>NC_143484.1:58775853-59095733 GCF_027475165.1 Benincasa hispida | reverse complement strand
GTTGCAGTGATGTGTTATGCATTGCACATGCAAGTTTTCCTAATAATACCCAAGTATAAATCTCATTAGGGAATTACAATGAGTATGTGATGAATGGGTTGAGAAGGGGATTAGCTAACACTTCCTAAGATTGTGTTCAAGTTATGCGATAATGCTACACACAAACAATAGCATGTCATCTCTCAATGCAAATGCCATAATTCCTATTTCTAGGTCGCATGCGATGTATACGAAAATGTCGATAGGACTTATGTCTAAGCCTTTATTCTTGTCTATGTGATGATGAATGATGCACACATACACATGGTGACCGCATACTATCATATCCTATTTCTAGGGTGCATGCAATGCGTAATAGCAAACAAAACTTATGTCTAATTTCTATCTCTTGCTTATGCAGTTCTAATTTGACTCTCTCAAGCTTAGATTCTAATCTGACTCTCTCAAGTCTAGATTCTTTCTTTAGACTACTCTCTCAAGTATCTCTAAAGGGTGAATGACGCATACATAAGACAAGATGATCGCATAAAGTGTAAATCTTAAGTCATGCTAGCTACGTACTTCTCAACCCATTTGGAAATTTAGCTACTCATGCGAAGTATGGAGAGATTAAACATAAGTTGAAATGAGATTTCCATTGTCTTATAAATTAAATGCAGAATACAAAATAGCAATAGAATGTAGAGATAAGAAGCTCGGTAGCAATGTCTTGCTTCCCGTGGCCTTTTACACTGTCTTTTCACTCCAACTCTGCCCAGATGAATATCCTTGCTTTCGCAAGTGTTGGCCCTCTCTCCTTTTGTAGCGCTTCCCGACAGTCTTTCGAGTTGTCTGGGAATGATCTCTCGGTGTCTTCTTCTTTTGGCTTAACTCCGTCTTCTAAGTATAAGTATGACTATGAACAGACAACAACTCGCTATCTTATATCTAATCTAACTTGTTAACTCCCTTTTACAACAGTGGCCTCCGATATTTATAGAGCTCAAGGTGAAGCTTTTCTCTCTAATGATTGCAATGATGGGCGGTCATTAAATCTCCTGCTCTGATGCGCCGATTAATGGTCACCAAAAGTTGAGTATACTTGCTATAGTGTGTCGTTAACGACTTGTCAACTAAATTCGGATTCGACCGTCATCAGCTTTCCGTCCCATCATGATTTATTATGCTATCACCTTGATGCACAGTCTTTATACGGCCACCTTCTTGAGCAACTTCTCGCGATTGCATATGATTGCATGATTTTGCGATCACAATCTTTCAATGCGCGCGGATGCCTAATTCCTTGGATCGCAATTTTACTTGCACCAACGCATTTTTCCTGCACAAAATAAGTAAATTAACTGCTTTTATTCGATGGGTGCATGCGATCGCAATTTTCTCAATTTAACACTTTTGGACATGATTTTATATATTTTTACCATAGCATTCCCTCATTGTTTTACTTATTTGTGCTGTAATAACGTGCATTTTTACTCATTATCAGTATCTAGCTACATATGTATTTATACAGAAATTTGTTGAAATACAATAGTTACAACAAACATTGTATAAGTTGATTTCATCATATTTCTTTTAACAATATCCACCTTGAAATTAACTTCAACAAGTTTCTTCCAGCTCCTCTTTTGCTAACCCTTTTCTTCTTCAACCTTTGTCTCTCAGTTGAAACCCAATGATGTCGAGACACATCTGAAGTTTGAGCTGGGTGACAACTTTGGTTAACATATCGGAGGCATTCTCAGAGGTATGAACTTTAAGAACTTCTATCTGCTTGTTCTCTATCTGTTCTCGTATGAAATGATACTTAACATCAATGTGTTTAGTTCGATTATGATATTGTGGATGCTTTGATAAATGTGTGGTACTTTGATTGTCACAAAATAGTTTTACTGTAGCTTGTTTAATACCAAAATCAAATAGGAGCCCTTTTAGCCATAATCCTTCCTTTACAACCTATAATAATGCTATAAATTTAGCCTCAGTGGTGGAAAGGGCTACCACTGATTGTAATGTTGCCTTCCAACTTAATACACAACTTCCATATAGGAAGATATAACCAGATAGGGACCTCATTTTATCTAAGTCCCCTACGTAGTCAGAGTCAACATAACCTATCAATTTTAGTTCACTGCTTAGAGTTTGTTAATACAATAGTCTGACACTTGAAGTGCCTTTATGGTACCTCATGATCACACTTTATTTCCTCCCAATGCCTCTTACCCGGATTAGCCATGTACCTACTTACCAGACTTGTAGCATAGGCAATATCTGGCATTGTAGAAATCATTAGGTACATGAGACTTCCCATGGCTTGGGAATATGAAATGGTTGACATTAGCTTTAGGTGTTCAATGCCTATCTCTTTGGGTGAGTTCTCTGCTGAAAGTTTGAAATGATGTGCAATTGGAGTACTGACTGCTTTAGCTTATGTCATGTGATATCTTTTGCTTAGTTTTTCACAATACTAAGTCTGATCAATACATAGTTTGCATGATTTTCTGTCTCTTTTTATATCAATGCCTAATATTCTATTTGCACTGCCCATGTCCTTCATTTCAAATTCTCTTTCTCTCTCATCTTCTCCATCGTTTTTCTCCATTTTTTTCATTTGAGTTAAAACCTTCCAATTTCTATAGTGAGGTTGTTTTCCTAACTTCCATGAGAATCTCACGTTCGACCACCTTTAATTTATTTGAATAATCTATTTGTTTGTAGCCATTTTCAATTGGAGTATTTGGTGAATTCTAGTTTCTTTTTCCGGATGTCAAGTCTTAGAATCAAAATAAAATGAGTCGGATCAAGAGCAATATATTTATAGAAAAAAGGTTTGTACTGAATTCAGGGCCTGGTTGATAGAACATTTAGATTTTGGAATTTTATTTCTGAAAATTGTTTTTGGATTCTGTGGTCCAAACAGTGTAAATTCTTCAAATATCTTGATTTTGAATTTTAAATTTTAAAACCCAGGATTATATTAACTAAAAATAAAACATATAGAAATACAATATATCATATTTTAGACTCAATTAATTTTTAAAGTATAATATGTATTATGTAGTATATTATAAATTATATAATATTACAAAATAATAGTTATATAATTATTTAATATAAATCATCTTAATAAATAAAGTAATAATAATTTATTGTCAATTAAATATTAGTGAGTAACTTTAACTAGTTATTTGATTTATAAATATATAGTACAAACACATTTTAAGCAATTGTTTAAATTATATTTCAATTTTCAAAAGTTACTACCAAATACATGAATAGATCAAATCCCGTGCAGAAGTGTGTGAATGTGTGTGCTTTTAATATGTGTTTCGAAAATACAGAAAAATTCTAAGAAGATTAAACATAAATTAACAAAGTATGTTTTTAACTGTGAAGAACTTTAAGGACCGAAAAAGATGTAACCTTTGAAGACTACTCTTCAATTTTCTTTTTATTCTTCAATGTATCCACAATCACTTTAATCACGAATAGGACAGTACCACCACGATCTTTCCTGCTATTCACGGCTAATGACTAGGTTTTTGGGAACCTCTTTTGGAAGATAGCGAAAAGTATTTGAACTTTTACAAAGAAACTCTTTCTCTGCAATTTTTTGTGAGAGATGAAAGATTGAAAAAGAACTGAGAGTGAGAAAGAACTTTTTCTTTTATTTCTCAAAATGCAAAAGCCAATTCTGCATAACAAGTGAGGGGAGTTAACTCCTTGTAACTGCAAAGGAGTTATTATTTAATTTATGAAATTAAATCAAATCAAATCAAATAATTATTAATATATCTAATTAATTAATATTAACTAGTTAAATATCATATATTTAATTAATATTTCATCTGGATCATATTCAAATGTATTTTCCTTTCATAGACTATAGTGTTAATATGAATTTCATTCACATTAAATTTAACTTATAATTTTAATATGAATCTAATCCATATTAAATTTAACATGGAGTTTTAATATGAATCTCATTCATATTAAATTTAACATATAGTTTTAATATAAATCCATTCATATTATTTAATATTTGAAACTTATTTAAATATATTATTCTCTCATATTATATAGTTTAATTTTGAATCTAATTCAAAATTAACTTTATAATATAATATATCTATATACATTATTTTATTTGTATCATATACAATAAAAAATCCTTTTATTCTTATTGAGCTAGCACGGGACCTAATGGATCTATAGATTAGAAGTTGAACAATTCAAATTCTTCCGAAACTAACTTATTCTTATTTTATCTTTAGTGAGCTGCTCGTAATTATACTTGGGTCAAATTACCGTTTTACCCCTATAATTACCTTTTACTCTTTAAGTCCTATTGATACAAGTTGTTTATGGTCCTACCATAAACAAATTCCTTTAATGAACGAACGAACATTGGTCCTAAAGGAACCGGTGAAGGTTCTTGAGCGGAAGCGAGGATCGATCCCAATTCTCAATTTTTACAGAACCATACAATTTTATAAAATCATACATAATCATTATGCATCAAAAGAAAATTACAATATGCTAATGAAAATTGAGAAGAAAGATAAGGCGACTTACTCTTGAAGATCTAATCTTCTCGTATAATTTCTCCTCTTGAAAAGGTCACGAACTCGAAACCCTAATTTGAACACTACCACGAAAGCTTCCTCTATATTCTCTAGGATGAAAATCCAAGAAGTTGTTGGCTCTTGGTATTTTGGAAGAGAGGGATAGAGTTTGATTTTGAGAGAGGAAGAGGGGAAGAACAAAGAACTAATTGCTCAGACAGTTTTTTCTGTGAGTCTCTGTAGAACTCAAGAAGAGGATGATCGTTACAACTCTCTACATCATTCCCTACTTTCACGTAGTAGAGAGAAAAAGGGAGAGGGAGTAAATAATTTTTCAAAATTTAAAAGAAATAAAAGAAAAATTATTTTAATAAAATATTAATACATATTTATATGATAACCACTTTATCATATAATATATATTAAACTATATGTTAGATCAAATATAACATATAACATATAACCTATAGTTTAATATTGTATCAAATATAATATAATCTATAGATTTCATTCTCTCATTGATGCACAATATTTAATATAAATCTCATTTATACTAAATTTAATTATTTGAATCAAATTCACATAATTAATATTTGAATCATATTCAAATATTTATTTCTTCTCAAATAAACTTTATATTATAATGTATCAAATACAACTATAGCAATTATATCATATATAATTAAATTAAATTAATTATATCATATATAATTAATTCTCTCAATTAATTTGAACAATTCAAACTAATCGAAAATTGATTATCATTTAATCTCTGCTGAGTTACAGAGGGAATCTCATGGACCTGTAGGTTGAAGCTCCAATGGTCTTGAATAATTAATTAAACTTCTTTAATTAAATTGTTCAACATCAATTAACTGTCGAGCACTCCACTAATTGCTCATAACTACAGCTAGACCAAAATTACTATTTCTGTATCCATTGGATATAACCAGTCAACACAGCAATAAGACTTCACAAATTACTCGTAACTACAGCTAGGCCAAAATTACCGTTTTGCACCTATAGTTAGGTCTAACTCCTTAAGTACCACTGATCCCTCTAATGAACAATAAGTCATAGTCCATCTATGACCAAACCTCTCTCAAGCCAAGAAAGTGAAATCAGCCCTTAAGGGAGTAATTTATCAACTTACTCAGGATTACATTATATAATGAGACTAGTCATTTCGTGGTTCGATCTTATATAAACTCCTTTGTATAGAATACCACTGCTCACATGTCTCCACATGAATGAATGATCATTATTGTAACATCTATGGAGGTGGGTTTAATAATACTAAATGTCAAAATTCCCAGGAGGTCACCTGATATGGGATTGCTCCAAGCTAAGCACGCTAAACTTAGAATTAAGATTCAGCATGTTTTATCTTTACTCACATGCATCCTAGGAAAATTCTCAAGAGGTCACCCAACATATGATTGCTCCAAGCTAAGCAAGCTTAATTTTGGAGTTCTTATGATTGGGCCATCAAAAAGGAAGGTGCACCTTGTTGGTATAAGTAGTAATTTTCAATTCTTTTAAGTCTTTCTCTACCATACTTTCATGTGCTCTGGATCCCTCTCGTTTGGATGTGATCTCGGTTCATTCATATACCTCTCCTAAACTCGGTTCGTTGCACAAAAAGTGGGAGAGACCCTATTGTTCAAAACCCGGAGTAAGCATTTAAAGTAACAATTCATCTACTTAGCCTAGAGAGGGGAATGAGTGAATTTCTTCTTGTGTAGCTATGTTCTCAGCTCCCTACTTCGACAAATTTCCAAAATAGTAGGCTTATTGAATCATGACTTGGGTCACTCTCACCCATACAAATCAAAGGTCTGACCTTATAAACTAGATTTCATAACTCACTCATGATTACGGTCGAGTTACCTATGGTCATCCTATGAAATGTTAATCTCTTCAGTCAATAATGTTATAAAGAAATACTAAACATTTTGCAATCCGATCTTATACAAACTCTTTGTATAGGATACTCCACTCCCATGTTTCCACATGAATTATTTGGATCAAATCGTTTACAACATTGATAACTCTTGTAACATTTACAAAATAGGTCACCAAGATAAGACATCCAACCTTATCCATATACTACAAACCATTTCGGTTATTACTTGAACATAATCCACTTGTATCTCTATCACATATGGTTCAAGTTAGGTAAAATAACCTTGGATCTTAGTTTATTGGATTGAGCTACACAAGTCTAATGGTCAAATAAAATAACTCCTTATTTTATTAAATAAATGAATTTTATTTATATATTACAAACCACGAGATTTAGGGCACAAACCTCGACAACATATATCTGAAAATATGAAATATAACTATTTTTTATTTAAATCCCTTCTTTTTCAAATTCTCTACCAAATAGGTCCTTACTATCATTTTTTTTTTATAATCTTGGAATTACTTATTTGAACTCTTTTTTATAGGTTGACAGCATACAAGATTTGATTGTTGTAGTTGGGTATGGTCTCTGAATGGACTGAATCTTGCGGAAGTGCATGCTGTATTTTTTTTTTTTTTTTTTTTTTAGTTTGGAACATACAGAAAATTATAGAGAAATTTGAATACATTCTAACTAAGCATGCTTAAACAATGAAGAATTCAAGGAGAAAGAAATTATCTTTGAAGACTATTCTTCAATCTTCTCCAAATCTTCGTTATCATCACACTCTCAACAACTCGTTTTTGGTCTCGAACAAGATAACGCTACTAATGTTACCTTGCTATTCTTTGACAAAAATCAGATGGTGGGATCCAAGCTTTTCAGCTACAAAACAGAGCACAAACAAAGTCAATTATTCACCTGCAAAACCACATAGAACGAATAAACGATCCTCTGAATAAATAGGGTCCAAAAATACCTCTTGGGTCTTCAATTTACCTGCAAATGATCTCGAAAAACAGAGCCATCCATAGAATGTAAGGCAAATATTTTGGTATTTTATATGAAGCAAATCTTTGGGAATAAATTTAATAAACAAAGACCAAGAAACTAACATGGTTGAGTTGTTCAATTACCACTATCGTTGAAAGTAACGATGTTTCCTGATCTCTTTCTGGCCTTGAATTTGGGTAAAAAAGGGATTTTCCACACCAATTATTATATATTGGGTAGTTTAATAACCTGGGTAAGCTTCTAAATGTATAAATTACAAAGGAAATGTTGTATGGAAAGAAGTATGGGCCAAGGAATGGATAAAAATGGGTGGAGTCAAAACTTTTAAACTCAACTATGAGAGCACTATTGCATAAGCGATTTCTGGTTTTCAGACGCGATGGATGGAACTTTATTATATGGTTGATGTTGACTGAAATTAAATATTGTTGCGGATCAATTTATGAACTTCCTCGTTTTTTCTATGCTATTTTAGACATCAAATAGATACAAGGGAGGGAAAATTTCTAGTATTGCATTAATAAATTTGTCTGCTTTTAAAAAAATGGTGTGGGTTTACTAACATTAGTGTGAGGTCCAAATCCACTGTATTTATGAATTTTTATTGTCAACAGAGATCTTATGATACACTTTTAAGTAATAGAAATTTTCTCAAGTAGGGAGAAACTTATAGCATATGAGTGAGGATAATTTCCTCCATAAGTATGGAGCTTGGAGTTTGAATCCCTTACTCCTACATATTGTTGGACTAGAAAAAAAAACAAAAGAAAAAAGAAACATTCAAAATTTTGTTTTTTAAAAAAGTTTTGTAAAATATAACAAAGATATCCTATTTATAGCGTTTTCACGGACATATCTATCCATAACTCTCATTTCTGCCAGTTGCAATTTGGTCAAGCAGAATTCGTCACTAATTTTTGACCAAATAATTTTAACTATTTCCGCTAAAAATATAGTAGTGGTAGTATGGATCAAACACTTAGAACCTTTGAATTTCTCGATCAAACAGTTTACAGTTTATAGCCCGAGGGGGAGGGGGGATTTGATGTTGATTTGATTGCAATCAAATGTAAATAACATAAAATAAATGCATAAAGTAATGATTTGAGAATTTATATGAGAAAGGCTAGCTTGGGTTGTAATTGAATTTCCATATTTAAAATATTTGATCTTTAAATTCTCATTACCAAAATAAATAATTGCTTAATCCTAATAAATTCAATTAAAAAAGCTAACTAAATCATCCTAATCAATTGATTAGTCCAATTCGAAGATATGAAATCTGTCACACCCCCTCCCAGATTACCTTCTTAACCTAGAAGGAGATGTGAAGACAGTAAACATCAATCCTCTTGTGACATTTACTATCCACCTGTTTCTTGCGTAACCTGATACTTAATAAATATAATATATATTCACATCATAACCTACAACCTCATAGACATTCAAGATTTTCATACAACCTGTAAATAGCCCAAATATATAGAGTTATTCATAAACATATTTATACTAACATGAACAACTCCTCTCATATCTCGTAAAACAACACCACAAGTACACTCAAGTAGTTTTTCTCCTATTCCCTACTAATATACTTACATGACAAACCAGGTCAAAACTATTTACATACAAAAATCTAAAAGAACTTGAGCTATCTGATAACTTGATGTCGTGGTAGATTAAACTGGGGTAGGCTAGGCATCAGGAACTCTTTCGCTACCTAGGGGAAAGAAATTAAACATTTTATATGTTGGGGTTGATGCCCTAAATCTGGTAGGGTCCTATAATTTGTAAACATTGTATCAACAAACTCTTATGTCATTAATAATATATAATATTTTATTCACTTTGTCTATAAAATATGTGATATTTTAGTTGCATTAACCACAAACCAATAAACTAACACCCAAAATTATCATTGTAACTTAAACATGTGGAGACATATAGGTAGATCATGTTTAATTGATAATCTAGATGGTCTGTAGTATATAGATAAGGCTCGGTATCTTATCCTAGTGACACCACAAGTATGACCCGCTTTGTAGGTGTTACAATTACTTTAAAGTGCTACAAATGAATTGATTCTGATCATTCATGTATTAGACATGCGAGCCGGGATATTCTATACAAAGGAGTTTGTATAAGACTGGACCATGAAATTTTTAGTCTCATTATATAACATTGTTCATAATAGAGACTTACATTTCACCAAGATGACCATAAGTAACATGACCTAAATCCTGAGTGAGTTGTGAACTCTTGCCTTTGAGGGCGGTTCTTTGATTTGTATGGGTGAGAGTGGCTAGATCGCCGACTCAACAAGCCTACCATTTTGGAGATTCGTTTGATTGGAGAGCTGGGAACACAACTACACAAGATGGAATTCACTCATTCCTCAAAGTAGGGGTAAGTAGATAAATTGCTTCCTTAAGGGCTGATTCAGAGTCTTGAACAACGTGGTGTCACACCCTCTCCTTGCCCGAGAGGGAATTAGTCATAATAGGACTATGATCTATTGTTCATTAGAAGAGTCAGTGGTATTTAAGGAATTAAATGTAGCTACAAGTGCAAAATGGTGATTTGGCCTTGTACTTACGAGCAATTTGTGAATGGTCATCATACTGTTGATTGATTATATCAAATGGACACAGAAATATATCTGTAGTGCGAAGATTGCAGATATCGCTCTTTAGTTATGTGTCCGACAGTTAATGGATAGCGAATAATGTAATTAAAAAGTTTAATTAATTATTCACGTATAGTTGGAGCTTCAAACCACAGGTCCATAAGGTCTCCTTGGTAACTTAAAAGGTTTTAGTTGAGAATCAGTTTTTGAGTTAATTTGAATTTTTCAAATTAATAAGAGAGATTTAACTATATATAATATAATTAAATTGTTTCAATCATATATGATATAAGTCATAATGTTTCGGTACATTATAGTTTAATGGGATGAAATAAATATTTGAATGAGATTCAAATATATTTTCTATGAATATGATTCATAGTTGTTAAATTTAATATAAATATAATTTATATTAGATGTCATAAAATAGAGAAAAGAAACTATAGTTTATATTGTATGTGATACAATATTAAAACTATAGATTATATGCTATATTTGATATAACATATAATTTAATATAAATATAATATGATAAATTAGTTATCATATTTATTTATATTAATTTATTATTATTTTGAATAATAACTTCTCTCTTTTCTCTCCAACAACCACCTTACTGGGTGGTTATTGTTTTTGTGGCAAAAGGAATAAAAGAAAGTTGGTTTTCTTCTTCTTCTACGATGGTTAACGTTTGGAGTTGGCTAAACGATTGAGAGTTGCAGACTAGTTTTCTATGTTTCTCAATCTTCTTCCTCCACAAAAAATCTCCTAACCAAAATAGTCAAAGCCCACCACTCTTGGATTCTCACCCCGAGAGTACCAAAGGCTCATTAGGTAGTGTCCTTGTTTGGTACGAGAAAATCTTGAAGAAGGTCTTCAAGAAGTTGCTGAGTTCGTGACTGTTCGAGAGAGTTACGTGAAGAAAGGTTCATGATGATGTATCTTGAACCCTTTTTCTTGTATCAAGCATGTTGTAATTTATTTTGAATGCATATCTTGTATGTTTACTGTAAATTATGTTTTCAATAACTAATGAAATTTGGACGATTTGCTTCCGCTCAAGGATCTCTTCAATACGAGTTCCTTCATAATAACGATGAGCTGGGAAGCCTAGTGGGTGATGAGTTTATAACACTAATGTTTGTAAACGGCTATAAGCATCTTGGGTTTAGTAACATATTTCCATAAATTTGATGAACATTTCATAAATTTAAAGTGCACAAATCATGCTTAAGAAAATTTAATAAGATCAGTGAATCTTAAAACATAATAACTCATTGTCATAGTTGCATCATTCATAACATCACATTAGACTTGTACCCAAAACCATGGTTGAGGTAAAGAAAGCTCAATACACTCAATGTGTTAGCCTTAAATGACATAGAGTACAATAGAATGCCCCCAAAGGGCTCAACATCTCTTCACATAGCCCAAGGCCTATATATGTGCTAGGGTGGGTTAGGGTGGGTCCCAAAGACCTATATTATGTTCATACACTGGACTTCCCGAATACCTTCTTCTATCCTTCAGTATCATGGTTCCTGATAATCATAACCAAAGTACAAAGTCTAATGGGTTGAAACTATGATTCAAAAGCTTTAGAATTCACAAACAAAATTTATATAACAAGTCCTTACTTAAAGAAATCATTAACATCACTCCTGGGAAAATTTATAAACATTCTATATATATAAAATCATTAAGAACAAGTTCCTTTTCTTGGTAAACACAATATTTCAGAGATAGGCTATCAAAGCTTACTTAAAAGTAAATCATGCTCAAAACATAGCATTTTGGAAACCAATCAGAAAAACTCATAACAGTAAGTCATGCTCAACATATCATTTTAGTTAAATAGCTCATTTAATAAGAAATCATGATTATAATCCATAAAAGAATTTATTTTCAAAACGATTGTCACTCAAACACTGGCTGGATCCCAAGGGTTTGTAGGCAACTTCAACCTCAGTTTGACCTGAAAATCAGATTACAAACCTTTGGTTATTCTTTAGACTATCTCTTAATTCTCATAACCTTCAAATAGTCCATATATATAATCGTACTTTCCTTAGATTGTATTTAACTTCTAAAATCTCCTTAGAGTCCATACTTTTAGTCATATTTTTGGGCTACAATATCATAAACACATCAAATTGGCCTTAATTCCAACTTACCAACTCCAAATGTTCAACTGGACGCCTAAGTCACACAAATGACTAAGACAAGTAGATTGATGGGCAGCTGGGCGGACGACAAGGTTGGCGTGGGCACTGGGACATGCACACCAGGTAGGTTAACGGGCAGTAACTCATGCACAAGGCATTGATGCTCACACAGGTAGGGCGTGCAGCCGTTGGACACCTGGTGCTGGACGTCAAGCGTGTCGATGGCAGGCGAGGCGTGCGTGCGCGTGCGATATTGAACGCATAGATGGGCGCTATGTGCGAGCTGGTATGTGCGCCATCAGATGCACAGATGGGTGTTGTTGGATGCACAAATGGCGCGAGGTGTGCGGGGCGCTCACAGGCGTGTGATGCATCGACCGAGCTCCACAACCTTGTCTTCTTCAACCTCCAGCCGACAGCCTCTACTTAAGATCTCTATTTCTCAATTGCAACTTCAGTACTGATTGCTTCATTTGTAGCCAATTTAAACACAAGTTTCTGACATAAACCTTTTAAGCAATCTTTTTACTAACATACCTTCAAATTTGAGCCTTTGAATCCTCTTCCACAGCTCAAAAATCAACAAATAATTCACCTTTCTCAGTCTTGCTCGAATTTTAGACTAACTGCTGGTTTTCTTCAATTTTCATATACTTTCCGGTTGAATTTCACCATGTCAGCTCCTTCATCTTCCCCTTCTATCACTCTCTGGTTGGGCTGAAGAAACTCGCAATTTGCTCGAGTGAATTGCAAAAACCGACCTCTTCTTTCTTCACCTATATAAACAAGATAATCGCAAAGAATGAAGATTCCCTAGTTGTGCTAGTTAAATGTTTCTCAACCCATTCAACTAATTTAGCTACTCATGCGTGAATCACAGAGAGTGAACAGATATAGAGAAAGAAATTCCATTCTTATAAATAAGTTAAGTACACAAAACCAATGGAAGTTTTAGGTAGAGAGCCTAGTAGCAATTCCTTGCTGGCCGAGGCTTTTTACACTGGAATCTCTATTATGATCTAAAGATATTCCCGCTTCCACAGGCGTCGGCCCTCTCCCTATCTTTGAAGCTTCCGGTGCTCTCCCAAGCTTACCAGAATGATCTATCGGTAAAACTTCTCCCTTGTGTTCGCCTTAAAATGAAAGAAAATTAAAAACGAAGACATACGAACTAGAACAAAAGATTGTAAAAGTCGTGAACTTGTTAACCCCCTTTTTGAAGAATGCACTTGGTATTTATAGAGCATCCATGGTGAAAGGCGGCTTTTCTCTCCCGGTTGTACAGATGGGACAACTTTAATTCTTGATTGACGCGCCGAATGATTGTTACCGATAAAGTTGAATGTACTTTGTGACCGTTATCGGCTGTCAACTTAATTTGGATTTAACTGTCATCAGCTTTCTGTCCCATCGCTCTTAATTGGCCTTTCACCCAGATGCGCCCATCATGTTGCGCTGACCAAGTTGCGACGATCCTTCTCGGGCGAATGTTTGTGTGCATGATCAACGAAAAGTCTTGCGGTGAAGTTGCGCTCAACCGATAATTTCCTATGATCGCAATCTTGTATTGCGTCAATGCATATTCTGCACAAAAATACAAAAATCAATAGTTCTAATGCTTAATAATCCAACATTTATGCTTAATGGACACAATTTAACATATTTTATCAACGTAATTCAACATTGTTTAATAACTTAGCACTATGATAACGTGCATTTCTGCCCGTTATCACACCCCCAAATTTAAACAATGCTTGTCCTCAAGCATAAGTTAAAGATCCTTTAGCAAGTCCACCGCAAAGTTCTTTTCCTAGATTTCTCAAGGATACTTCATTCAAGCCCAATATACCAGAATTTTCTTAAGTCTTATTCAAGTCTCTTCTTAAAATATTTCAACCTAGGGACTGTAAGTTTAACTTTCAAAAGGACTTTATAAATTTCGAAACATCGCATGATTTATTTCAAAAAGAAAATTTTCCACGGGGGTGTCAAATGATTTATCCTTGCACAAAAATTTTCTTTATTGCTATTTTTTTCTGACCTTGCGCTAATTCGAGTGTCTTGCCTTCGTTTTGGCTTGCCCCCACAGATGTCATGCGGACATCCAACTACGAGTAATGCACTCTTTCTCAGACTAAACTCATACCGATTTGAAATTGAAGTTACGGTCATTGATTTATGCGTTGATCCTAGTAACTTACTTTCGTTTTGGCTTGCCCCACGTGTGTCATGTGGGCATCCAACTATGGATAAGTGCCTTTCACAACTTAACTCTTATCAATATGGGTTTCCCGTTGCATTGAAAATGGAGTTGTTATTCTAAATATTTATATACTTTATATTTTTTATATTTTTTTATAGCAAGGTCGAAAATAAATACCTCACCCCCAAATTTAAAATGCGGCAATGTCCTCATTGTCAAAAGAAATTAAAATAAGTCATGTGATGATCATAGAATGTGTTGTAAAGAGAGTTTGAAAGAAAGCTAGTAAACCCCTGACTTTTAAAAATATTTCATGAGGTGACTATTTTAAGACTAAGTTGACTCTAGTGTATATGAAAGAAATAGAAGCATATTTTTCATCATTGAAATCATACTTGGATAAGAAACAGAATGCGGCGACTCACTAAATTTATCTATGTCAAATAATTGTGGTGATTAAAGAGGATGTAGTGATAAAACTTTGAAGACTAAAATGCAATGTGATAGCGCAAAATTGGAAATAAAGATAAGGAAGAGTACATCCCCAAATTTTGCGCTATCGCCCGCATTGTATTGACGCATCCACCTTTGCGGCGATCTCTCTTCTTTGGGTTGCGATGATGGAATAAAATAAGTGCTTCTTCGCGTAACATCTCCACAATCCAACGCCTCGATCGTTGTAAGAAAAACAAAGAGAGGGTCAAATTATTTTAAACAAAATTAAACTTGTTATCGCATTTTTTTTTGTTTAAAAATAGCAATAGTAAAGTAAGGATAGATCATGATTGAAAAGATATAGTAAAAATTCCGAATAATGGAGAAGAGTTGAAGAATCGATGTTTCCCAAAACTTGCGTCCCTGGGAGATTGCGATCATTTGATAATGTAGGGACCACTTATTTCCGGCTGGTTTGTTCACGTCCATGGTGGCTTTTCTCTCTTTTCTTTGTCCTCTGGGATCTTTACTACCATAATTCGGAGTTTTTCCTCATGAATGCTCATTATAATTTCCCCCTTGCGCACATCGATTTAAGCGCGACCGGTTGAAAGGAATGGTTGTCCCAATATGATGGGCGCGTCTTCGTCCGCTTTATAATCCAAAATGAGGAATTCTGCTAGAAGGATGAATTTATCGATTGAAATTGCGGCATTTTTCAACTCTCCTTCAGGATGTACTCGAGATCTGTCTGCAAGCAGAAGAATTTCCTTTGTGGTTGTAAGTGTGCCGATATTCAATTGTTTGAAGATTAGCAATGACATTATGTTTACACTTGCCTGAAGTTCGCATAGTGTTTGGCCACTGAAGGTCCCTCTGATAGAGCATGGGATCGTGAAGATTCCCGGGTCGCCCATTTTAGGTGGGATCATAGCATTTTTCGCTGCAGCCATTATTGCGATATTTTCTTCCTCAATTTGTTCCTCTTTCAATCTTTGCGGAGTTACTAGTGGTTGGACTTCTTCTGTCTCAATATCTAGAGGCTTAAGAGTGGACGCAACTTCAGGGTCTATTTCCTCGAGCTTCTCCAAACTATAGGTTAGTGGGTCTTCGGTTATCATCGCATTCAAGTTGGTCGCAATGCGCTTCAGGATGTACTCGAGATCTGTCTGCAAGCAGAAGAGTTTCTTTTGTAGGCGTAAGTGTGCCGACATTAAATTGTTTGAAGATTAGCAATGACATTATGTTTATACTTGCCTGAAGTTCGCATAGTGTTTGGCCACTGAAGGTCCCTCTGATAGAGCATGGGATCGTGAAGATTCCCGGGTCGCCCATTTTAGGTGGGATCATAGCATTTTTCGCTGCAACCATTATTGCGATATTTTCTTCCTCAATTTGTTCCTCTTTCAATCTTTGCGGAGTTACTAGTGGTTGGACTTCTTCTGTCTCAATATCTAGAGGCTTAAGAGTGGACGCAACTTCAGGGTCTATTTCCTCGGGCTTCTCCAAACTATAGGTTAGTGGGTCTTTGGTTATCATCGCATTCAAGTTGGTCGCAATGCGCTTCTCCGCTACCTCCGCAATCATGTCATCACTTAGCAATGAGACTGCTAAGCATTGTTCCTTCCCATTACCCCAACATTTCGAAGGAGCTCAGTTGAGCTCAGCAACGCTCCTTGCGGTCTATTTTTTAGCTCATTCGCAATCTGGCCCATCTGTAATTCAAGATTGCAGATGGACGTGGCCTGACTTTGAAGCACTGTCTCATTTTTCTCTATATATTGCATCAATAGGCTCTCCAAAGAAGAGGATTGTGGTGGTTGTTGTGAGCTACTTGCTTGATTGCTCGATTGACCGTTGTTACGTTGAAAGAATCCTGGTGGCCCTTTTTTTTGCACCACAGGTTGAAAATTTTGTTGTTGATTCTTCCAGGCAAAATTAGGGTGGTTTCTCCATCCGGGGTTGTAAGTGTTGGAAAAGGGATTATCTCTCATGAAGCATACCGACTGCGGGTTTGTTGGGCATTCCTCCATCGAGTGAGTATTACCGCAAAGGACACAACTTGCATTCATCTGCGTGATTGCACTGACCTGCCTTTTCTTCGCTCCCATATTATTAATTGCGATGCCTTGTATTAAACTCATCATCGCAATCATTTGATTTTGCAGGGATGCAATGTCCCCATTATTTGCGTCGTTTTCTTTGACTCTTAATCTCTGATCACTTTCCCTTCAATCCTCATGATTTTTGAAAATGCGATCAACTATACTCTTAGCCTCCTCATATGTTTTGTCAAGCAGACCACTAGTGGCTGCCACATTGGTAGCAGTCTGCGAAGAGGGATTTAATCCTTGGTAGAAAATCTCCATTTGTAGGCAGTCTGGTAAGCTATTGTGTGAACAGTCTCTTATCAACCGCTTGAACCTCGCCCAGGCATCGCTGAGCGATTCGTCATCTTCTTGTTCAAAATTTTGTTATTAATTTTCTTCTCCTAGTGTTCTCAGTTGGTGGACTTCTTCATAAACTTTCCACCACCTGTTCCCACGAAGTTATCTCTCCCGGTTCGAGAGAGTATGCTCAATTCCTCGCCTGATCACACAAGGAAAAGGGAAACATAGTTAGTCGAACATCCTCTGTTGAGATATTTGGGAACATAAAAGTGTTGCAGATTTCTATGAAGCTCCAGAGATGGCCGTGCAGGTCTTCGCCACGCCTTCCTTTAAACTGCCCAGTAGCTTAGATCATCTGCAACATTACTAGCTTCATTTCAAACCTCGATCCATCTAACGCCGGCCCCATGATTCTTGGAGAGAAATCGTAGAGGTTAGGTGACGTATAGTCCCGGATGGGTCTATTGTGGTCATTCACCAAAAGGATGAGGTTGGCCATTATATTATTCGTGTTAGCGGCCATTGCGTCCGGTTGCTCTATCATTCTTGGTGTTTCTTCTTGTTGTTGTTGGCGGTCACTTAATCTTCTTCTAAAAGTCCTCTCAATCTCCGGGTTGTAATTCGCCAGAGATTGAGAGTCTTGAAAAGAAATCAAAAAAAAAAAAAAAAATTTCGTTAACAAACTATTTTGCCGAAGTCCCCAGAAACGGCACCAAAAATTTGATGCATTATTTTATAGAATGGAAATATGGATGATATACATTGATGAAATTGCGTTGTGCACTCAAGTTTCCCCAGCGGAATTCAAGTGTAAATTCCTCTGAGTTTCCTGGTAAGTCCAGGGTCGAACACAGGGATTTGTGAAAATAGATTGCGTTGATAATTTTTTATGAAAACTTTGCGGTAACTGGGAAAATAAATAAAGTGTTTGCTTGTTGATTGCATTGATTAAAAAGAAATAAATAAATGTCGCGAATTAGAGAAACGAAAGTTACGTTGATAGATGCAATGAGTATGCAATGAACGGGTTGAGAAGATCTTTAGCTAGCGTTACTTGGGAATGCGTCAGACCATACGATCATGTTACTACCATGCATAACAAGTCATTTTCCAATATAAATGCGATGCTCCTAAATCTAGGACGCATGTGTTGCATGCAAAATGTCCATAGAGCTTATTCCTAAGTCTCTACTTTTGTCCTATGCGATGATGCAAAATGCATGAAAGCAAGGTGACCGCATACAATCGTATGAAAGCAAGGTGACCGCATACAATTGTATGAAAGCAAGGTGACCGCATACAATCGTGTCCTATCTCTAGGATGCATGCGATGCGTTGATAACAAATAGTGCTCATTCCTAAGCACCTATCTCTTGTATTATGCGTTCTAATCCGACTCTCTTGAGCCTAGATTCTGACCTGACCTTCCCAAGTCTAGATCCTGTTCTTAGACTACCCTCCCGAGTATCCCTAATGGACGAATGAAGCATACATAAACAAGATAATCGCAAAGAATGAAGATTCCCTAGTTGTGCTAGCTAAATGTTTCTCAACCCATTTAACTAATTTAGCTACTCAAGCATGAATCACAGAGAGTGAACATATGTAGAGAAAGAAATTCCATTCTTATAAATAAGTTAAGTACAAAATGCCAATGGAAGTTTAAGGTAGAGAGCCTGGTAGCAATTCTTTGCTGGCCAAGGTTTTTTACACTGGAATCTCTATTCTGATCTAAAGATATTCTCGCTTCTGTAGGCGTCGACTCTCTCTCTCTCTGTCTTTAAAGCTTCTGGCGCTCTCCCAAGCTTACCGGAATGATCTACCGACGCAACTTCTCCCTCGCGTCTGCCTTAAAATGAAAAAAAACTAAAAACGAAGACGTGAGAACTGGAACAAAAGATTGTAAAAGTCGTGAACTTGTTAATCCCTTTTCTGAAGAATGCACTTGGTATTTATAGAGCATCGTGAAAGGCGGCTTTTCTCTCCCGGTTGTACAGATGGGACAACTTTATTGATCGCCGATTTTCTGAAGAATGTCACTTCGGCTCTTAATTTGCCTTTCACCCAGATATGCCCACCATTGCACTGACCCATCCTTCTCGGGATGTTTGCGAGCGCGATCAATGCAAAGTCTTGCGTTTTGCCTCAATTTCCTATGATCACAATCTTGCATTGTGTTAACGCACATTCTACACAAAAATACAAAAATCAATAATTCTAATGCGCTGAACGCATGCGACTGCAATATTATAGAATTTATGCTTAATGGACACAATTTAACATATTTTATCAACGCCATCCAACATTGTTTAATAACTTAGCACTATGATAACATGCATTTCTGCCCGTTATCACACCCTCAAATTTAAATAATGCTTGTCCTCAAGCATAAGCTAAAGATTCCTTTAGCAAGTCCACCGCAAAGTTCTTTTCCTAGATTTCTCAAGGATATTTCATTCAAGTCCTATATACCATAATTTTCTTAAGTCTTATTCAAGTCTCTTCTTAAAATATTTCTAAGACCTAGGGACTGCAAGTTTAACTTTCAAAAGAAATTTACTAAATTCTGGAACATCGATCATGGATTTAAGTGATCAATGCATTTCCACCGCATGCGGTAATCAAAACAACTACACCACATGCGGCGATCGATCGAAGATGTGAAGAGCAACGCATTCGCATTCTGACATGTACATCTTTTCTGTTGTACGATTCTGTCAAATTGATTATGGAGCAGAGCGGATATTTCCACTAGGCCATGGCAGGAATTATCAGATTTAGAAAGTGGGACCACCAATACAGAAATCTAAGGTCTATAAATAGCTTCCTCGAATTCATTGTTAAGCAGGCTGATCTGAAGAGACAATACAGAGAAAATCTGGGAGAACGACGAGACAAGGCTGAAAGGTAAGTCTTCGAGCAAGAAATTCTTTCCATTCTCAAAGAAGAAGCTCTGTGCAAGAGGTCACTTCTACCTAGAAAGCAAGCCTGAGAGGGAAGCTTTCCACTCCATCTCATCCACATGCTAGCAAGCACAACGTCTCCGATCGGGATCTATGTCAAGACATTGACACTCTTTCCATATTTTTTTTTTTTATTCTTTCATTCATCTACTGTGTTCATCTTTCTTTAATCTTTCATTCACGATTTGTATCAAACGCTTAATATTTAGATTCAATATCATTATCGTAATCATTATCATTCTCTGTTCATCATTATCATTCTCTGTCATCTTTTCCATACATTCATCATCCATTTTCTCCATCATGTGTCACTAATCCCCTAGGTAAAGGGGAAGGATTAAGCGAGTGAGTTCACCTTTGTTAAGGAAATCGGCTGAGTTTAGCTAAAGCATGCTCGACGACATCTTCACTTATGAGAGCAGAAGTGAAGATGTTATTCCGCCTATCGAGAGAAGGTTGGAAGAATGCGTTAACTAAAGCGAGAAGTATTTCCAGAGATGGAAACAACCTTGCGTTCATTCCGTTCATCCATGTTTCACCATAGACGTATGGGAACGCGGCCGATCACTGAAAGGTGTAAGCCAAGGGAAAGCGGAACCTTAGTTACGTTCTCAACAAGAATTGACAAACTTGCGATATTCTTTCCCTCAACCCATTCTCTTTCTGATTCATTCATAAGATTTGCCACCGCATTCACTAGATTATCTTGCACAACTTCACAGCCCGTCCTCACCCTGTATCATTAATAGTTTAGACATTTATTTTATCACCGCAATTTACTTTAACACATTTTATTCAAAATGCAATTTACTTTTCATCGCAAATTTACATTTCTGTCAAACCAATTCTTTATTTTTTATGATAAACCGGTCGCATTTACCACATTAGTATCGCATCTAAACAACAACAATCCCCGTATTCGACCTCAAGTCAATCTGAGAAACTTGCGTTGGAATTATACTTGGTTCCAACGCAAGAAAACTTGTGACATGCACTACATCATCGCATACTACGAAGCATATCATCATCAATGCATACATTTAGTACGTAGTATCGTAGCAATATCTTTATTGCAAAGCAACTTGAGTGCATAGAGCATCATCATATTCATTCATAAGCAACGCATAAGTGCATAAAGATATATATAAATTTTAATATTACAAGTTTTTGGTGCTGTTGCCGAGGACAAGAACTTGAATCATTCATTCATCAGTAGTGTAAAAGCGATAAAGATATAAATCATTTTAAATATTATAATTATGCA
The DNA here is from genome assembly GCF_027475165.1 of Benincasa hispida. Lineage (NCBI taxonomy): Eukaryota > Viridiplantae > Streptophyta > Magnoliopsida > Cucurbitales > Cucurbitaceae > Benincasa > Benincasa hispida. The sequence continues at coordinate 59,074,202 of NC_143484.1, read as the reverse complement.
ATAAATCCAAAGAATAGAAATCTTAAGAAAAATACATAGGGTTCTTACTCCAAAAATTAGATAGAAGTTACCTCTTAATTCATAGATAAATCAAGAATGAATCTAATCCATCGATTACAACCCAAAATATAATGTAAAACCAAACCTAAAATACTAAAATCTGATAGAAAAAGAAGAATAAGTCGACCTCCATCGAATTTGCCTCCAAAAGATAGCATGAATTGTCCTAAAATCGAAGAGAATATTTATAGAAAACAGTCGCAGCATTGCAACACTCAAATCAAATTAGACCTCGAGTGTTAAGGGAGCGTTTTGATGGTGTCGTTGCGTTGAACTTTGCAGCGTTGCAACATTAATGTCACACCCCCTCCTAAGCTCACCTTTCGAACCCGGAAGAAGGTATGAGGACGACAGATATCACCCTTTTGTGAGACCTACTGATCATTCTTAAATCTTTTGCTTAGTAAACTCACAACCAAGGAAAAATAAACAACTCTAGGCTAAACTTAGTTTATTATAACCAGTACAAAATTTACACAATTCTCAACTCAACTTAGTAATTACAAACCCTTAATTATAGAAACTCATAACAGCAGCTCAAGTTTGGAAGTGCAATTGTAGTGTGGCAGACCTTGACCTCATTAGCACCCTGGAACTCCTTTCTTTCGCTACGTAAGGGAAAAACATTTTGCAAAACATGAGCTGGGAAGCCCAGTGAGTGACATTTTATAAACAAACATTTTAATGAAAACTACACAAAACCATATAGCAAAACATTTCAATAAACTTACTAAGTGCATGATAAATCATACATCAAACCTATACCCAAGCTTCCCTAGGGTAGTTCAACTCCATACTCCCAAGAAATAAGGTGGAACCATACTCACACCTTCATTTACTGAGGTGAAACCAACTTAACACACTTAATCTTAGTACTAATGTGGAACCAACTCAACACATAACACTCATCATACATGCACACAGAGCTATTGGCTTGGTACTAGATCTAATGGTTTTGAAACTTACTTTCAAAAACTATAACTTAGACATTCAAACTAGAGTTTCAAATAACTCAATGCATAAGAACATAATTTCTAAAGCTTTTTTTTGCTAAAACTGTCACTCACAATTTGCCAACAGTGTTTCCTCTCTCCCCCTCCCCCCCTCCAAGCCTTCTCGCTTTCTATCTCCTTCTGGAATCCTGGGCCTGCACTAGCCCAATTTTAAATTAGAATTTCATATTTAGGGCTAGAACAATCTTAGAATACCTTCTTGATCCTAAACTTAGCTTACCAACTCCAACGAACATGAAAACAGGCTTCAGATCAACTCAAGACGGCTGTGGATGCATAGTATCCTTCCTCAGCACTAGTTGGGCGAATGGGTGCTTCCTCAGGCCACTTGGATGCATGGTCCACCATCTTGGACGCATGGGCTACCTTCTAAACTTATCTCAGACTCAGTTGGATGCCCAAACCTTCTCTTTGATGAATGGTTCATCCATTCCAATGCATGGCCTACCCCTAGAACCCTAATTCTCTCCACACTCCCCCTCTTGAGTCCTCTTTGGGAGATTTTGAGTTGTGATCAGAAATGAGGCTTCCTTGGGGTATTTATAGGCAATCTAAGGCCATCCTCGTTATCTTCTCAATCTCCAAACACATGACATCTCCTACTTCATGAAAATCCAAGTGTCTACTTTGTTGGGTTTTATATCCTAAAACTCGCAGTTTGTAAAATGATAAACATTTTCTATTATCAATATACTTGTTATTGATCTCATAAATTGTATGAAAGTCTAAATCCAATAAACTAAGACCTATGACTATTGTATGAGTACTTGAACTTTATGTGGAGACATAAGAGTGGATCGAGTTCAAGTAAATAGTCAAAATGATCTATGGTACATGAATGAGGTTGAGTACCTTATTCTGGTAACACCATTGGATGCGGCCTACTCTGTAGTTATTACAAAAAGTTGTAAAGTGCTACAAACGATGTGATCCTAATTCGTACATGTTATGACATGAGAAGTGGGGGCGTCCTATGCAATGAGTTTGCATAAGATTGGGATCAAGAAATAAGTCACTCTTACTTTATAACGCTATTTACTGTTTAAGACTGACTATTTCACCTAGATCACCTAGGTAACTTGATCTTAATCCTGAGCTAACTATGAACTCCTGTTTATTTGGAATTGCCCTTAGATTTGCATAGTTGAGGGTTGGCTCAACAACACCGACTTAATAAGACTCCTATTTTAAAGGTAAGACCGGATAGATAGCTGGGGACATAGGGTGTAAGACGGAGTTCACGCCTACATGATTTAGGGATAGGAGAAAGGTTGTTCTTTCAAGTACTAAATCCAGGTCTTGAACAAGAAGCCCCACCCTCTCACTGGGCTGAGAGAGTTTAGTTGGTGATTGGATCACAAACCAATTATTCATTAGAGGATCAGTAGAGACTTAAGGAATAAGAGGTAATTCCAGGGGTAAAACAGATATTTGACCCAACTATTATTACGAACAACCTGTGAAGAGTCGACTTGCTGATTATGGTTAAATCATGTGGACATAATATATCTACAGTGGGGGGAGTGCAACTATGGGCTTTAGTGAAGTGACCCATTAATTAACGAATGGAGATTAATTTGATCTAATGAGTTTAGCCAATTAATCTCGGATCGTTAGAGCCCATAATCTGTAGGTCCGTGAGGTCCCCTTACTAGCTTGTAACGGACTAGCTCAAGAATAGCGTGATTAGTTAATTTGAAACGCTCAAATTAAAATTAAAGGAATTAGTAATTATATGAGATATAATTATGTTTAATTTTATAATTAAACAGAATAGGAGAATTTATATATTTAAATATGATTTAAATATATAAAGATGGATATGTGTTAAAATTAATTTAAGATTTGATATTAAATTAATTAAGTTTTATTTAATAATTAATTTATGAAATTAATTAAATTTTCATTTTTTAAAATCAAAATTTGATTTTTGGATAAAATTGAAAAAAAAAACAAAAAAACAAAATAGAAAAATGGTTTTTTCCATTATCCATTACTTAACTAGCTCACACATATAGCAATATATTTGCCTTGTCTTCTCCAAGCATGAGCTGCAACACATGCAGCTCTTCTCTTTGCATGTTGATCTGCAATATAATGAGAAGATTGGAGTGAAAATCGGGTATGCAATCTACAGAATTTTGAGAGAAAATTTTGTTTGAAGAAAGGTTCTTCAACAAAGGTTGTTGCAGTGAGCTATTCTCCTTCATCCCTTGATTCAAGCTTTTTTTGAGTCCCACGCCAAGAGAATAGTGGAGAAGATCTTGAGGTGGTCTACAATAAGATATGGAGAAGATAACACCTGGAGATGGAGCTTTGAAGAAGTTCTACAAGAGGTATGTCTTGAAACTCCTTTTTTTCTGCAGAAGCATGCTTTATATTATGCCAAAATTAGTGAATTTGAATGCTTAGATGATCCTTGTACTTCCGCTGCTATTGATACATTCCTACATACTTCATGTTGAGCCAACGCATAACCTTTGCCCCCACCTACTTGCATGTAAGACCTAGGTGCCTTTACCATGCAATGTCCAACGCATGGCTTCTTCTGAGGTGTCAATCCAACACTATGCATGCTTTTTCACTGTCTCCTTAGCGTCCACCTCAAGCTTTGACACTTAGTCAACTTAATGTCATGTTGCCATTTAACTTCCTAGGGTGTCCACCTCCGACTTAGCCACCTTCTCCTTAGAAATTTGGTCCAACTAGTGTATACATTATTAGGGTTGATGCCCTAAATCTTATAGGGTTCTATAATTTTTATTTGTAATGTACAAACATTTTATTTATGTAATAAAATATTTGATGTTTTATTTCAAAATTGGTTGCATTAACCACAAACCAATAAACTAACATCTAGAGTTATCTTGTAGCTTAAACATGTATGTAGAGACATACGGGTGGATCATATTTAAGTGATAACCTAAATGGTCTGTAGTAGATGGATAATGCTGGATACCTTATTCTAGTGACATTATGAGTATGACCTACTTTGTAGGTGTTACAATTGTTGTAAAGTACTACAAATGATCTGATCCTGACCATTTATGTGGGGACATGGGAGCGGGGATATTCTATAAAAGAAGATTCTATAAAATCGGACCACAAAATGTTTAGTCTCATTATATATCGCCGTTCATAATAGAAACTTACATTTCACCAAGATGACCATAGATAATATGACTTGAATCCTGAGTGTTAGCTCTCAAAAAGAGTTATTAGTCCTATTTTGTATTTTACATGTTTATTTCTCTATTTTGTATTTTACATGTTTATTTCTCTATTTTGCAAGTATCGAGCAACATAGAGATAGAATTAATCATTTGATTAAGAATGAGGTTAATTTTAAGCAATTTGGAGTTAATTTGAGCATTTGGGCTTCAAAGGAATCAAAATGACCAAAATGCCCCTACCGAAGAGTCACAACGCTCATAATTGGCTAAAGCTTGATACTTGTGCAACGCTTGAAGGCAGAAGTTTAGAGTGTAGGGGAGCGTTGCAATGCTACCCCAACTGTTACAACGCTCCGAAGTTGAATCATCGTTAGCGTTCCAACGCCTGAATTTCATCACTGAAAGATAGAAGCACCGACGTTGCAATGCTTCTCTAGAGCGTTGCAACGCTACGACAATTGATGGACAAGCAACAAGGCGCGCATGCAAGTGAGCATTGGCCATGCATTAGACTTCTTGCCTGACGCTTCCTTTTGGTCACATCAGCGCTGCAATGCTATTCCAAGCATTGCAATGCTACACTGATCTTTATATATACTTCTCCTCAGCCCTAGGTCAAGATATGTTGATTTTTGGAGGTGAATGCCGAATTTAGGAGGCCAAATTGATGGAGGCCGAAGTAAAACTTCATCCTTCTTCCTTTTCCTTCAATTTTTCAGTATCTTTAGGTTACTTTTTATTTTATTTCGGATTATGGACATGTTTTGGTTTGTATCACATTGGTTTATCTATGAATCAATGAGGTAATCTTTCGTTTAGTTCTTGGATCGAACATTCTTGTATTTTGATGAGTTTTCTATTCAATTTTTATGCTTTAAATTAGAATTATGTTTTCCTTGAATCTTGTTTAATTTAGACTTGCTTTTATGTGTTGGATTGACGCCCCTATCATGATCGCATATTTTAGCTAGTTAAATTCAAGCTCGCACACATCCTTGTAATCGTCCATGCTTTTAATTTACCCTTATACCATAGATGATGAGTGTGCTTAGGTTTATAGGCTGGTCTTGAATCTTTGCATCACACGTTTAATCCAGATTTAAAGAATAAATTGATTATTTGAACATGGTTGTCCTGACACTTGATCAACATAGTTGAATCCTGAATCTTAATGCATGTGTTTCTAGTTCCTTATAGTCGATGAGGACCCGATTGGATCTAGGAGCATGTAGGTTAGTTGATGCATGGTCTTTTCAGCCTTAATTACGAATTAGGACGCTCAATTGGTTCGGATTAATTTATTTTTGGCCTTTGTAGAGATTAGTAATTCTCATCGATTGGGTAGCTATACATGCATAAGTTTATTATTTACAAACCACGATTTTAGGACATAAAAGCCAACAAAAGATCCCCTCAAATTCATGGATGAAGACCCTACCCTTGAACACAGGGATGATGCGCAGGCCTCATGATCAAATTTGGGGGTGTTGGTTTTTTTATTATGATTTTGTTAAAACTTTTATATGCGTTTATCCATTTCAAATTTCATGTAATTATCTTCATCATGAATGCAATATGTCATTTTGATCCTTGTGTTTGTTTTAAATATTCCATCTATTCTGCCTTATTATTATTCATGTGTTTTGCATCGTGCTTTGATACCTCGATGATGACATTAATGTCTGATAACTCAAAAAGTATTTAGGATAGGTGTTAGAAATCTAAGTCTAAGAACCTCACTGAATGAAACATATCTTTGATTTTCCATGCGAGCAAGCCTCACCTCCAACCTCCTTTTGAGGTTTTCTAAGACATTCTTGTAGTTCTTTTTCAGCAATGAGAACCTTGTCTACCTCCAAAATTTGGGGGTGAGAAGGTTTGAATCGATGCATTTTCTCATTTATAAAAATCTTCAAAATTTCAATCATTTCATTTAAAAAGATTGTTGGGAAAAAGAAGAGAGTTTTTGAACATAATAACAAGACTCCACTATCAGCGCAAGGGGAACCCAACTTGATATGAGTTTAGTTGAAAATGACACTTATTCGTAGTTGGATATCTGCATGACACCCATGGGGGCAACCCGAAACGAAGATAGATAACCAAGACCAATGCATCCCAACTTCACTGTCTAAGCCCAAGGAAAAGAGAAAACATAAAACTTAGATAAGAGTTTAGTCGTGAAGGGTACTTGCTCGTAATTGGATGTTCGCATAATACCCGTGGGGAAAAGCCAAAATGAAGGTGAGTTATCTAAATCGGCGCATGAGTGACCATTAAGAAGTAACAAGAACTTATAGTAAGGGTTTTTATAAGGAGAAAACCTTCTAACGCATTTCAAAAACTGGTTGTGCGTCTCGTGTTTATGCTTTTGAAAATGATTGATGGTGAGAATGAATGATCTATCTCTTGGTGTAAAGATAAAGAAATGCGTCGAATGGTATTATGTACCAAAACTAGTTAACACGCTTATAAGATGGAGATGTGGAAATGATTGATGATTGAAATATGGAGAAAACGAATTGCCCCCATGCAGGATCGAACTACAGACCTTCAGTTTACAAGACTGACGGTCTACCACTGAGCTATAGGGGCAATTGATTGTAATAAATATTTAATTATTATTTAATATAGTGTATCAATTAGGATATTTTTCATTCAACAACTTAATTTGGTCCGACCTTATTATTTATTTACTTGGATATGATTTCATGAAGGAAAACAGTTGACTGCTGATATCATGTCATAGGCAAAATTCAATATATGTATGGGATGAATGTATGATAGGCTCAATACATGGAACACATCAACCTAACATAAATTTTGACACACATCTCATTTTTAGTTTTCTATTTTTATAAATTATGCTTGTTTTTTTGTTCATCTTTTATTTTATCGTTTTAATCTCCCTGAACAAATGTGAGTTTTTACCCAATTTTAAAAACAAAAACATATTTATAAAATGTTGTTTTTAAATATAAGAAAATGAGTTTTTTTTTTTTTTTTTTACAAATGCAACCAAATGTCATTATCTATCATTAATAAATAGTGATGGACATCTATCAGTGTAACTTTGTTTATCATTGTTTATCACTTATAGACAATGACATTTTGTTATATTTAAAAATATTTTCAACAGCTTTGTCACTTAAACAAATATGGCCTAGTTTGGTAACCATTTCGTTTTTAGTTTTTGGTTTTTGAAAATTAAGCTTATTTCCTCTCAATTTCTTATAATTATTTGCATCTTTCTTAAGTACAATGGTTGAATTCTTAGCTAAATTTCAAAAACAAAAACAAGTTTTTCAAAGTTATTTTTTTTAGTTTTCAAAATTTGACTTAGTTTTTTAAATCATTAGTGAAAAGTAGATGACAAAGGAAGAAATTTGTAGTGTCTATAGACTTAAGTTTAAAAAACAAAAAACAAAAAATCAAATGGATACCAAACGGGTCTTAGTCTTTTAAAAACTACTTCTTTTAGTTTTTATAACTTGACTTAGATTTTGAACACTTGAGAAAGTAATTAACAAAACAAAGAAACAAGTGGATGAACAAAAAATCAATAGTTATTAAAAGGTTCCAAAACTATTTGATAACTATTTTGTTTTCTATTTTCTGTTTTTTAAAACTATGCATGTTTCCTTCTAATTTATCAATTATGATTTAGGATTTACTAAAAAAAAATACTTGATTTTTAGTTAAATTCTAAAAAAAAAGTTTTTGAAAATTATTTCTTTTTCTTTCAAAATTTTGCTTGGTTTTAAATAGATAACAAAATTAACACTAAAAATTTGGGTGGAAGCAGTATTTATAAGCTTCGATTCTTAATAATTAAAACGAAAAATTAATTAACGTCGTTTTGGTAGTTACTTGGTTTTTTGTTTTTGCAAATTAAGCTTATTTTCACTTAATTTTATACTATAGTTTACATTTTTCTTGGATAAAAGAATTGAATTCTTAGTCAAATTTTAGAAATAAAAATTATTTTTTTTAGTTTCAAAATTTCGGTTGATTTTTTTAAAATATTCGTAAAAAATAGATAATTAAGAAAAAAAAAGTTTTAGAGATGTAATAAATGTTTATATATTTAATTTAAAAAATTAAAAACAAAATAGTCATGAAACAAAATCTAAATAATTATCAACAGAATTTTTATGTGTAATTTTCTATTTCTGAAACTGTGTTGTTTCACCGTAATTTCTTTATTATTGATTTAATATTCTGAGTGAAATTTAAGAAGTTAATTCTTTATAATTTTTTTTCTGTAAATCATAAAACATTTTTTTAAAGAACAAAACAATCTTATAATACCGAAGCATCGCTGAATCTGGAATTTTGGATGTATACTTGGCCGCATTTTTCTGCCGTAATTTAATACAAAACATCAATCTTCGCAATGCTTTCTTCCCGGTTCTAAGTTTATGGCGAAGCTGAAAAGGTCAAACTTTATGTTCAAATAATGATATTATTTATTTTAAATTTTAAGTTTTATTATTTTATGAACTTTATCAACTCGTGTTGTATAAATTTAGCCTTATAAAAGCCTTTTTTTTTTTTATTTTCTGAGAAAAAGAGTATTTTATTAAACCTCAAGGATAATATTGAAAATTACGTCATCATTTACAAGGGACAAAGCCCATGAAGGGACGCAATTACACCAAATTCCCCAACTTTTAGAACTTCTAGCTCTTTTTGTAGCTTCGTGAACTACACCATTTTTTTTTCCTATTGACATGCTGAAATGAGATAAATTTGAAGGCTGATGCTAGTTCAAGGATTTCAATGAGGATACATTCAACTTCAGAGCTTGAGGATGAATTGGCATTTATCAAATTAATGGCAACTAAACAACCACCAAATTTGTTTAGCAATTAACGCTTGATTGATACCAATAAGATCTCGAAAGTTAAGGTCTCCTAGAGCTTTTGGCAAACATAATTTCTTCCAATTCATCCTATGTATCTTCTTCTTTTTTCTTGTCAGATCCCCACCAAAATCTCATAAATGATTTGGTGATATTATCACAGAAATGTTTAGGGAGTCTGAATAAACTCATTGCGTAGGTTGGAATCGACTGACCAACACTCTCGATAAGGATTTCTTTCCCAACTTTGTAAAAAATGATCTCTTCCATCCTTGGACTGTTTTGCAGATTTGGTATTGGATAAAATTGAAGTCAGAAGATTAGTTTCTTGATAGAAAAGAAGGAAGACCCAAGTAATGGCCTAAGCTATCACTCTGAGCAATACCTAATAAACCACTTAAAAGTCCTAGATTTGTTAAAGTTGATGCATTCTCCTGAAGTAGATTCGTATAAAAGGAGAATATTCTTTCGATTAATCATTTCTACTTCATTAGTTTTACAAACGATAAAACTATCATCCACAAACAATAAGTAAGAAATAGTAGGACTAAAATAACTGATTTTAAGATCTAAAAGATTATTAGTTGAGATAGCAATTTTGAATTAGAGATGAAAGACCTTCAACTATGAAAAATAAAAAGGGAATAAACGATCTCCTTGGTGGAGACCGCTACTTGAAATGATTCTTCCTTTAGCTTCACCATTTAATAAAATTGAGAAGTCTATAGAGGAAATACAATCAATAATTAAAGAAACCCATTTAAAGTTAAAATCAAGTTGGATTAAAGTACCTCGGAGGAAACTCCACTCGACTCGATCATAGGCTTGGCTAAGATCAAGTTTTATCGAAGCTAAGCCAACATTACATTTTTTTTTAGATTTTTGAGGAAGTGTAAACACCCATGACCAATGATAGTGTTGTCCTGAATAGTTCGATTGGGAATAAAAGCTATATGAGATAAAGAAATCAATTGATCCAAAAAAATGTTTAAGTCTATTAGCAATAGTTTTAGTGATTATTTTATATGAAACATTACATAACCTAATAGGTCTATAATCACCAACGGAGTAGGGTTTGGAATTTTAGGAATTAGCACAATATGAGTAACGGTGCTTTTGCCTACTGTATTCCAACATTTGGTTAACCACTGACTTGATTTCATTTTCTGAATAGGGAGCTAGTAAGGCATCATTCATTTCTTTTGTTACCTTGGGTGATATGGTGTTTAGGATTGCTTCTATATTGGAAGGAGATGGACCGAAAGAAGTGAATATATTCTCGAAGACCATTGATATTATTAATATCCATTATTTCATTTTTATTCCTTTTAATGGAAGCTTTTTATGAAACCATTTAGAATTTTGGTCACTCCAACGAAGTCAATCTTCTCTGAATCTTTGTTTTCAATAAATTTATTCCTCTTCTAATAAAAGGTCTAGTTTAAGCTGTAAAAAGTGGGTTTTATCAAAATCTGAATTAGAGCCTTCATCATAATCTTCCTTCAATTCATTTTCACAAAATTTTATTCTATTATTTCTTTGATTCAAAACATTCCTACCCCATTTAGCAAGAGGTTTAGCACATAAACTCTTAGATTTGTTTCTATATGGATGTATGTGGTTGGGAGTCATTCCAATTGCAAGTCGATGATATAATCTTCTAGCATTCCTCATGTGTTGTCCAAGACTCTTCAAATTTAAGTGATTTATTTCTATTAGTATTAATCCACTTAGCTAAATTGCAAATAATTGGTCTGTGGTCAGATCCAAACCAGTCATGGTGAATAATTTTGGTATTTGAAAAGATATCTTCAAAAGCAGTATTACAAAGAAATCTATTCATCAATTCTTTCTCTCTTTTTTTTTTTTTTTTGTCCCAGTAAAAAGATCCCCTATAAAATGTAAATATTTCAAGTTACAATCTTTCACAGCATCTCTAAAATTCGCCAAGAGTTTGCCTTAGGTAGACCACCTTGTTTTTCATAAATCCACATGATTTCATTCAAGTCTCCTCCAATCAACTAAGGGGAGTCATCAAAATTGTGAAGTTTTTTCATTAGATCCCAGATAAGATGTTTTTTTTTATTAGTCTTTGAATATCCATAAATTCGAAAGAATCTCCAAACTTTTTTATTTCAGCGAATATTAGTATCTATGTGATAGAGATGAAAAAAACTCATAACGATCAAGGTTTCTTTTTTTCATAAGAGGCAAAGACCACATTGAGCCCCAATACTATTAACCGTAAAACATCTTTCAAAGCCTCTTAATTTTGACATGATTTATGATATCGGTGTTTCTTTTTGTTTCAGATAAAAATAAAATTTGGGAATTAGTGGAACGAGTGAGCTCTCGCAATCTTTGGAATGTTCGAAGATTTTCCAAACCTTGAACATTCCAAGGATTTTCATGAGAAAAGACAGGGTTGTTGTTCCGCCTATGTCTTGATAGATTGAGTTAAAAGAGTTTCCACAGGTTTTTCAAAGATAATCTTTTGCTTTTCTCCAGAAATATTTTCTTCAAAGAAGTATATTTCCTTTTGTGATTTTCAACAGAATTGATGGAAATTTTCCTTAAAGGATTTTCTTTAAATAATCTTTTCCAGTTCTTTTGTTTATGGATAGTTGGAACTTGAGGAACTTCAGACTTCAGTGTGAGTATCCATAAATTCGTTTTCTAAATTAAGAGGGGGAAGTTGTTTAGATTAATCTGAGGATTTGTTGTTGATCCAATTTTAAGTCTTTCACCTTCTTTTTTATCAAAGTAACCTTTTTTTATATATATATTCTCTTTTTTTACCTTCCAAATATAGATTATCCAAATTCTGAGGTTATAAGAGTCACCAGTATCATATAGAAGGGAAAAAAACCACCTTTTAATTTGAATTCAACCTTCTCGCTTTCTTAGTTTGATTATTCATAACACAACTATTGCTAATGCTAACGTATAATTAGCCAAAAATTTATATACGCAAGTGAAACTTTTTTTTTTTTTTGGATCATGAGGCAAATAATGATTATTGCTAACTAAATTCTAAAAAAACTACGGAGAATAATCCCATTTGAGGTGATTCCTCAAAAAAGTGAGGAAAAGATATAATAAAAAATTTTAAAAAAATTAAAAAAAAAAAAAAAAAAAAAGCAAACATCACATTCATAGTACTTGTTGATTTTTTTAAGGTGCACTTGACCAATTTTATCTAATTTTGAAGAAATATTGAATCATTTCGATAGAGATCATCCCAACCTCGATGATGCATTGTATATGACTCTTAAGAACCAATTTAGTTAAGACCTTGCTCATAAATTAGGGATGCAAATGGTTCGGTTTGGTGGTCAAAGCGAATCGAATCGAATTTTCTAATATGTGAAACCGAACCGAATCAATTATTGGTTCAAACTAACCGATGCGGTTTGATTTTAAATTCGATTTTGGTATACTTAAAAAATCTATGTTATATATTTTTTTAATTAAAATGTTCGATTTTAAATTTGATGTTGTTCTTTAATTAAAAACGGTTCGGTTTTAAATTTGGTTATATATATATATATATATATAAACGGTTCAGTTCGGTTTTAAATTTGGTTTTCGAAATTGAAACTAAACCAAACCGAATTAATTTGGTTTCAAAATTTCTTCAAATCAGACCAAACCGCATTTTTTGGTTTTACTGAGTTTTCGATTCGTTTTTAGAAACGGTTCTATTTTTGCAATTTAAATTGCCTCACCTATCGTGAATGACCACATTATTTCAAATGATTGTAATTATGAGGTCTTTGTTGTCGTTGGTATAATAGGTTGAAGCTAACAACACTTGTCTTCAATTTTTTTATATAAATGGAATTCCACCTTTCAACAAACTTCAACAAAGAAATTGTGTTTTCATTAATATAATTTGATTTTATATGTTTTCATGATTAATATCTTAAAATGAAGAGAAGATTTGATGAAGTATTAATTAGAAAAGAAAGTTACTTATCTATTACATTTTCTTTTTTCTTTCTGTGATTTTGTAATTTTTATACCTATTGTCGACATATGACAACTCTTTAGTATATTGACGAAGAAAATTTATATAGAGAAGTAACCCTTAATATTGCTAAAACTCTATTTTAAAGAAATTAAGAAAAATCCAATATATATAATGTTGAATTTAGATTTACCAATAATAGACACAAATTCTTTATTCAATGTAAGCCCTTTTCTTGGTAATACTAAGCATCATTGAATTTTTAACATTATAGGTTTTTCAAAGATCGAAAAAAGGGAAACAATATCCTTTGTGATTTGAATCTTCACTCCTATTTATTAGGAAAAAGAAACAAGGAAAATTTCTAATAAAAGTGGGAAAATCCAAATATTTTTTTTCTTAGTTTTATTAAGAAACCATGAGTCCGGGCAGCTGAAATGTATATTGCTGCCTAGGCTAGAAATAGAATGAGGGTAAGTTTTATCCATTAGGTACGTTTGGTTGGATTGAGCCAACATGTTATTATATTACTAGTTGGGAGAGTCACACCTGGCTTAAAAAATTTTCACATAAATCTTTAGAATAAATTTTAAGTTGTATTTTAATAGTTTTTTAACATAAAATTTTGATCCAATATTTATTGAGTTTAAGGAGATGTTTAAAGAAAATAAGAAAAACTATTTACACAAAATAACAAAATTTAATTCTTAGATAGAGGCTAATAGAAATTCATCAGTGCCTATAAATAATAGAAACTGATAGAAATATTGATATTATGTGATAGATGCCGATAGAAGTCTATCAATGTCTCAATATTTTTTTTCTTGATATTTCGTATATATAATTTGACATTTTTTCTATCTCTGAAAGTTTTCCAAAGTTTAATTAGTAAATATTTGAAATGAAAAGAAGTAATTTAAAAATATTGTAAAGATTATATATTTTTTGTTTTCAAGTTAATTAGCAACGGATATGGGGTATTTTTAATGTTCTTGAAAGTTTTTGAGACAACTTGTAAAGATAAATAAATTTTTTGAATGAATATATTTATAATTAAATTCAAAATTTAAATAGTTTTTATAAAATTTAAAACTATAAAGAGGGAAAAGTATATAAAAATATGTGAATGAACAAAATTAAAATATGATGCAAATAAATTTTGTGAAATAAAATGGATATAAAAGTGGCATAATAACCTATCTTCATTATTATTTCATGAAGTAATTCTTTTATGATTCTTGAAAGATAGTTAATTTAGGTGGAGAAAAACAAATAAAAGCTAAATTGGTATGTAATTTCTTAAATGAATCTTCTTGTTTAAGGGGATTTTTTTTAGATCAAAAGGGGGAATTTTTTTTTTTTTTTTTTTTATATAAAACCCCCAACTCCCATTGTTGAATGAGAAATTTCGGCGAATCACGAGTTGACTATAAGAAATTATAAGTTGGATTGGGCCGAATAATTAAAGTCGCTTGGGTCCAACCCAATATAAACCCATGGTGAAATTTTGGGTTAAAATTAAAGATTAAACTCAAACCCAATATTTCGGCCCAACAACAAATGGACTCAAGCCCAACTTTAGCCCAAGCCCAATTTGGGCCCAATAAAACAATTGGGCCCAAGCTCATGTAAGGCCCATGAGAAACCTCTTTAAATAGAGGTCTTGCCTCTTTATTTGAGGGGAGGTGAGAGAAATTGAAGGCAAAAGGAAGGTCTGAAGTCTGAAGGAAAAGCCCTCTGAAGGTCTAAAGTCTGAAGCTCCAAGGATCTGAAGAACATAACTCCTCCAAATCTTTGAAGATCAGAAGACACTAAAACTCTGAAGATTAAAAGACATATCAAAGCTCTGAAGATCAGAAGATACTAAAACTCTGAAGATAAGACATATTAAAGCTCTGAAGATTTAAGCTCCCAAAATTCAAGACTCAAGCTTCTAGTGCTGAAGACCGAAGCTTCTCAAGCTTTGAAAACTGAAGTTCTCAAATTTTGAAGAACTGAAGATCTGAACTATTTGAAGTTTTGAAGATTAGAAGATTTCAACAAATTGAATGTATCTTCACAACCTACAAGCGGAAGATTCAATCTCCTCAAACCCAAGACCAAACCCAAGCCCACTTGTGAACTCTATAGAGAAGCTCTCCTTATTTGGAGGGGTCAACAATTCTACACTCGAGAGAGCTTAGAGGGAATTCTCTACAATCAGAAGACTCCTAGACTCTTGAAGCTGACCACATTCTGAAGATTGAAGTCCTTTGAAGATACATGCATTCTTTAGACTGAAATCCTTTGAAGATATATGCATTTTTTAGAAGTCCTTTGAAGATACAGACAATCTTTAAACTGAAGTCCTTTGAAGATATAAGCACTCTGACTACACTTGAAGACTAAAGTCCTTTGAAGAATTCAGCCGAGAAAGAATCAGAAGGTCAAGTACTAGAGATCGGACCACATCGCATCAAATCAACATCAACATGATCAACTCAAGTTCAATTACACGAAACAAGTTTCTCCGGAAGTCTCGTGTGAACACTAATCCTCCAAGAAGATCATCAAGCCCAAAGACCGATTATCCAAGAAGATCAACAAGCCCAAAGGTCAATCGTCCAAGAAGATCGACAAACAAGCCCAAAGATCAATCGTCTAAGAAGATCGACAAGGCCAAAGGCCGATCATCCAAGAAGATCAACAAGCCCAAAAGCTGATCATTTAAGAAATCAACCAGCTTAAAGACTATAGTTTATTTTGAAAGCATCAAAATATTATGTATTAAAGATTGTACCCACTTTCCACAAAATTAATACAAATACAAAGTTCAAGTTCCACGAAATAAATTTCTATTGAAATCTCGTGCGAACACCTATCATAGTCTTTTTTTCCATTTTATTTTATTAAAATTGTCTATAATAATTATTTGATATATGTGCCTTAAATTCTAAATAATACAATACCTAAATAAAAAAATATGAGGTTATTCTATGAGGTTATTCTATTTCATTAATTTAAGAAAATTTAAAAATATTTTAATGTATTTGAAAATATATGTTGTAGAAAACAAATATGAAAAACTTAAAATATTGAATAAAAATTAGAGGAAGAATGAAAACAATGTTAAAGTATAATGAAAATTTGTAAAGGAAAATTGAAATTAAAAAAATAATAAAAAAAATATGTAAATATTTAGAGTCGGAATAACAAAATTATCTATACGTGGAGAAAAATAAACTAATGAATTGAGTTACCTATTGACTTCTAATAATCAAATAAATCTTCATCTAATTAAAATTTAACAAAAAAAAGAAAAAAATAAATTTAATATTTAAAAGTTTTTTTTTAAAAAAAAAAAACTAACAGAAGGTTGCCTATTGGAAAAAAAAACTTTTACTTCAATGGCTAAAAATCTAGAAAATGATTAATTAAGATAATGGACAAAATGAAAGATTTTACAACAATAAAGATTAAGGGTTAAAATAACACTATTAAATAAATCAATGGATTCTCATGTCTGTCGGTTGAATATTCATAATCAAATAAATCTTCATCTAATTAAAATCTAGGAAAAAGTTAATCTCAATGGCTTGAAATTAAAAATAAAATAAAATAAAATAAGAGAGGTGATACAATTTAATATTTAATTTTGAATAATAATATTAATGAGTATAAACTTATTCATGATCGGATAAAATTTAGTTTTGATTCAACTACACAATATACCAATAGATGATTATCAAATTTACAGATACCTTGAAATATTATGATAGATTTTGTTGAATAAAAATATTTAATTATGTTAACAAATACCCTAAAATTATGAGATTGTGGAGATAGAGAACTAAGTGATTGAAAACAAATCAAATGAATCATAATAACTCCCTATTTTTATCAATTTCCCCCATCGTTACTACCTAATTTTCTCAAATCTCTCTCTATATCTTTCACTCCCCTATTTTCTCTTTATTTTTTCTCCATCCAATGATTCTCTTCATCATCTCAACTAACTTTCTTTTTTTCTCTTTATAATATGAATATCAATTGAAAATAAATTTATCTCAATTTGTAAATAAAAAAACAATAAACATATCAATAACTCTATGAATATCAATTGAAAATAAATTTATCTCAATTTTAAATAAAAAAACAATAAACATATCAATAACTCTATGCTTAACAATATACAAAAAAAAAAAAAAAAAAAAAAATAAAAATGGAGATGAACAAATATATGTCACAAAAACTCATAATCTGAATAAAAAAAATTCACAAAATTCTATATCAAAATATCATAATACCCTTTGACCTGCCCTTTAAATTCAAAATTCAAAAACAAAAGGATTTACATATCTTTTATGTATATAAATGAAAAGAAAAAATAATTGTACATTTTTAAACATTAAAGTGAGAACTTCGGGGATTGCATAAATATCAATGAGGAGTAACATATATTTGCAACCAAGCTACCAAAAAAAATCTAAAAATTATGATTATAGACGAATATAAAAGGGAAAGGTGAGAGATTCTCTAACCTAACCACTTATAAATATATCAAAGATTTAAAAATATATAAAAAATTAATCTAAAAAATAAATAATCTTCCTAAAAATCTACATTTCAATAAATAAAAACCAATCAAATCAAACCCCAACTTAATCTTCATAATACGATCACAAATTTCAAATGATTTGTTTATCGTTCTCTTTTGCCAAAAAAAGAGGATCAAATCCACGAAAATCCAAGATCCAATCCTAAAAATCCTCAGTAAATTCTAAAAATGTGAGAAATTTGTGGCGTAATGATAGAGTAAGAAAATTTGAATAAATTGGGACAAAGTTCGAACATGAAAATTAACATCTCAAGCATCCTGGGTGAAACTAGAAGTTGTTAGGGCATGAAAAATGCCCAAAACGAGAAATATGCAACATTTTAGCTTGGTGCCCGGGATCATTTAGACCCATTTCCACGGCAAAAAAAAAAAAGTGGCACAGATTCATAGGTTTAGGGTTTCTGATTTCTTAGTTATAGTTCCGGGAGGATTTCGTGCTCGAAATGAGCTATGTTCGTAAAATCCTCTAGAGGATGGTATTTTCTTAAGATTCTAATCCAATGTGTCTGTTTCTGGTAAATTCTAGGACAAAAAGTTCGCACACAAAAATTGACCTCTTAGGCACTTTAATTGGGACTAAAAGCCATTAAGGCACAAAAAGCGTTTGAGACAAGAAATTCCTCTACGATGCCTTCCAGCTAGATGCACTGGATCATCTGGACCCATTTCAGGGCAAAACAAAAGTGGCACGAATTCGCGGGGTGAGGGTTTCCAGTTTCTAGGTCACGGTTTTGGGATGGGGGTTTTTTACTTGATATGAGCTCCATTCGCAAAATCCTTTAGAGGCAGATGTTATTTGATAGCTTGTAGAATACAAGCTATTGCAACCTTTTACTTAGAATTATGAGGGTTGATGAGCAGTATGTGTTAATATTACTAAGAATTCATGTGGAATAATGAGCTTGCGTCGATCAGCATTGAAAATCCCCACTAACCCTATATCATGCGTTATTTTGAGTCAAAATTTCTATTTTTGTAATTGTCGCAAGAATTGACCGCATGCGTTGATCCCAAACCATTGCAAAGTTGATCGCATGCGTTGATCTTAATGAAGACATGTTGGTCGCGTGAAATCCTGTAACTACAGTGATAACCATGATAAGAGGAAGATCGCAAAGTGGAAAAAAAAATCATGAATACATACCTTGGGAGTATCAAAGAGATAAGATCATGATGAAATTTCACCTACCGTGTCAGTGATGGCAGTGATTCAGAGCGGGATTATCAAAGTTGTTGGCATCTGAGCTTTATAAATAGAGCCTTGGAGCCCAAATTCAAAGCATCCAGGATTTCTGCCTTGGGTAGATTCTTATGATCATAGACGAGAGCATGAAGTCTTTGAGAGTTCTTCACTTCCACATCCTCCTCTGACTGACGACCGAAGCTTCGCCGGAGATAGAGCTCGAGAGAGACTACTCCACCGCCCATCCATTGCACCATCGGCAACCTTGACACATCTGATGGAAGCAAGAGATTACCTACATCTAGCCTGTTGGATTGTATCATCACGCAGCAGAAGCGACAAGGATCAATAAGTACTCTAATTCATTAATTTTGGTAGAATATAAAGCATGCTCTTGCAGAAATTAATGGGTTTCAAGTCATACCTTTGTAGAACTCTTGAAATCTCGATTTCCAGCTCAAATCTCTCCAAATCTTGTTGTAGAATACCACAAGATCTTCCCCACTATTCTCTTGGTGCTCTAGATTGAGTTGTGGGACTCGAAATAAGCTTGAATCAAGAGAACTTGGAGGATAACTCACAGCAGCAACCCACTTGAAGAACTCCTTCTTCACACGAATTTTTCAGCAAAAATTCAACCATTGCATGCCTCAAATTCACTCCAATCTCCTTAATATATTGTAGACTATAATGTAATGAAGATGATTGCATGAGATGCAGCTTATGCTTGGAGTAATTGAAGACTAAAAATGGTGGGTTATGGGTGAGCTACTTGAAGATGACAATGGAAAATGTCATTTTTCCATTTTGTGTATTTTTCAATTTTCAAATTTAATTTTAGAAAACCAATTTTATTTCAAAAATAAAAAATTTATTAATTTTATAAATTAATTTCACAAATTAATTTTTCTAATAAAATTAATAAATTAATTGTTTAAATAATTTAAATAATTCTAATTAATTTAATATCAAATATTAAATTAATTTTACACAAATATACCTTCATATATTTAAATCATATTTAAATATTAATTCTCCAATTCTATTTAATTTCTAAAATTAAACGTGTAATTATATCTCATATAATTACTAATTTCTTTAATTCTAATTTGAACGTTTCAAATTAACTTATCACGCTACTCTAGAGCTAATCCATTTATGAGATAATAGGGGGACCTTGCGGACCTACAAATCATGGGCTCCAACGATCCGAGATTAATTGACTAAACTCATTAGACTGAATTAACCCTCATTCGTTAACTAATGGGTCACTCCACTAAAGCCCATAGTTGAACTCCTCTCATTTTAAATATATTATGTCTACTCGATATAATCATAATTAGTAAGTTAACCCTCTACAGGTTGTTCGTAATAACAGTTGGGTCAAATCTTTGTTTTACCCCTGAGATTACCTCTTGTTCCTTAAGTCCCACTGATCCTCTAATGGACAATTGATTTGTGATCCAATCAACAAACCGAGTCCCTCTCAAGCCAGTGAAAGGGTGGGGCCCATTGTTCAAGACCTAGAATCAACACTTAAGGGAACAACATCTTTACTATCCCTAACAACGGGTATGAGTAAATTCCATCTTGCACTCTACGTCCTAACTATCTATCCGTTCTTACCCCTGAAATGGAAGGTTATTGAGCCGGCGCTGTTGAGCCAACCCTCACCCATGCAAATCTAGGGATAATCCCGAATAAACAGGAGTTCATAGTTAGCTCGAAATTAAGGTCAAGTTACCTAGGTCATCGCTTTGAAATAGTCAATCTTAAACAGCAAACAGTGTTATAAAGTAAGAATGATTGATTTTGTGGTTCGATCTTGTACAAACCGTTTTGCACAGGGACGCCCCCACTCCTCATGTCATAACATTTACGAATTAGGATCACATTGTTTATAGCACTTTACAACTCTTTGTAACAACTACAGAGTAGGTCGCATCCAATAGTGTTACCAGAATAAGGCACCCAACCTTATTCATATACTATAGATCATTTTGACTATTTACTCGAACCTAATCCACTTTTATGTCTCCACATAAAGTTCAAGTACTCATGTAATAGTCAAGGGACTTTTTAGGTTTATTGGATTTCTATTAAACAAAATATCTATTCAATAACAATCTATTGAATTTTCAGAATAAGTTCAATTGTTTACAAAACCACGAGTTTTAGGACATAAAACCCAACAAACTCCCACTTGGACTAAAACTTCAGTAGTAACTTATATGTTCAATATATAAGACCGAGTTTCTAAGTTTTATAGAGAAATACAATAAACTAGGGCATCCCATATGCGTTATTTTATTAAGTGTGGAAAATGTGGATGATATGTGTTGATGGATAGCGTTGTGCACTCAAGTTTCCCTAGCGGAATCCAAGTATAAATTCCTCTGAGTTTCCTGGTAAGTCCAGGGTCGATCACAGGGACTTGTGAAAATAGTTGTGTTGATAATTTTCTTATGAAAACTTTGCGGTAACCGGTAAAATAAATAAGGTGGTTGATTTGTTGTTGTGTTAATGAAAATAATAATAAATGTGGCAGAGTTCGAAAAGAGTTGGTAACGGGAAATACGATGGATATGCGGTGAACCGGTTGAAAAGGGTTTCGGCTAACACTCCCTAGATTATGTTCATGCCTTGCGACCATGCAACATACGTACAATAGTAAACCACCTCTTGGCGTGAATGCCATGGCTTCTAAGGCTAGAACGTATGCGATAAATATACGATAAATCTACAGGGTTTACACATAAACCTCTATTTCTATTCATGCAATAACAACATGATATTCACACAAATATGCCACCGCATAATATCATTCCTATTCCTAGGATGCATGCGATGCAAGTTGACAAACAAAGCTTATCTCTAAGTCCCTATTTCTTGTTTATGCAGGCCTAATCTTGTTCTTTCAAGTCAGATTCTAACCTAGCTCTCTCGAGACATTAGGTTCTTTCTTTAGATTCTCTCTCGAGCAACTCTAAAGGGATGTTTCACACAACATAAAACAAGACAATCGCAAGCAATGAACTTCCTAGATCATGTTAGCTTAGTTCTTCTCAACCCATTCAACTAGTTTAGCTACTCATGCGTTTTAAGAGAGTGAGCAGATGTAGAAATAGAACTTCCATTGAATAGATAAAAGATGAAGTACAGAATAACAATGCAAGTATAGTAAAGAGCCTAGAGCAATTTCTTGCCACCAGGTGTTATACTATTCTACTTGTGCTCTAAAAATATTCTCGCTTTTGCGAGAGCCAACCTACTCTCTGCTCTTACGACCCAAGGTTCTCTCTTGAGCTGCTTTGGACGATCTCCGACGTCACTACTCTTCTCTAGCTCCGCTGTGAAATGAAAAATGAAACTATGAATAAAGGTGTGAACTTATAAAGCGATGGAGTAATCGACTACTTAACCCCCTCTCTGAAGAATGCACTTGGTATTTATAGGGCATCAAAGGTGAAAGTCGGCTTCTCTCTCCTGGTTGTACAGATGGGACAACTTTAATTCCTGACTGATGCATCAAATAGTTATCACCGATAAAGCTGGATGTACTTTTGTGACTGTTATCGACTGTTAACTTAATTTGGATCCGACTGCTATCAGCTTTCTGTCCCATCGATCTTAATTGTCCTTTCATCTGGATGCGTCCACCATGTTGCGGTGATTCTTCTTGGGTGGATGTTTGCGAGCACAGTCAACACAAAGTCTTGCGGTGAAGTTGTGCTCGACCGATGTATTTCTATGATCGCATTCTTTGCACTGCATTAACGCATATTCTGCAGAAAAAAATACAAAAATCAATAGTTCCAATGAGCTGACGCATGCGACTGCAATATTATAGAATTTATGCTTAATGGATGCAATTTATCATTTTTCATCAACGCAATCCAACATTGTTTAGTAACTTAGCACTATGATAACGTGCATTTCTGCCCGGTATCAGTAGCACATACCCAATATTTCTCACATTTGTCCTAGGTATTAATCTGGTATTCCTAGTCTTACTAGGTAATTCTCAAACACTTTAGCTGAGAGAATCATTGTAAACATATCAGTGCACAATAGGCTTTTAATTAAACTATATGGGAATGCATCTTATTCTCAATGATGACCAGGAAGTCACACTTTTCTCCCACTACATTGAGGTACTCTCAACTCATGAGTAAGACACGTCTGACCTATCTTAACAACTCTTGTTAACAGTCAGATCTAGAAATTTTTTAAACTTTCTATACTTTGATCTAGCCGTTTTTAAATATCTGAATATTTACAAATGGTTTTTAACAGTTTGATTCTTAATAGAAGTTGCTAGAACAAACATAATTTTTGAAAATGAACATTTCATTTACAACAAAAATATATACATTTTGTTCTCTACAAAATAACAAAAACAAGTAAGGTTATCAAGTAACAACTTCTCCCACTGGTCAAGCTAAGCAAGCAGTCCTCAGAAACTAATTTTCTTGTTTAGCTTTCTCTGCTCTCTTCTCGACAAGGTACTAAGGGCAATTTTTCTTCCAGTGCCTTTCTTCGTTGCAATGGAAACACTTCCCTTTCACTGCAGCGCTTTTCTTGCCTTTCTTTCCAGTAGGTTTCTTCTTCCCTTTCCCTTTGTCCTTCTTGACAGGAATACTCTTACTTTGTGAAGAGGAAGCAACATCAGGGTTGGAGGACGATCCTTTCTTTTCAGCAGTAGTAACGTTTACTTCTGATTCCAGACCTTTAGTTCTCAATATAGTCTGGTAAGCCTGTAGCTCATTCAGCAGAGTAGTCAAGCTGTATTCAATTTTATTCATCAATGCATTCGTACAGATTTACAGAAAACTCTTCGGAAGAGATTCTAGAATAAAACCAACTTGACTTCTCTCGTCAACAATAGCGTCATTTACTTTCGCCACATTAAAGTGGACCATCATGTCCAAGACATGTTCACGAACAGAGCCCCCTCTTTCATGCGGCTGTTGTAAACGTACTTGATAGCATCATGCCTCAGAGTGAAGGTCAATTATCCAAACATCCCTCATATAGATTCCATAATCTCTTTGGCAGTACCCATATCCTCATGTTTCTTCACCAAGACATCAGATATGCTGGCGAGGATATATGAACGGGCTTTATCATTTGCCCCGATCCATCTATCATATGCATCCTGAACAGTTCGGTTTGTGTTAGCACTTAGACGGGAGGACAATCCTCTGTTAAGACAAACCTCAAATCGTCTATCATAAGTATAGTATTCAAATTTATTTTCCAGGTTACATAATTATCCTTGATCAGTTTATCTGCCAACAATTGTATTATCGAACTCTTCATTATGAAATTATAAACGAATTCTATAAGTGAATTTCTTTTAAATCCAATCAAGTTTTAGCAAATTAATAATGTACCCATGATTATTCTTTTGCAACGATGCTACAATAAGACATTCTTGACTAAATACTATCTCCAAAATAACTCATTTTTCGATAGTCATTTAGGGACCGTTTTTGGTCAGAAATTACTAACTCTTAATAATTCTCTAAGTGTAACCCTCCATTTTCAGATAACAGAGGTTCACCCCAACTATGCTACCAAAGTGGAGAGTCAAGGTTGGGAATGGACCTAAGAAATCTTATCCATCTCTGGAGCTTGAGTTGTTTTGAATCCTACATTACAACCCTCTGAGGGGATAGCCGTTGTTAAATGACTAGCAAAGGGTCGCTTAAAGCTAACCAACAGGTGCAACATAGGAATCTCATGGTCCAAACTAACGGAAGAGACCGCAGGAGACACATTTCCTTTACCCATTTATTATCAACTACTTCCCCCGTTTACCTTGTTATTGACTCATACATCCACTTTCCGTATGGTAGTCACTCCTAGGGTGACACGAAGCATCATATAAATCTCATGATGTAAACTATGTGGAGACGTGGCAGTTGAAATCGTATACTTGATTTCTATTTGAACAACTTTCCCTTAATCACCGTAATCTAGATTTAAGCTAAAAAAAATACTTTTCGTATGGAGATCACTCCCAAGGTGACACGAATTACAGCTTAAATCTAGATTATAAACTCTTAGGGATGTAAGAGTGAAGAATAACATATTGTATATGTTATTAATCTCCCACTGAAGTTTTCTAATAACTTTATCATATAGAAGTTTGTGAACTCCCACTAAAGTGTTCTATTAAAAGGGTAAATTTATACTTAGGTTCTTTTCGGCCAAAAAAAAAAATAACCCTAAATCTATGTGTTTTATCTAAGTATAACACTTATAAATGGATTTAAACCTACGATGTCTAGGTGATAAACCGTTCTATTACCTCACATTGCTCATGTATGCTCATAAAACCTATTACCAACGCTCAATAATTTGGCCATAATCCCTAGGTAGGAGGTGTTCCGTAGACCTTATTCATATACTATAGATCATTTTGACTATTCACTCGAACTTGATCCACTTTTATGTCTCCACATAAAGTTCAAGTACCCATGTAATAGTCAAGGGACTTTTTAGGTTTATTGGATTTCTAATAAGGAAAACATCTATTCAATAACAGCTTATTGAATTTTCAGAATAAGTTCTATTGTTTACAAAACCATGAGTATTAGGACATAAAACCCAACATAGCCTTCCGCCTCTCTTCTCAACTCTGTATTGTATTATATTTTGGCTTAAGACATTAATACATTTTGCATTCAATGCATCTCTTTAATTTCTTCAACACCATTTTCATCATCTTCTTCTTTATCATCTTTTACTTTCATTGCAATGAGTTAAGTGTAGATTGCAAGAGCTATTGCATGCTCAACCATGCGGTGTAGAGATATGATGCATGTAGCAAACCACCGAGAGATGTGCATTACACGAGTATTGTGAGCCAATCCTGTTTGCTTAGTTCGAGGCTATTGCAATGCTTGTCTATGAGCAGAGTAGCTATAACCAACTACCCGAGAGGGTAAGTAGTGGAACTCGCTAAGTAAAGTAAGAAATGTTCCTAGAGATAGGAATAATCTTATGCTCAATGCAACCATTCGTTATAGAGATATAAGTATGTGGTTGACCACCGAGCGATGTGCGATGTGTTAGTGTGGTGAGCTGGGATTACCTTTGTGACCAACTTAATGACTTGGTGAAATTTTCTCCTCCAACCCTACTTCTCCATGCATCTCATTACGCGTTAACACTTGCTGCATTTTTACAAATTCTCATAGTTAAACTTCAATTGTTCAGTCTGTTTAGCTAGGAGTAGGAGTAGCTCATAATTAATCAACTTCTTTCTTTTTAATTTTTTCACAGCCTCAAATGTATTACTTTACAAATATCACTTAGTAGAAAGTTCCCCTATTCAACCTCGGATCATCCCGAGAAACTTGCGACCTCATTATACTTGACGAAAGAGTAAGAAAACTTGTGATAGGATGCATGGTCATCGCATAAACGATTAACACATAATGCATATTCTTCATATTAATGCATGACCATCAACGCATGGCAATCAACGTATATCAACAGAACACAAATTAATTCCTCAACATTATCCTAAGGTTCTAATCCACTATGTTCGTTTTGGGCAATTATGGGACAGAAAGTTTGCGCATGAAAATTGACATAAGTGTTGGGTTTTATATCCTAAAACTCGTAGATAGTGAATGTAATTAAATGACCGCCATTAATAAATAGTTGTTAATTTTTTTCTCAATAAGTGTTAGATATATATATATTTTTTTTGTCTTATTAACCCTAAAATCCAATAAACCAACATCCTAGGTTGTCTTATGAATCTTGAACTGTATATAGAGACATATATGGATCAATATTCAAGATACAACGTAAAGGATCTATAGTATAGGGATAAGACCGAGTGGGTAGCTGGGAACATATTCATACAAGATAGATTTCACTCCTTCCCGACTACAGGGTAAGTACGTTTGGATTCTATTTATATCAATTTTAAATACGTTTGGGTTCTGTGTTTTGGCTTCCGCTATGCCTTAGGGTTTTCATCCCTTCAGTTAGAGGCACCCCGGTTGGAACTAGAAGCTGCAAAGGTATGAAAAATGCCCGAAAGAAGAAATCCCTCTACATTGCTTTCCAGTTAGATACTCTAGATCATCTAAACCCTATTCATGGACAAAAATAAATGGCACGAATTCCTAGGGCTATGGTTTCTAGTTTTTAGGTCATAGTTTCGGGATTAGGGTTTCGTGCTCGAAATGAGCTCCATTTCGCAAAATCCTGTGGAGGTAGGTGTTTTCCTAATGTTTTGATGCACTGTGTCCATTTCGGGAAAATTCCGAGACAGAAACTCTACGCACGAAAATTGACATGTCGGGCACCCTAGTCAAGACCAAAAGTCATTAGGGCACGAAAAGCGCCCGAAATGAGAAATCCCTCTACAATTCTTTCCAGCTAGATCCCTGGATCATTTGGGCCCATTTATGGGATAAAAAAAAGCAGCACGAATTCGTGGGTTTAGGGTTTTTGGTTTCTAGGTCACAATTTTGGGATGAAGGTTTCATGCTCGAAATGAGCTTTGTTCACAAAATCCTCCGAAGGCAGATGATTTCCTAGGGTTCCGACCCACTGTTCTGTTTCAGGAAAATTTTGGGACAGAAAGTTCGCGCATGAAAATTGACATTCCAGACACCTCGATTGAAACTAGTAGCCATTAGGGCATGAAAAGCGCCATATACATGGAATCCCTCTGTAAAACCTTCCAACTAGATGCCCTGGATCATCTGGCCCATTTCGAGGGCAAAAAGAAGTGGCACGGATTCGTGGAATTAGGGTTTTCTACTTTTCGGTCACGGTTTTGGGATGAGAGTTTCGTGCCCGAAATGAGCTCCATTCGCAAAATATTCCAGAGGCAAGTGTTTTCCTTAGGTTCTAACCCTCTGTGTCCTTTTGGGAGAAATTATGGGACAAAAAGTTCGTGGATGAAAATTGACGTAAAAGGCACCCTGGTCGGGACCATAAGCCATTGAGGCAAAAGTGCCTTAAATGAGAAATCTCTCTGTAATGCCTTCTAACTAAATGCCCCGCATCATCTAGACACATTTTGGGTGCAAAAAAAGTGGCACGAATTCGGGGGGTTAGGGTTTTTGGCTTTTAGGTTACGGTTTCGAGATGAGGGCTTCGTGTTGGAAATGAGCTTTATTCGTAAAGTCCTCTAGCGGCAGGTGTTATCCTAAGGTTTTGACCCACTATGTTCATTTTGGGAAAATTCCAGGGCAGAAAGTTCAGCACAAAAATTGACATCCTAGACACCTTGGTTGGGATCAGAAGCCATTAGGGCAGGAAAAGCACCCCGAACAAGAAAACCCTCTACAACACCTTCTAGCTAGAACTCTGGATCATTTGGACCCATTTTGGGGGTAAAAGCATGTAGGGCAGATTCATGGGTGTCCAGTTTCCAGTCACTAGGTCATGGTTTTGGGATGAGAGTTTCATGCTCAAAATGAGCTCCATTCGCAAAATCATCCAGAGGCAAGTGTTTTCCTAAGGTTCAAACTCGAAGTGTCAGTTTCAGGAAAATTCTGGGACAAGAAGTTCACACACGAAAATTGACATCTCAGGCACCCTGGTTAGGACTAGAAGCCATTACAGTACAAAAAACGCTCAGAAAAAGAAATCCCTCTACAACGCCATTCAGCTAGATGCCCTAGATCATCTGGACTCATTTTGGGGGGAACAAAGTGGCACAGATTATTGAGGTTATGGTTTTTGGTTTCTAGGTCACAGTTTGTAGATAAGGGTTTTGTGCTTGAAATTAGCTCTGTTCACAAAATCTTCCAGAGGCAGGTGTTATCCTAAGGTTCTAACCCACTATGTTCGTTTTAGATAAAATCTGGAATAGAATGTTAGTGCACGAAAATTGATGTCAAAGGCACCTCGATTGAGATCTAAAGCTGTTAGGGTACGAAAAGCACCCAAAGCGAGAAATCTCTCTACAATTCCTTTCAACTAGATGTCTTGATCATCTTGACCCATTTTGAGGAAATAAAAAAGTGGCACAGATTCGTGGGTTTTCTATTTTTGGTTTATGGGTCATGGTTTTGGGATGAGGGTTTCGTGCTTGAAATGAGCAACGTTCACAAAATCTTTCAAAGGCAGGTGTTCCCTAAGGTTCTGACCCATTGTGTCCATTTTGGGCAAATTCTGAGACAGAAAGTTCGTGCACGAAAATTGACGTCCCAAGCACCTCGATTGAGACCAGAAGCCATTAGGGCAAGAAAAGCTCTCGGAACAAAAAATCCCTCTACAATGCCTTCCAGCTAGATGCCTTGGATTATCTGGACCCATTTTAGGGCTAAAAAATGTGGGACAGATTTTTGCATTTCGGGTTTTCGATTTCTAAGTCACGATTTTGGGATGAGGGTATCGTACTCGAAATGAGCTCCATTCACAAAATCATCTAAATTCAAGTGTTTTCCTAATTTTCAGACCCACTATGTCTATTTTAGGAAAATTCTGAGATAGAAAGTTCGCACATGAAAATTGAAGTCTTGGGCACCTTAGTTAGGACCCAGAAGCCGTTAGGATATGAAAAGCACCTGGAACAAAAAAAATCCCTCTACAATGCTGAAAACTTATAAATACAAGTTATTATAGTCTTTTACTTAGAATTATGAGGATAGATAAGAAGAATATGCGTCAATTTTGTTAAGAATTTATGCTACATATTAAACTTGCGCTGAAGTATCTCATAAACACTCGCTGACCGCATATCATGAGTTATGTTGCATCAAAGTATCTATTTTGTAGACTAATCACAAAACTTTGTCACATGTGCAGAACCCCTATCTAATGAACAAAAAATTGGTCGCATGCCTCGGGATCTTTGAGCCGGCACCAACGAATCGCCTGGCAAGTACTCAGAAGATTGACCATGATAACAGTATTGACATTCTCACCTACCGCATCAGATGACAATGATTTATCAGAGCAAGAGTTGTACCAATAGTCAGCGCACGACTCTATAAATAGAGCCTTGAAACCATGAAGAAAAGACAATCTTTAGACAGAGAGACAAAGATTTTTACGAGAGAAAATTCCACTTCCATATTTCACCCTGATTCTTCATCAGAGCTTGACTGGAGAAAGAGTATGAGAGGGCCTTCTCCATTCTCTAACAATTATATCACCAGCAACCTTGACAGCCATTTGTTGGAAGCTAAGTCCAATGGGGTAAGGGAAAAGATTAATACCATGATCTAAGTAGAATTCGTGGGAGTTATCCTGTTTGCTTAATTTATGGATATTAAAATGCTTGCCTATGAGAACTCATTGAGTCAAGTAGCTATGACTAACTACCTGAGAAGGAAAGTAGTTGTGGATCTCATTAAGCAAAGCAAGAAGTATTGCTAGAGATAGAAACAACCTTGCACTCATAGCAGTTTTATTCATGCATCATAGAAATATGATAAGTATGGCTAACCATCGAGAGGTGTGCAATAACCTAAATTGCGAGCCAGGACAAACTCTCACTTTAAGCTTAGTGATGGTGTATTGGTCTTCCCTAAACCCTACCTTCTCCATATATTTTCCTTCACGTTAAGATTGTTGTTTCTCTTAAGTACTCTCAAAATTTATCTCACAGTTGTCTCTATTAGTTTAGAAATTTAG
This sequence comes from Benincasa hispida, assembly GCF_027475165.1. Lineage (NCBI taxonomy): Eukaryota > Viridiplantae > Streptophyta > Magnoliopsida > Cucurbitales > Cucurbitaceae > Benincasa > Benincasa hispida. The sequence goes on along the minus strand of NC_143484.1, from coordinate 59,043,720 downwards.
ATCACATAAATTAGTTAATCACATGAACTTGACATTATTCTGACAATATTTGCTTGTCGCATACACACATTCACCTGTCACTCTATTATTACGAATCCCCGTGTTCGACCTTGGGTTATCCTGAGAAACTCATAATCTTGTTATACTTGGCTTGAGGATGAGAAAACTTGTGATTAGTGCATGATTACTGCAACTAAACATATAATATTGATATCACATCTTCAATCCAATATTGCTCACAATAGACACATCATTGATTTTACAACAAGTTTTTGGCGCCGTTGCCGGGATTTGGAAACTCATCGAGTGTTGAATTTTGTGGCTTCGCAGGCACCCTTTCTATTTCAGAAGTATCGCAAGCTTAAGAGACAAGCAACAGATAGTATATAAGTATGGGTACAGACCCTGAATTCATTATTTGTTGGGTATGTCCTAAAACTCGCAGTTTGTAAACATTAAACATATTCTATTCACAATAAAATTGTTGTTGAAGTTTTTATCAATAACGATGTTATTAAATTGCATTCTTTTATAAAATCCAATAAACAAACTCACGACTATAACATGAATACTTAAACTTTATGTAGAGACATAAAAAAGGATCAAGTTTTAGTATATAGCCAAACAAAAATGTATTGTTCTCAGGTATATCAAGATTAAGTCTCTATAAGTAAATGGATGAGGTTGGGTACCTCATCTTAGGGACACTATGGATGCGGCCTACTTTGTATATTGATACAAACGATGCGATCCCAAAATCATTCATATGGAGATATGCAAGTGGGGGCATTTTGTGCAAAAGACATTTGTATAAAACCAGACCACGAAATAGCCACTTTTCTTTATAAACAACCGTTTACTGTTAAAACTGACTATTTCAAATTGATGACCTAAGGTAATTCGATCTTAATCCTGAGCTAAATATTAACTTCTGTTTATTCGAGATTATCCTTTAATCTACATAGGTGAGAGTGGTTCAACATCACTGCTCAATAAGCCTCCCATTTTAGGGGTAAGACCAGATAGATAGCTAGAGACATAGTCCTATAAGAAGGAATTCACTCATACCCATCTTAGGGTTAGCAGATAGGTTGTTCCCTTAAATACTGACTATTGGTCTTGAACAAAGGGGCCCAGCCCTCTCATAGCAGAGAGGGATTCAGATTATTGATTAGACTATAAACCAATTGTTCAATAGAGGATCAGTGGAGATTTAAAAAGCAAAATGTATTATAGGGGTAAAAAGGTAATTTTGACCTAGCCATAAATGCGAACGACCTGTGAAGGATCGACTTACTAATTATGGCTAAGTCAAGTGGACAGAAATATATCTATAGTGAGGAGAGTGCAACTTCTGAGCTATAATGGTGTGTCTTGGTAGTTAACGAATACAGATTAAATTGGTTAAAAGAGTTTAGTCGATTAATTTCAAATCAGTGGAGCTCATGATCTGTATGTTCATTAGATTCCACTACTAGCTCATAAAAGGATTAAACCTTAGAATAGCGTGTTGAGAGAATTTGAAATGTTCAAACACGGTTTAGGGTTTGGATTATTATATTTGATATAATTTATGTTTGATAATGAATTAAATATCATGATTTTGGAGTGTTAATAATATTTAATTATGATTTAAATATTTAATGAGGTGTTGTATTAATTTAATATTTTATATTAAATTAAATTAATTAAATTAGTTTAATTAATTTTTCTAATTTAGAATTATTCAATTTTGAATTTAAAAAATTCAAAATTAAGTAATTAATTAATTATTTTTTTATTGGTGAAATTCATAATTATAAAATTTTATAAAGAAATTATAAAATTTTTATAAAGAAATTAATTAATACCACCTCATGCCACTCAATCCTTAATGGAAGATTGAGTGGCTAGTCTTCCTTCATAACTATCTGCATGGTGGATGATTACAAATTGAATTTTTTTTACTTCAATTTGGTTTACTTGCATGATGGACAACCTGAAGGAAAAAGAACACCATATCTCCTTTCTGTCCAACTCTCAAATCACTTAAAATTCATCTCAATTTGAGTTCCACAACTCAATCTAAGGCCTGGGATAGTAGAGAAGACTTGGATGGTGGTCTACTATGAAAAAGGAAGAAGATTCATGTGAATTTCACAAGAAATTTGGAGGTCTCATCAAAGGTATGATACTAAAACCCTAATAGTTTGAAAACTATGAACATGCATGCATTCCTTCAAAATTGATGTAGTTAGAATGCTTAGATCCTTAATTGCTTCCATATGTTGAATGTCAACTCCATCATTATTGACAACAAAATAGAAAGAACTTTCCATCACAAAGCAAGATGAAACAAGAATGGACGTAGAAGGAATATGGCTAATAACAACAATCCGAACAACTAGGCTTGGGGAAATGGAGCATTCGAACATGGGCAACAAAACCCCATCTTCCTTGCTGCTGACCACAACATTTTGATGAGGAACTATGTGGCACCGAATATTTATGACTTCTCACTTGGTATCATAAGGCAACCTGTCGATAAGTACATAAGGTTCGAGATTAAACTGGTGCGCTATAAATGATTCAAAACGTTGGGTAGTTTGGAGGACTGTAGGGTGAAGATCCGCACACCCATTTCACAAGCTTCGTGGAAATTTGCAACAAATTTAACATTCTAGGTGTAACACCAGAAGGAATTCAACTATCCCTCTTTCCTTATACTCTCTGTGACGAAGCTAAGAAATGGGCCTATTCCCTTGAATCAAATGAAATTGTATACTGGGACCAGCTATTCGAGCGCTTCATAAAAAAGTTTTCCCTCTGGTTGTTAATATAAGGAGACAGCGGAACATCTTAAATTTTGAGTAAGGAGATTCAGAAACTCTGAGCTCTAATTGGGTCCGATTCAGGTGACTTGTACGTAATTGCCCGCACATTGCATTCCCAATTATGTTTTGATGGAGACTTTCTACAACAAGCTAAACAAAGCCACACAAGCGGTAGCAAATGCCTCTGCAGCAAGTGGATTTATGGATTAGACCTATACGGAGGCCAAGGTGATCTTGGACTGAATTTCCAGGAATACGGATGATTGAGTTGATGACGGCTATGGAAATAGGAGCGTTGATAAAAGAAAGAAGGAAGAAGCAATAGTACACTCGGATGCGATGAACGCACTAGCTGCCCAAATGGCTACTGTTACTTCTTTTCTGTAGACTATGGCAATAAACCAAGGTGTGTTAAATACGAATGTTGCTCAGCTGAATATGATGATGCAAGTTACGCCAACAAGCAATATACAAAGTAGGGAACTTCCAGCAGCTGAGGCTTACTTGCTTGATCCGAGAAAATTTTCTCCATCCACAATAACTTGTTCAAAAACACCTACAATCCTGGTTGGAGGAACCATCCTAATTTCACTTGAAGTGGAAACCAAGACCAGTTTGGACAAAAGAGCATGCATCAACAGTAATAAGCACATAGAGGGAATCCTTCGGGATTCGGTTAGCATCCTCAAGGCCATAATCAGCACCAGAATCTACAACAATATAATCACAATCAAGCATCAAGTTCCAACGCATTTTCATCATTGGAAGCACTCCTCAAGGAGTACATTTAGAAAAATGATGCGTTAATCCAGTCGCAAGCCTCCTCTAAACGAAATTAAGAGTTCCAAGTGGGGAAAATTGCCAACGACTTGAAAAGTACGAAACTAGGCACCCTATCGAGTAACTTTGAAGCTCCCCATGGAAATGGAAAAGAGCAGTGTCAAGATTTTACACTACGCAGTGTAAAGACGACATTTAATGTGATAGTTGTACCCAGGGGAGATAGACCAGTAAGATCACAGACTCCCACAACAAAAGAAACTGAATCTCCAACTGCCTCAGATAGAACCGACAACCATGACTCAACTATCTCAACTTCAACCAGAAACCTTCCAACAACTTCATCTAAATCCTTAGATCAAACTCCTAATAATGTAAATTCTCACAATTGAAACTCTTCCCAACCAATCTGTCCAGAACTTATGTCGCAAAAGCCTGATTCGACAAAAAAACAAAAACAAGCAGGTAAAGTTTTGCAAGTCCCAACTTCCTACCCCAGAGTAGACTGAAAAAAAAAATGGCAGTCAAAAGTTCAAGAAATTCCTGGACGTTTTGAAATAACTTCACATCAACATTCCTCTCATAGAATATTTGGAACAAATTTTGAGCTATGTAAAGTTCCTAAAAGAAATTCTTTCGAACAAACGAAGGCTGGGTAAATTTGTAACTGTTGCGCTAATGCATGAATGCAGTGAGCTGTTTAAAAATAGCATCCCGAAAAAACTAAAGGATCCAGGAAGCTTTACCTGGCCATGTTCATTTGGGGAAAAGAAGTCGTCCATGCGTTATGCGAATTGGGCACAAGCATTAATTTGATGTCGTTGTCTATTTTCAATAAGTTAGAGATAGGTGAAGCTAGACTCAGCACAGGGTGGATGCTGAAATTCCCATCATCTTGGGGTGCCCATTTTTGGCCACAGGGCGAGCAATGATAGATGTACAATAAGGGAGAACGGACCATCCGTGTGGATGATCAGCAAGTTAAATTCAATGTGTTTAACGCAATGAAATATCCAAATGACCTCTAGACATGTCAATGCATTGATGTTGTGGGTATTAGGCACTAGGAACTGTTGAAAAAGGAATTGGGAGAGGAAGGAAAAGGACTTGCTGTGGAAGAAATTCATGCATAGATAACACCTATCCCTGGTTTCGAACCCTTGAATCGACTGAACAAGAAGCAGTGGAAATTAAACCATTTTTAAAAGAGCCCTTTATCTTAGAGCTAACGGCTCTACCAGTGCACCACAAATACGTGTATTTAGGCGATAATGAAACTCTGTCAGTCATTATCTTTGTCGCATTAAAAGAAGAAAACGATGAGGCTTTCTTGGCATCTTGAAGTAGTACATAAAAGCCATTGGCTGGACCCTAACAGACATTTGAGGGATTAGTCCTCCATACTACATAAATAAGATAAGGCTAGAGGAAGGAAAGGGAAGCTCCATCGAGAGGCAACGCAAGTAGAACCCAGTGATAGGTCATATAAAGAGCTATGTTTTATATACTAATTCCTTCAATTTTACTTCAATTCTTTGCTTAAAATGTCTATTTTGATAGGTAAATTCCATTCCCGACATAAATGAAGTTATTTAAAAAAAAATTGGAGATAATTTGAGCCAAACGACACCAAACACTTAAGAAGAAGATCCAAGACAAATTACCACATTGCCCCTCAAAAAGATCGATTTAATACACTTCAGCGGTACTCGGAGCATCGCAATGCTCCTCACAACACTAAGCCTGATGCTAGCTCGACGCTTGAATATAGAATGCACCCATTTACTACAAAAACAAGGTAGCATCGCAACGCTTCACCCAGAGTCTCAATGCTCTAGAGATTGACAGAATCGTTCACGCCTTGCACAATCCAGTGTCGACTCAGTGTCAAGGCCCTCGCCCAATGCTTCTTGGCTTGATTTAGCATTGCAACACTAGCCATAGCGTCGCGATGCTACACCTGCAGATATAAATACTATTGTTTCATTTTCAGTAGAGGGGAAGAACGAGAGTTTTTTTTTTTTTTTTTTTTTTTTTTTATAGAAAGAGCTTAGATCGAAAATAGAGAGAATCTGACCAATTTGTTCTTACCTTGAGGAAATTTCTTGTGAAATTGACAATTCTCTAGTGAATTGCTTCATAGATTTAATCATATCTTCAAGGATTTCTTTCAAGATCTCTTAACTCAATGGCTAGGTAATTGTATTTCTTAGGAAATCTTAATTTCTAGGTTTAAATTATTGAGTTCTTTTTTATATTTTCTTGAACTTTCTACATTCTTGAATGTTCTTGAGGTGAATTTGAATAGAAATTAATGGAGGATAATTGACGCTTTGATTCCATTAAATTCTTGAATGTAATTCTTGCTTGGCACTATTGCATAATGGTGAGATAGGTTACAAAATTAAGTTTTCTTGTGTTAATTAGGACTTTTTCCGTATTTAACTCTTGAATTTCTTAATTTAGAACATTCGTTCAACCATTCTTGAAATTTACTCTAATGTGTTTCTTGAATGTCATAATCATGATAGCCCATAAAGCAATCTAAGAAAAGAACATGATAAATGCTATATGGAAGTATTTTTTACTTAGATTAGGGCTATTTGATGTGATTCATGTTAATTAGCTATATGGGTCTTTAAGGGTCTTTCTTTACTAGGTTATGGGATATTGAGTTTTCAAGTAATTGTTCAAAACAATGTTAGGATTAAACCTAGTAACAAGATTTCCCAAGAATCTTTTTCTATCAACTCTTATTTTATAAATAAATAAAAAAAAACAAAAATAGCAAGATTGAATTACGAATTGCCTTCATCTTCATTTTAGTTAATCTTTTTTTAATTCAAATGTTATTCTCGGCCAATTAATAGAGGTTCTCTTGGGATTGACCTCCTACTTCTACTTGAACTACATATTAGTTTTAGTAGTTGTTCAAGCATTATAAATTTCATTTTTTTTTTGGGTAAGATAGAATTAACGACATCTATTTTGCACCAATCACCTGCAACTCATGCCAAGTAAGCTTAAGTCAAAGTGGCTTGGTCCGTTTGAAATTATTAATCTTTTTCCCTGTGGTGCAGTTAAGATTAGGAGCTTGGAGACTGGAAAGGAATTCAAGGTGAATGGGCAATGATGCCTGGTTAATGTGATGAAGTAATGGTGTAGAATGTGATGGTGGAATATGCATTGTGCATGCAAGTTTTCTTAGCAAGATCCAAGTATAAACCCTACTAAGTTGCTGGTAAGCCCAGGGTCAAACATAGTGACTAAGGAAATAGTATGCGATGGTACTTTTCAATCACTTTGCAGTAACAAATAAATCAATGTGTTGGTTGATTTGTTGTTTAAGGTATAAAGTTTATGCGGAAAATTTGAGAAAAGAGTTGATAATGCAAGAGATACAATGAGTGTGCGTAGGAACGGGTTGAGAAGGTCTTCAGCTAGCGCTTCCTAAGATTGCGTTCAAGCTATGCGATCATGCTACACTCATGCAACAACAATTCATTTTCCAATGCAAATGCAATAGCTCCTAGTTTTAGGATGCATGCGATGATGTCTATAGGACTTATTCCTAAGTCTCTATTTCTTGCTTATGCGATGATGAATGATGCACACAGGTACAAAGTGACCGCATACAATTATATCCTACCTCTAGGGTGCATGTGATGCTTAAATAGCAAACAGAACTTATTCCTAAGTTTCTATTTCTTGATTATGTGGTTCTAATTCGACTCTCCCGAGCCTAGATTCTAATCTGACTTTTCCAAGCCTAGATTCTATCCTTAGACCACCTTCCCGAGCATCGCTAAAGGACGAATGACTCATACATAATACAAGATGATCACATAAAGTGAAGATCTCAGGTTATGCTAGCTAAGTGCTTCTCAACCCATTCAATAGTTTAGCTAGTCATGCGTAAAGTAAAGTGAGTGAAAAGATATAGAGATGCAATTTCCATTTTATAAATAATTCAGAATACAAAATGACAATGGAAAATAAGGATAGAGAGCTTGGTAGCAATGTCTTGCTTCCCAAGGCCTTTACACTGATTTTTCTCTACTCTGCCCAAAAGATGTTCTTGCTTCCGCAAGAGTTGGCCCTCTCTCTGTTTTCGATGCTTCCTGGCACTCTTTCGAGTTAACCAGGATAATCTCTCGGCGTATTTACCCTTCACTCGCTTCTGCCTTCTAAGTATGTAAAATCTAAGTATATGGTGAAGAAGAACTCTAAATTCTGACTAGCGGAACCGAATTCTCCGAACTCCTTAAATGAAGGTGGCCTTCAGTATTTATAGAGCTTCAGGGTGAAGAGCTTTTTCTCTCGATTGATTGCACTGATGAGATGTCATTAATTCTCTGTCTGATGCGTCGAATATTTGTCACCGAAAAGTTGAGTGTACTTGCTACAGTGTCATTAACAGCTTGTCAACTTAATTCGGAATCGATCGTCATTAGCTTTCTGTCCCATCATGATTTATTAAGCTTTCACCTTGATGTACCTGCTCTATGCGGCCACCTTCTTGAGCAGATTTTCACGAATGCAAATGATCGCATAGCCTTGCGATCGCGATCTTTTAATGCGCTCAGATGCTAATTTCTTTGGATCGCAATTTTGTCTTGCGCCAACGCATTTTCTACACAAAATACATAAGTTAGCTGTTTTTAATGTGATGGACGCATGCGATCGCAATGTTATAGACTTAATGCTTTTGGACGCAATTTTATATATTTTTATCATTGCAAGCCTTCATTGTTTTATATCTTCACACTGTAATAACATGCTTTTCTGCCTATTATCAGGCACCATCTCAAGATTTTCAATGAAGGGGAAGTGAACCTTCTTCTCTTGAGCATGGCTTTGACTTCACCTTCATTCACTTAAGCCCATCCTCACCCAATGTCAAGCAAACAACGATAAAAATTTGCGCTTCCTGGAGGCAGCCAGGCGTCAAATTTATTTTCTTTCATTTTCTTTTCTTTATTTCTTCTATTTCTTTCTTTTATTTTTTACCAATAAAATAAAAAAAATTCACAAAAGCAATAATGGAAAGAATGTTGATTATTCTCTTTCTCTTTATAGGAAATTATTTTTTGGCTCTTTGTTGAGAATGTTGGGGTTGATACCCTAAATCTCGTAGGGTTCTATAATTTGTAATTGTATTGTACAAACATTTAATTTATCTAATAAAATATGTGATATTTTATTTGACATTTAGTTGCATTCATCCACTAACCAACAAACTAACATCCAAGGTTATCTTGTAGCTTACACATGTATGTAGAGACATACGGGTGGATCATGTTTAAGTGATAACCTAAATGGTTTGTAGTAGATGGATAAGGCTGGATACCTTATCCTGGTGACACTACGAGTAAGGCCTGCTTTATAGATGTTACAATTGTTTTAAAGTGCTACAAATGATCTGATCCAGATCATTCATGTGGAGACATAAGAGCGGGGGTATTCTATACAAAGGAGATTTTATAAGACTGAACCATGAAATGTTTAGTCTCATTATATAACATTGTTCATAATTGAGATTTACATTTCACCAGGATAACCATAGGTAACATGACCTGAATCCTAAGTGAGTTGTGAACTCTTGCCTATGAAGGCGGTCTTTTGATTTGTATGAGAGAGAGTGGCCAGATCGCTGACTCAATATGCTTACAATTTTGGAGATTGCATAAGACCAAACCACGAAATAGTCACTTTTCTTTATAACGACCATTTACTATTAAAACTGACTATTTTAATTTGATGACCTAAGGTAACTCAATCTTAATCCTGAGCTATCTATGAACTCCTGTTTATATGGGATTATCCTTTAATCTACATGGGTGAGAGTGGTTCTACATTGCTACTCTATAAGCCTCCCATTTTAGAGGTAAGACAATGATGTATGTGACAACAATTCTATTAAATTCGACGACGAACAACAACATTAAAATAGAATTGTGCAAGGAGAAGGTTTGCCCTAACAATCTTGATTTGGGGATAGTTCATTGCCTGCTGACCTAATAGGCACAATCGAGACAAGGAGAAGCGATGAGCGAGAAGTATTTGGAGAAATATTGGAGAAGATGCGACCATTGGAGAGTTTAGACAATGATTGTGTAGTAAACCAACCACGCAAGAAGAAGGCTGAGAGAAGAGAAGAAGCTTCACTGCATGAGTCTTTCCTTGCGGCGAGTAGCCCTGAAGCACAACATGTCAAGTCCTATTTGCGCTAAGGATGAGCCCATGATGAAGTTATTTGTCGTATTTGAGAAGAAGTAGACGACGAAGAAGAAGAATGTGGAGGAAAAGAAAGTGACTGCAAGGCTAGAGGAAAGAAAGTTGGAAAAAGAAAAGGAAGAAGAAGAGGCAGCCACATCTGACACCAGCCTCGAAGAGATTGAGGAGGAAGAAGTGGTGCGTCTACGATGAAAAAGCACCAAAGAAAAAGAGGTGGGGCAAACCTCAGGAACAAAAAAAGAAGAAGTAGTACTCGCCGCGTCCTTTGTGGAGTGATTGGCGGCCAAAGTAGCCAAAAAAATAAAGAAAACAAAAGAATACTTCTAGAACCTGAAGAAAGAAGCCCAAAATCTTATTGCAACGACCAATTTTCAAAAAAAGGTCTATGATGAAGAAATTGAAGAAGCCAGATAAGCGTTAGGAACTAAGACTTTAGAGCCTGAAGATATGGATAGTGCGGATTAAGTCGTGGTGGAATTTGAGAAGGAAATGAGAGAAGAAAGTGACAAGGAGAAAAGAAAAAAAATGAGAAAGCCTAACGCATCATCAAAAATGTTAAATAAATCAGGGAGGAGAAGAGAAAAATGGCAATGGAGGAAGAAAAGAAAAAAAGACTACAAGATGGAAAGAATAGCCTATGAATATAAAGAGTCGGATGACGAGCAGAAAGGTTGTGTCGAAAAGGAAAGAAAAAAGGAGAAAGGAGTAGGGCTTCTACTGACTATGAAGAAAAGAGAGATGAAAAAGTAAAAGCAGTAGTAGAGGTAGAGGTGGAGAAAGCGATGAAGAAAAGATCACCCTTGCTGTTGGAGATGGGATTTTTTCGGGAGACAACGCCATTGCCTGCCTTTATAATGAATGTTGATAGTGCAATGAGGTGGCGGGATTTCTGCAAAGGCCTCTTAAAACTCAAACCGAGCGTAGTCCTTGCATTTTACGAAGAGACCCCTCATCGCAGCAAATACATCGCTAAAGTGGGTGATAGAAAAGTCTATTTTGGCGCCAAGAGGGTGAACGCCCTATTCAACTTACAAGACAACCTTGAGCATAAAGGGAACAAAATCATTGAGGAGGCAACACAAGAAGAAATGAAGAAAGCATTGAAAGTGTTGGCTAAGCCAAGGTCAAAGTGGATCGCCTCCACTAAGGAGATTAAAACACTATCGACACATAGCCTAACTTTTAAGGAAAATGTGTCTCTCTATTTTGTTAAAAAGAAGCTGCTTCCAACCACGCACGATAGCTTCATTTCAAAGGATAGGGTAATGGCTATATATTGCATTATGTGATGTATCCTAATGGACGTCGGATGCATCATCACAGCTTAAACTCGGTCTATGTTTTTCAAGCCAAGAGGACAACTATTTTTCCTCTTCCTTGTAACGAGGTTGTGTACCAGCCAAAGTGTTTTGAAAAATGAAGAAGACGAGGTGCCTATCCAAGGAATCATCATAAATAACACTCTCTGACAGATGTTGAGGGATTCGTTGCTTCAATTGGAGGCAGTTAAACAAGAAAAGATAAATACGTGACCTTCTCAGTCATAGATTGTACCTCTATCGCAGCCTTCTCAGCCCAAAAGACGAAGGTTGGCAAAAAGATTATTTGAAATCTTCATGCCGAATGCTTGTTGGAGAAGAAAATTTGACCACACCACCTTGGGTTGTGAATATAGAGAGATAACCCTCCCTCCACTCTGAACTAATTGTGAGTGAAAAAGAAGAAATTGAGAGTTTCTCTGTTGCTGCAACTTAAGCAGTAGACTCCATCCTTGCATCGCGATGAATTAGAGGTTGAGATCATTTCTCCACCTCACGAGCAATAGAGAAGAGAGTCTCCAAGTCTGTCTGTAGACTTAAATGAACACCTGCCTATCCTTCTTGATGAACCCTTCCTACCTCCTTTGATGCTGGAACCAAAGGAGCATACTCTACAGCCAATGCCATAAGAAGACAAAGGTAAGGCTCCAATTTCTGAGGAGCCAGTGATTATAGGCTTCCATCCGTCAACTCCCACTATTGATGACCCAAGCCTCCTTCCCCCCCACTAATTTTAAAATGGGTGAAGGATCAGGCATTGGTAAGGCTAGTGAGTGTCCCCCTCACATCCGAGAAAGAACTCAACGCAATAGTCGTCCTTTGCTAAAAGAGGAAATAGTTGACATAGAATTTGATGACTTATGAAAATTCTTGCACAATGAGCTCTAGGAACCACTCCTCGGGAGACTTGACGAGTTGACGTGCTTGCAAGAGACACTTATATAGTAACAACACAAGCTTGTGTGACAACAAGCCGAGCTACGAAAGTTTATTCAACGCCACTCTCAATAAGTCCAATGCCAGCAAACCTTGATGAGGAGCTTAATTCTTCATCAGACGCAGAGGTAACATGAAAAATTTCACTTCACAGTTCAACACATCCAAGAAGTACTTGCTCTGTTACTTATATAACCTGCTATTTCACCGCATCTCCAGCAACCCTTCCAATTTTTAAAAGAATAAATTTTCCCACCCGTGCAACAACAATGCAGACGGAGATTAAATTTCGGAAGGTCTTCAATTTTTTTTGTATTTCATTTAATGATTTGTATGCACTAATCACCTCATGTTAATTAATCATATTGAATGAATTATCAATTCAATCTATTTTCCTTGTGTCTTCTCCTTGCACTAGTCTCTTACTTTTGTTTACTACTTTCTAAAGTGTTCTCCTTGTTTTGATGCATTCTACGATATAACTTCATGATGATATTTGTGCTAATCAATGCTTACATTTGTTATGATAAGTCTCTAGTACTTAAACTTTGGGACTTTACCTTAGGAAACATTTCTCGAATTTAGTATGTATGCAAGTTTTACCTCAAACCTCTATGGCAAAAAAAATTTCAAGGCCATCACATAATTCAATTTCAGTAATGAATACTTTGTTGCCTTCTAAATTTGGGGGCAAGAGTGGTTTGAGCTAAATGCATTCAAATTTTTTTAAAATCTCCTCATTCATTTAATTTTCTTCTAAAAAAAGCGTTGATAAAAACAACATTAAGATTAGAACCTACTTGTAGTTGGATTTCGGCATGACACTTGTGGGGGCAAGCTAAAACGATGGTGAGAATCATGATCAACGCAGGAAGAAAATAGTTGCAACTCCGCTACCTACACTGAAAGAAAAATTATTTCAAGGCATGAGTCAAGTTTGAGAAGGACACTTGCTCATAGTTGGATGTCTGCATAATACTCGTGGGGGCATGCGAAAATGAATGTGGGATGTCTGGATCAATGCATGACTATATAATAATAAAAGGAGTAACAAAGAGAAATTTTGTAAACTTTGAACCATAAGCCCATTTCTGAAAAGAAATATAAGAAAGTCTTGGAAATGAGTAAAGGACTCTTAAATAATAATCTTGCCGCATCTAAGGTCTAAAAATCTTTCCATATGAAGGAAAATAAAGCTTTGAGGAAAAATGCTAGTCAAATGAATCTTAAGTTAGGAAGCACTTTGAGAGGTCTAGTTAATGCGTCGAAATGAGTTGAGATATATGCTAAAACTTTAAATATATGCTTGAAGACAAGCATTATTTTAAATTTGGGATGTGATAACTTGTAGAAATTCAAGTTATTCTACTTATTTATTGAGAACAATTAAGAAAGTTCAGATGAAAATACATTAGCTTGACAAGAAATTCATGAAAATAATCATATCTTGTGATCATGTGCTTACAAAACTGATAATTCTTGAAAAGCATTAAATTTGTCACTTTTGGACACAACATTTAGATTAAATAAAGAAGAAACCGGAAAAAGAAACAAGCTGTAACCATGAAGATATAGAAGAATCAACTCAAAACCCAACTTTGCAACGCATAGCACCACACAATGAGATGAAACGTGAAAACAACAAACGCATGGGCGATGGAAGTCAAATAAACAGAACAAGTTAGTAGCTGACGTGAGATGTTCATAGCAAAGCTAATGGATCTCTGATGTGAAGCAGGCGGCGTAGTAGAGTATGAAATATAATGTGAGATGTCAGCATAATCATTAGAGAGAGGCAAGGAAGCTTCCTTTCAATGCTTATAAACAACCCTTCAAGATTGAAGAAAATATAGAGATCTCCACCATCGAAAGAGGTCGAAGCTCTGTCAAACTTTCATCCAAATCTGCCATAAGCACCACTTCTTCGAGCTTTTTTTTTTTTTTTTTTTTTTTTTTTTTTTGAAGAATTCTAAGTGAGAGCTTAGAGTTCTTCTTTGAGAAAAGAAAGAGAGACCTTAACATTATTGCAATCTAAGTGAAGCAACCACTGCTAGAGTCAAATGGAGCAAGAAATTGTGACAGGTGACATGACATTTTTATATTCTCATTCTCATTACATTCTTCTTGTCATCTTTATTTGTATTAAGTTTTTAGAGATTGAAAAACTTTATTTTTCTTAATATGAAGGCAATTCATCCATATTCTATCCATTCATGTCTCTTTTCACAAGCATGAATAACTAAATTCCTAATGGGTTGAGAAAGATAAACTAACATTTTTACTAAATTGTGCATAAGTAGGCTTCGTCTTGTTTAGCGTGTGAAAAATGGTTTACTAAGATTAAATTGACAGATTGGTCTAAGTGGGAAATTGAGATCAAATCAAGAGATTGGTCCAATTAGATAATAGTCATCTGCTTAAGAAAGTATGATATTATGAAACTCGTTAAACAAGGATAGAAGTAACTTTAGGAATAAAGCTAACCTCTCGCAACCAAAACTCATTACATGCATCCTAGAGATAGGATACTGTGACTCAAACACTGAGAGGTGAAATTATTACTCCCAGAGTTTATCACATGAATGCATAACTTATGCACTACTTAGAAAAATGTTAATGGATCTTTCTCGATCTTGTTTAATCATTGATATTTTATTAATTCCCAATGCATACTGCTTTATTTAGTACTTTCAATTGCCATCAAATCCATATCATCATCCATTCCACCATTATTGCAAATATTCTATTAGTTAGTAAACATTACTTTCACCACACACTTTCATCGCATGCTTGAAAAACAACCTACTATGTTAAGATCAAACAATTATTTCATCATATTTTAGTCATACATCCTTGTGACCGACCTTAGATTTCACTGACAATACTCTAATTAGACTTGAACTTGGGTCTATTTAGAGAAAACATTGCGTTTAGAGTAACATATTCATTTTATCTAGGAATTAGAGCACGACATAAGGTAATGTTCATCGCATCTTTAAAAAAATGCAACAATAACCAACAAATTTCGTCCGCTCAACGACAAGTGTGGGCAACCACAATCCCAACATGAATAGGAATTCTACTTGCTCAAATGTCACTATGGTCTCCATAATATAAAATAACTTACAGTCTTCTTTATCATCCACAATCTTCCTCAGTAAGGCCTCATAAATGTCACCACTACTTAATATTAGATTTTAGATCAACAAAGCGACCGAAAATCGTTCTTCTAAACATATCCAATTGTGCAAGACTCAACTTCCTCTTCATAACAATGTTGACATGCTTGATATCGGACATATTGGTGTACTGAGTAGGATACCACTCGGCCTCGGGAATCTTCTACTAACTTGTGCCATGTTAATTCTGTAATAATTTTTAAGTAAGAAACGTATATATATTTTAAGTCATTTTGTTTGAGTTACCATTTGCGTTAGCGGTTCATATTTATCGCTTCTATTTAGGATCATGGTCACAAATTCATTCACGTGTTTACATATCATACATGTATCGCAATCACAAACGATAACCCCAACCATAACGAAAAATGAAATAAAAATGGAACAAAAAATGAACTGCAAAGATTTGACTAAATCAATATAGTAAAGGATAACTTCAGAACACTCTAGTAGAACAAAGATAACATGCAATATAGTTGTTTTAATTCAACTACAGTGTCCATGGTAAAATAGATTTTGAGTTTCTTAAACTCTGCGTACATGGTCATGAAAATAAAAAAAAAAACAAATTGGATTTTTATAAACCCTAGTTGAAAAGTTATGAATAGTGTACATTGATGATCGAACACCCACTTGGTAAACCCTAAAGTTTCAGTCGAATAATGCAGCAAGAAGAAGTAGAAATAGACAGTCGATTCCATATATGTTTTCAAAATGTTTGCAAAAATGGGGGTTTCGTCAGTTGTTCAAAATTTTAATTTACAATAGAGGGTATTTTCATAATCTTACTTTGTCCATTCAATTATAACTCATAAGTAAACAACATGAATATGTATTAGATTACTTTTGTAGAATGCATAGGTAAACGTGATAAATTGCAATCAAATAACCATTACAATTGAAACCCATTTCCATTGATCCATCAATGCAAACAAATTCACCAAAATTCATTACCCATCCATGAACATGCCCTTAGTTCTTAAGTTTTGAGTTTTGTTTCAATATGTAGTCCCTTGATTTCAAAATATTGCAATTTTACTCTAATTTGATCTCTAGTTCCAAAATTTACATTTGTAACCTTAATTTTTTTTTTTTTTTTAATGAAATACTCACTTCCCATGTATAATGATGTTTATTGATTAGTTTAGAAGAATTAAAAGAATTATATAATTAATTAAGTTTCACTATTTTCAAATACTTTCATCTCTTTTTTCTCTTTTTTAAACCTTCTGTAAAGCATTTAATTTGATAATTATAATATAGATTTTAAGCATAATTACATACAATAATATACCCATTATTTATCACGATAAAAATTATGTTAGATTGGACCATCAAAACTTGAACAGAGCCTAAATTTGAGGGAAATTTGTATAGATGGCTCAATTTTTGGGTCCAAAATGTCAAATGACCCATTTTTTTTAAAAAAATATCAATTGACTCTCTGCTGACATCATCTCCATACCAAATTACGTAAATTACCCTTACACCAGCCTCACGAGGTAAATCTCGCTCTCGTCTGATTAAACACTCTTGCTCTCGCTTGAAATTCCCTGGTGTGATGTAATTACTCATCACTGTATGAATGATTTGACAATTTTCACGACAGAAACCTCAAATCAAATCAATAATACCTAAACACAATAAAATGGTGATTTTTTTTTAAACTCTAAACTCCATTTCAACAGTGATTACTTCTCGAGTTTTCGACGGTGTTTTGTTGAACAAAGATTTTTCAAACGGAGATTTCCAAGACGAGGCTTTTTCAGAACGAAATAGGTTTTTTAGATATGTGTTTCATTATCTTGAGTCTGTTTAATTATTTTTGCAGTGTTATTTCTTGAAAGGTAGCATTACAAAATTTTGTATTGGGAGAGAGTGAGCGAGAGATAGAACGAGAGTGAGAAAGAGCAAGAGTAAGAGAGAGAGCAAGAGTAAGAGTAAGAGAGATAGAGAGATTAAGAGAGAGGGTGAGATTAAAAGAGAGCGAGATTACAAGAGAGAGCGAGATTTTTAGAAAGCGCGAGATTTTAAGAGAGAGCGAGATTGAGATTACGAGATTAAGAGAGAGCGAGAGTACACTTCAATTGCTTGTACAACTTAATGACAAATGTTCTCTTGCTTTGTAGGATGACAGAAAAGTGTCTACTTATTCGATATGGAGGTCATTCGGATGAGAATGAAAGTTCGTATTGTTGGATTTTATGTCCTAAAACTCGTAGTTTGTAAATTAATAAATATATTATGTTTTTTTTTTTGGATAAATTTGTTATTGAAATTGTAATCTTGAATCCAATAACTAAGGTCCTGAGTCTATTTAATGTAGTTTGAACTTTATGTGGTGACATAAAGTTGGATCAAATTCAAATATATAGCCAAAATGGTCTATAGTATATGAATAAGATTGGGCGCCTTATTCTGGGGACACTATGGATGCAGCCCACTTTGTAGTTAGTACAAATGATGTGATCCTGAATTGTTGATATAGAGATATATGAGTGGGGGCATCCTATTTAAAGAGTTTACATAAGACTGAACCATGAAATAGTCACATTTTACGTTCTAAATACCGTTTTATGTATAAAACTGACTATTTCGTTAATGGATGACCTAGGTAACTTAATCTTAATTCTGAGCTAACTATGAACTCCTGTTCACTCAGAATTATCCTTAGATCTTCATAGGTGAGGGCAGCTCAATATCGCTGGCCCAATAAGCCTCCCATTTCAGGGGTAAGATCGGGTAGATAGCTGGGAACATAGGGTGCAAGACGGAGTTCACTCCTACCCATTATAGGGACAGTAGATAGGTTGTTCCCTTTAGTACTGAATCCAGGTCTTGAACAAGGGGTCCCACTCTCTCCTTGGCCCGAGAGGGATTTGGTTTATAGGTTGGACCTTAAACCAGTTGTTCATTAGAGGATCCGTGGAACTTAAGGAACAAGATGTAGTCTTGGAGGTAAAACGGTTTTTATGACCCAGCCGAGATTATGAACAACCTGTGAAGGATTAACTTACTAATCATGGTTATATCAAATGGACACAAATATTTCTATAGTGAGGGGAGTGCAACTACGGGACTTTAGTGGAATGACCCGTTAGTTAACGAATGTTGATTAGCTCCGTCTAAAGAGTTTAGCTAGCTAATCTCGGATCGTTGGAGCCCATGATCTATAGGTCCATTAGGTTCCCCTACGAGCTCATATGGAATGAACTTAGAAGAGTATGATAGAATAATTCGAATTGTTCGAATTATGTAGAGAGAGAGAAACTGACAAGTATATGTGGTATAGTGGTCGGGTTTTTCAGCTTAGAGATACAGCTTTAATATTTAAATGTGATTTAAATATCAAGAATATGAAAATGTTCGTATTCAGAAGCTCGGAAATGATGGAAATGATCAAAGATGTAAAAAGTCAAAAGTCAAAGAGACTTTAAAAAATCAAACTTTGACCGACCTTATATTCAAATTTGATTTGAAATTCGAGAAAATGAATACGGATTCATGCTCGGGATGTCAAAATTAGTCAATACGGGAAAAATCATAAAAGTCAAAATGTTGACTTTTTGGTCAAAGTTTGACTTTGACCAAATGAGTATTTTGCCCGTTGACTATAGTTAGTGGGAAAATCCAAACCTTTTTTTTGGATAATTCCACTAACAAAATAGTGGGCTAGGTGTTGGCTTATAGTGGAGACATTAAGCTCACTAAGATAGTGGAATATAGGTATTGGTTTTTTATGCATTTAGTTCATACAATTGTTGCATACATTTTTCTATAAATTGGCTTTTCATTTTGAATGAAAAGAGTTTTTACAATTTTGGAAATTGGTTTTCATATTTGGGCTGGAAAAATCACAACTTTAAAAAAAAAAAAGAAAAACCCAAACCAACCCAAATTCCATCTTATTTTTCATCTCTTTTCTCTCCCTTGGTTCTCTTCATCCACCGGGTCCCACAACTCGGTTCTAATTCCAGAGGATAGTAGGTCAACTCTAGTGATAGTCTAAAAGAGTTCGGGTCGAGATTCAACGAGGAGAAGCGGCTTTCAGGAGCTTCAAAGGTAGCATCTCTACACTTTTAATTCACTGTTTTTTCCTTCATGATGCATGCTTATTTCCTTTAATTTAAGAGCAATTAGAGTGTAATTAGGTCCTAATTCTACTGCATATATCTCGTGTTCCATCATGTGGTATCAGAGCATGCTAGAATTACTCTCAATTTCTTTTGGTGGGTGTTTTTTTCGTATCTATTCAAGTGTTGAATGAAATGGGAACTAAAGTGGGTTTATTATGATTTTGGCATTTTTTTTCTCTTTAAATTTCTTGTGGAAATTCGTAATTGCTCACTTGTTTATGAGAATTAATGTGTGAAAAAGGGTCTGTAAATTTGTTGGAGTCATTGAAGTTGAAATTAGGCTGTAATTTCTTGATTCCGGGAGAGAGAACAGTAGCAAAAATGGAGAAAAAATGGCTTACAGACCCGAATTAGCTTCCAGACCCGAGATCAAGCTCCTAGACCCGACCCGGTTCGAAGAAGCTCGCATGCCTGCCCGCCCGAATCCGACCCGCTCATCCGCTCCGCTTCGTACAGTCTCGCGCGCCCGTTCGCCCGTCTGCCCGAGACCCACTCCGCGACTGGGGCGCCCACGCCTCCATTGGCTGCCCCAGCATGCGTTGACCAGCCGGTCCAAACGATTTGGACCAGTCCGTTTGACCTGGTTGAGCCAGTTTGACCATTTCAGTTTGGTTTCTGGTGTTTTCGGGTCGGTTTGAGTGATTTTTGAGCGGTTCCTGATGGTTCAAAGTGTTTGAAGCCGATTTAGGAAAGCTGGTTACTGAATTTGTAATAAATTAGTTATTTGTTTGTATTTAATGCCAAAATCGGTCCACTTTAGTGTTGTTTAACTATTATGCATGTGATGTATAATGTTTTTTGATTGTGTGCATATAGTATGCCATATAGTTTTAAAATCCCACTATAGGAAAAGCATGTGACATGTATTTGTTATATCTTATAAGTGTTATAAAATATATACTATGCATGCTTAGTTTTAATATAAATGGTATATTAAAGCATGTTTGATTGAAGGAAGCATGTTATAGATGAATGCTCTAGGGTTATAATTGTTATAAAATAACCTAGACTTCTAAAATCTATAACAAAGTTAAGATGCATGCTCATTTAGGGTTAACCATCGAACAATCCTAATTTTCATAGAAAATAGGTCGATATCTTGTAAAACCAAAGTTATAAGAAAACTCACCCGGCAAGATCTTCGCAAAAAGTCAGATAAGATGACAAAGGTTGAAGGTTTTTAAGTTGACGGTTCACGGAACACCTACTACCTGGAGATCGAGCCGGCGTCTGAGTTAGGTTAGACCAGTTTTCTGAGCATGCGTGAGTAGTGTGAGGTAATAAAATTTGTTTATCACCTAGACATCGTAGGTTAAAAATCCAATATAAAAGTTATACTCGGATGAATGACCTAGACTTAGGATATGTTTAGTTAGCCAAAATGTATCGCTAAGTATTTAATACCTTAACCGTCTAGAACACTTCAGCTGGAGAGAAGTAATGTACTTTTAGCTCTAGCGTCCCTAAAAGTTGACACCGTGAGATTCATGCTTGGCTTTGGGCCGCCCTAGGAGCGGACTTCATTCGGAGAGTGTTTGCATGAGTCAATACCAAGGTAATAGGGGAAGTTGTTCATAGTAAGTGGGAGAAGAAAGTGTGTCAACACATCCTACGGTCTCTTCCATTAGGTCGCAACGTGAGATTCCTATAATACACCTGCATGTCTGCCCTGGAGTGACCTTACCAATCGGAGGGCTGTATTATAGGATTCGAAACTCTGCGAACTCTAGAAATAGATAGGGTCTTTCAGGTTCATTTTCATTCTTGTCTTTCCAACTTCGGGAGCATAATGATTCCGATCTTTGAGGTCTGAAAATGGAGGGTCACACTTACGAGAATTACTAAGTGTTAGTAAATTCTTGACCAAAGTAGCGATAACTGAGTTACTATAGGAATAAGAGTTATTCTGGTGATAGTATCTAGTCAAGATAGTCTTGATTCAATGGAGGAAGAGTCGATCACCCCTCGAGGTTATTCTAAACCATTGAAATATCGTTGCAAAATATAATAATGAAGGGTACATTATTAGATTTTTTGCTAAACTTGATTGGATTTAACAGATTAATGTTTTTACTAAAAAGGATATGTTTTTCTTTTCCGCATGACTAACTCTTTAGATTAACTCTTAGCTTCTGAGAAACTAAACGGCGATAATTACTCAACATGGAAAAACAATATGAATTCAACACTAGTAATAGATGACTTGAGATTTGTCTTTACTGAGGAATGTCCTCAGGCCCCTGCCTCGAAAGAAACACAAGATAAATATGATTTACTAGTTGTTGAGACATGTTTAGTGGAGGATGAAGAAAGCGAGATCACCCTCAAGGTTGGAACAGGAGAGGTTGTCTCGGCCGAAGTAGTGGGAGACATGAAGTTGTTTTCCAATGATAGATGTATCATACTTAAAGATGTTTTGTATGCACCTCTTATGAAGAGGAATTTAATATCTATCGCTTGTATTATGGAACAAATGTATAAAATATCTTTTGAAGTTAATGAAGCGTTCATTTTCAGAAAAAGGTATTTAAATTTGTTCTGCTATACTTAAAACAACTTATATAAGTTAAGACCAACTAAAGCAAAATTTGTCTTAAATACTGAGATGTTTAGAATAGTCAAAACTCAGAATAAAAGACAAAAAGTTTCTTCTAATGCTTATCTATGGCACTTAAGTCTTGGTCACATAAATCTCAATAGGATTGGGAGATTGATTAAGAATGGACTACTAAATCAGTTTGAAGACAATTCTTTACCTCCATGTGAGTCTTGTCTTGAGGGAAAAATGATTAAGAGATCTTTTACTGGAAAAGGTCTCAAAGCCACAATACCCTTAGAGCTCGTACATTCGGAACTCTATAGACCGATGAATGTCAAAGCTCGAGGTAGGTATGAATATTTCATTAGTTTTATTGATGATTATTCAAGGTATGGTCATATTTACCTAATGCATCACAAGTCTGATTCTTTTGAAAAGTTCAAAGAATATAAGGCTGAGGTTGAGAACCAGTTAGGTAAAACAATTAAGACACTACGATCAAATCGAGGTAGGGAGTACATAGACTTAAGATTCCATGACTATATGATAGAACACAGAATCAAGTCACAGCTCTCTGCACCTGATATGCCTCAGCAGAACGGTGTATCTGAAAGAAAAAAGAACCTTGTTGGACATGGTTCGCTCAATGATGAGCTTTGTTGAGTTACCTGATTCCTTTTAGGGACATGCATTAGAGACTATTGTCTATATTTTGAATAACGTTCCCTCTAAAAGTGTTTTAGAAACACCTGATGAGCTATGGAAAGGGCGTAAAGGCAGTTTATGTCACTTTAGGATTTGGGGATGCCCAGCACATGTGTTGGTGCAAAATCCTAAAAAATTGGAACGTCGTTCAAAACTATGCCTATTTGTAGGTTATCCAAAAGAAACAAAAGGTGGTCTATTTTATGATCCTCAAGAGAATAAGGTATTTGTATCAACAAATGCCACATTCTTAGAAGAAGCGCACATAAGAAGTCATCAACCTCGTAGTAGACTAGTATTGAATGAAATTTCCAAAGACGCTACAGATAGAGCTAGTTCATCTACTAAAGTAGTAGATAAAACTAGTACATCTGGTCAGTCACATCCTTCTTAAGAGTTGAGAATGCCTCGACGTAGTGGGAGGGTTGTTCATCAACCTGATCATTACTTGGGTTTTACAAAAACACAAGTCGTCATACCTGATGACGGCATAGAGGATCCATCGACCTATAAACAGGCGATAAAAGATGTGGACTGTGACCAGTGGGTCAAAGCCATGGACCTCAAAATGGAGTCTATGTACTTCAATTCTGTCTGGAAACTTATAGATCAACCAAATGATGTAAAACCAATTGGTTGCAAGTGGATCTACAAGAGAAAACAAGACCAAGCCGATAAAGTACAGACTTTTAAGGCTCGACTTGTGGTAAAGGGTTATACCCAGAGAGAAGAAGTGGACATGAAGAAACTTTCTTTCCCGTTTCCATGCTTAAGTCGATTAGAATACTCTTATTCATTGCCATCTTTTATGACTATGAAATTTGGCAGATGGATGTCAAGATAGCCTTTCTAAACGACGATCTTGAAGAGAGTATATATATGGCTCAACCAGAGGGGTTTATTGCACAAGGTCAAGAACAAAAGGTTTGTAAGCTTCAAAAATCCATTTATGGTTTGAAACAAGCTTCTAGATCTTGGAATATAAGATTTGATACTGCGATCAAATCTTATGGCTTTGAACAGAATGTTGACGAGCCTTGTGTTTACAAGAAGATCGTCAATTCTACTATAGCGTTCTTAGTTTTATATGTTGACGATATTCTACTCATTGGGAATGAAGTAGGTTACCTAATTGACATCAAGAAATGGCTAGCAACGTAGTTCCAAATGAAAGATTTAGGAAATGTGCAGTAGGTTCTCGGGATTCAGATTATTTGAAACCGCAAGAATAGAACACTAGCCATGTCTTAAGCAACTTATATAGACAAAATGTTGTCTAGGTATAAGATGCAAAATTCTAAAAGAGGTATGTTACCTTATAGATATGGAATTCATTTGTCAAAGGATCAATGTCCTAAGATACCTCAAGAGGTTGAGGATATGAAACACATTCCCTATACTTTCGCAGTAGGGAGCCTAATGTATGCAATGTTATGTACTAAACCTGACATATGCTACGCAGTAGGGATAGTCAGTAGGTATCAGTCCAATCCTAGATATGATCATTGGACTGCATTTAAAAATATCCTCAAGTATCTTAGAAGAACGAGGAACTACATGCTCGTTTATGGTACTAAGGATTTGATCCTTACTGGATAAACTGACTCTGATTTTCAAACTGATAAAGATGCTAGAAAGTCTACATCTGGAACAGTGTTCACTCTTAATGGAGGAGCAGTAGTGTGGAGAAGTGTAAAGAAAAACTGTATTGTGGACTCCATAATGGAAGTTGAATATGTAGCTGCTTGTGAAGCAGCAAAGAAAGAAGTATAGTTGAGGAAATTCTTGACAGATTTGGAAGTAGTTCCAAATAGCATCTGCCTATCACCCTATATTGTGATAATAGTGGTGTTGTAACATCCCACACCTTTTTATTTATTTATTAATAATGTAAAACTTTTCCCTTTTCAGTAATTGTCCTTAGTTGAAGGGCATATTTGGAATTCTAAATTTAAAGTATAAATGCGAGGATTTAAGTGTTGTCGTGGAATTTATTCAAAAATTATTCAATTTGAAAAGTTATGGCAGGAATTAATTATTTTTTAGAAAAAGGAAAGGAATTAAATAGTATAAAGTGGGTTAAGAAAAGGATCTAATTAGAGTTATACTATTTTCCTTTTATTATTATTATTATTATTATTATTATTAGTATTTTTTTAAAAAAATAAAAAGGACCCCTCCCCCACCTTCTCCCTCACTCACGCGAGCCCCCCCCCCTCCGTTTTCTGCTTCCTCACCGCCGTTCGTGGGTTCTGGCTGGCCAGATCCCGCCGGTCAGACACGCTCTTAGTCCGCCCAGATTCGAGCCACCGCACGCCCGCCGCTCTCAGTCTGCCCAGATGGATGCTAAACGTCTACCGTCGCCCTCCTCAGCCCGTCGTCCAAAAGCCACCGATTCGACCCTAGCCACTCGCCGTCGAGGTTTTTTGCCCTAGCCGACCACCCTTCATCGCGTTTCGCTGCCATTGCTGCCCAGTCGACACCCCACTGTTCGTCGAGGCCCGACTGCGTGCGAACCCCCCGACGGTCGTCGCTTCCAGATGCATCAGCAGTCATTCCGGCATTTTGCTACCCGCGTCATCATTTAGATCTACTCTGCGCTGTTCTGGTTCGCCCTTCCAGCCGTTGTCCGCCAGTATAGCAGCTGCTAGCTGTCGGGTTCATCCTCTTCTACCGCCATTCCGTGGGGTTTTCGCCAGAAGCTTGGATTATGGGGTAAGATCTAAGATTTGTGTGTTTTCTTGAATGGGTTTGGTCACCCATTGAGTTTTGGTCTAATTTTAGTTATACTAATTATGTTGTGAAGCTTGGATTGAACTTTCAAGGTGTTGGGAACCACTGCCTAGTACGATTAGAGTTGGCTTTAGGGAATTTTGGGTTATGAATAGATTGGAATCTCCGTGCTAAGCTTGGAACAGATTTCTGAATCAGCACATCATTTGGGTAAGTTGTTTTGTGGCATATGAGGTATTCTCGCATTTGGAATTTAGTCTTGATTGTCGAACTTAATTTTTTTTAATTTTTGATTCAGGGTATGATTCAAGAATTTTACTAAGTTAAAGGAGGGTGTAGATTACGTTTTGTTAGATTTAATTTCGAGGTAAGTAATCTTATCACTAGAACTGCCCACGGGCCAGGCTCTAGTTGTATGCTAGCATAATAAGTGTATATTATGATAAATGTTAGCATGTTGATTGATAGTATGACTTGAATCGAAGTATGTTCTGGCAAACATTCTGATTTATTTACATACACACCTAAGTGCTTGATCGTTAGTATGTTAGTATGTGTTTTCATATGTCGATGTCTGATTTGCTGGCGTTAAGGCATACTTGTATGTTGTGGATTTATGATATAAGTTATACATGGATGATGTTGTTAAGAATTATAGGTATGTGATGCAGCCATGGTATTATGGATTTTTATGTATGCTTTAAAACCGTACAATGTTGAATCTTAGCACGTTAAGACTGTGTGAATATCCTCATTGATTAGTTAGATGCTCACCAGTTTGTGTTTCCTTTGGGATTCACCAGTTTGTGTTTCATTTGGGATTCACCAGTTTGTGTTTCCTTCGGGATTCACCAGTTTTTTGTTTCCTTCGGGATTCACCAGTTTTGTGGGCATACTTAACTACGATAGGATAGGACTCAGCCTCTTATATGTTACATGTATTTATGTGCCATATGTGGGTATCTAGAGGACATAGATGCCTAGCCTGACCCCAGTGATGGGGTTACTTACTGAGTATTTTATACTCATTCTTTCTTATGTTGATGTTTTAGGTAAGGGTAGAGATGCACCAGCGATGGCGCAGTGAAATTCATGATCGAGCCACTGGGACTAGTTTTGTTTTTTTACGCTTCCGCATCATGAGAATTAGAGTTCTTTTCATGTTTCCCTTAATGTTTAGTTTTGATGTTTGAAACTTATTATTAAGAATTGTTTTTCATATGTACTTATTAACCTTTATGATTTATGGGTACCCTATTATTGTTTTTAACAAATGCATTTAATAAATGTCTTTTGAACTTCTCTTGTTTTTAATTAGCATTTATTTCAAATGACTGAGCGTCGTTTTAAATTCTTTGCATGCATTTATTTTAGTAACGGCCTTACCTAGGTCCTAGGGGGTCGCGTCGTTATAGTTGGTATCAGAGCCTATGTTTTGGGTTCTGTAGACTGACTTACTATGTAAGTCTAGATAGTCCTTGTGGCCAGTAACGAATTCCTCGTCATCGCCAGGTACGTTCTACTAACGAAAGTTTCCATGTGTATATGAGGAGAGTGATGTAGTGTTTTAAACGCATGATGTCTGAGAGAGGCCCAGAAATAGTTAGCTAATGTACGAATTTATGACAGGACATGGCACCTAAACGTAGAACAAGGAAAACAGTTAGAGAAGAAACATCAGCAGAGAGAGAAGGGAGTAATCAAACTGCTCTGGCGGTGCCAATTCCGCCATGACCTAAGTGGATGAAAAGGCCATGGAAGCCCGAATTAGTGAAGCTGTTGCAACCGCTCTGATGAGGAAGCTGCAGGAACTGATCCGTAGCACGATGGCAGGATAGCCTGCCCAGACTCAGGCTCAGGAGAAACTGGAGCCACCTGAGCCGTTACGACAAACCCGTCTGCAGGACAAGGACACGTAGAGCCTGTCTCTCGAGGCCAAACATTTAAGGGATTTCTGGAAGTATGACCCTCACCCCTTTGATTGATCGTTAGGAAACCCTACCGAGGCAAAACTATGGTTGTCTTCCATTGAGACAATCTTCAGTTTTATGAGGTGCTCGGAAGAGCACAAACTGCAATGCGCAGTCTTCATGCTGACTGGTAATGCGACAATCTGATGGCATTCGACAGAAAAGATGATCGATATTGGAGGTGACCTTACAACCTGGGAACAGTTCAAGGAACGTTTTTATGAGAAGTACTTTTCGGCCAAAACCCGATACAATAAGCAGGCAAAATTCTTGAACCTAAAGCAGGGTGTTATGTCAGTGGAGGAGTACGAGCAAGAATTTGATAAGCTGTCTCAGTTTGTTCTTGAGCTAGTGGCCATCGAGGCAGCGAGGACTAAGAGATTTATCCAGGGCCTAAGGAGCAGGTTGCGAGGGATGGTGCATGCCTTGGATCTTAAGACTTATGCCGCGGCACTGCGAGCCGCTGTGAGGATTGATGCCGACTCCCAGGGGAGAGAGGAATACAGAAGGTCACTCAGGATTGGGACCTCTACAGGGCAGAAAAGGAAGGCTGAGCACAAGATTCTTGAACAACAGTAGAGGGGTCAAAACACCGAGCATGCTCCACGTCAGTAGGGACAACAAAGTACCCAGGCTGGGAATGGCAAGGAGGATAGACTGATGTGAACCATTTGCGGTAAGCAACACTGGGGACGTTGTTTAGCTGGCTCTGGGAATTGTTTCCGTTGTGGCCAGAAGGGACATATGGCAGATAGATGCCCAAGGAAGAATGCGCCTGAGCACAGAAGCCAGCCCGTAGGATCGTTCTAGAGAGGCCCGAACCGCCAGCAACAGTAGGGAAAGGTATTTTCTACCACTTGACGTGAGGCCGAGAAGTCAGGCACCATGGTGATAGGTACACTTCCCATTTTGGGACACCATGCTCTTGTTTTATTTGACTCTGGTTCTTCGCACTCGTTTTATCTACTATATTTGTGAGACACGCCATGTTAGACTCAAAACCTTTGTCATTTGCATTGTCTATTTCCATTCCATCATGAGAGATCATGTTAGCTACAGAAAAGATAAAGGCATGTCAGGTAGAGGTAGCCAACCGCGCATTAGATGTAACCTTGATAATTTTAGATATGCGTGATTTTGATGTTATATTAGGCATGGATTGGTTAGCTACTAACCATGCCAGCATAGATTGCTCTCGTAAGGAGGTTATCTTTAAGCCTTCTACAGGTGCCAGTTTTAAGTTTAAAGGGATTGGGACCGTAGTCCTAACCAAGGTGATATCCGCATTGAAGGCCAGTATGCTATTCGACCAAGGAGCCTGGGGCTTTATGGCCAATGTGGTAGACACCAGGGAGAATGAAGTTACCTTGACTTCAGAGCCAGTAGTGAGGGATTTTCAAGATGTGTTTCCAAAAGACCTTCTCGGATTGCCCCCGCAGTAGGAGATAGATTTTGCCATTGAGTTGGAACCAGACACAACCCCTATTTCGAGGCCTCTGTATAGGATGGCCTCGACAGAGTTGAAAGAACTGAAGGTACAATTGCAGGAGTTGTTGGACAAGGGTTTCATTCGCCCTAGTGTGTCACCATGGGGTGCACCCGTTTTGTTTGTAAAAAAGAAGGATGGATCGTTACGTCTGTGCATTGACTACAGAGAGTTGAACAAGGTGACCATCAAGAATAAATATCCCCTTCTCAGGATCGATGATTTGTTTGACCAGTTATAGGGAGTTACGGTATTCTCTAAGATAGACCTCCAGTTAGGGTACCACCAGCTGAGGATAAAGGACAGTGACATACCCAAGACAGCCTTTCGTTCAAGGTATGGACTTATGAGTTCATAGTGATGTCATTCGGCCTAATGAATGTTCCAGCAGCGTTCATGGATCTGATCAATAGGGTGTACAAGGAATTCCTCGACACCTTTGTGATTGTTTTTATTGATGATATTTTGATTTATTCCAAGACAGAGGCCGAGAATGGAGAGCATTTGCGGAAAGTCTTAGAGACATTGAAGGGCAATAAGCTATATGCTAAGTTTTCTAAATGTGAATTTTGGTTGAAGCAGGTGTCTTTTCTAGGACATGTGGTATCCAAGGAAGGTGTCTTAGTGGATCCTACAAAGGTGGAGGCAGTTACGGGTTGGGCTCGTCTAACCACAGTCAGTGAGGTGCGCAGCTTCTTGGGGTTAGCAAGCTACTACAGACAGTTTGTGAAGGATTTCTCTTGCATAGCCGCCCCATTAACTCAGTTGACCCGGAAGGGGCCAACATTTGTTTGGAATGAGGCTTGTGAAAGCAGTTTCCAAGACCTCAAGCAGAGGCTGGTTTCAGCCCCAGTTTTCACAGTACCGGACGGATCAGGTGGTTTCGTCATTTTCAGTGATGCATCAAGAAGGGGTTGGGATGCGTATTGATGCATCAGGGTAGAGTAGTTGCTTACGCTTCACGTCAGCTGAAGAAGCACGAACAGAATTATCCTACGCATAACTTGGAGTTAGTAGCGGTGGTTTTTGCTCTCAAGATCTGGAGACATTACTTGTATGGAGAAAAGATACAAATCTTCACCGATCACAAGAGTTTAAAGTACTATTCACTCAGAAGGAGCTAAACATAAGGCAACGAAGGTGGTTGAAACTAGTAAAGGATTATGACTGTAAAATTTTGTACCACCCGGGGAAAAGTAAATGTAGTGGCAGATGCTTTAAGCAGAAAGGTGGCCCATTCCGCGGCTTTTATTATCGGACAGACTCACCTATGCAGGGAACTGAAGAGGGCAGAGATTGCAGTAGTCGTGAGGAAGGTCGCAACACAGTTAGCACAGTTGTCGGTGCAACCAAGCCTAAGGTAGAAGATTATTGATGCGCAGCGAGACGACCCTTATTTGGAGGAGAGAGTTCGTAGAGTGGAGTCAGGCCAGGATAGCGAATTCTTTGTGTCAGCGGAAGGTGGCCTTCTTTATCAGGGGCGTCTGTGCGTGTCGGCGGTTAGTGACATTAAGAATGAGCTATTGTCAGAGGCTCATAGTTCCCTATTCTCGATTCACCCGAGCAGTACCACGATGTACCAGGATCTGAAACGTTACTATTGGTGGAATGATATGAAAAGAGAGGTTGCGAAGTTCGTTAGTAAGTGTTTGGTGTACCAGCAGGTGAAAGCCCCAAGGCAGAGGCCAGCAGGCTTGTTACAACCATTAAATGTACCAGAATGGAATTGAGAGCATGTGTCTATGGATTTCATCGTGGGGTTGCCTCGAACAGTTAAAGGTTTCCTGTGATATGGGTCGTTGTAGACAGACTTACGAAGCTAGCACATTTCATACCCAGAAAGTCCACCTTTTCAGTGAATAAGTAGGCATAGATATACATGAAGGAAGTGGTAAGATTGCATGGAGTACCCGTGTCCATTGTGTTGGACAGAGACCCTCGTTTCACGTCTAACTTCTGGAAGAGTCGCCAGGCGGCATTGGGGACCCGGTTAAACTTCAGTACAGCGTTCCACTTTCAGACTGATGGGCAAACAGAGAGATTGAATCAGATACTGGAAGACATGTTGTGTGATGCCATAGTTTTTCGGAAGCTGGGATGCTCAGTTGCACTTAATGGAGTTTACGTACAATAACAGCTACCAGTCCACTATCGGGATGTCATCCTTTGAGGCCCTATATGGGAAGAATTGCAGGTCCCCTGTGTGTTGGGATGAGGTAGGAGAGAGGAGATTGTTAGGACCTGAATTGGTGCAGACTATAAATGAGGCCATATAGAATATCAGGGCTCATATGCAGACAACCCAGAGATGACAGAAGAGTTATGCCGATGTAAGACGTAAGGACCTGGAATTTGAGACTGTGGTGAAAATGTTCTTAAAGGTGGCACCCATGAAGGGTATTCTGAGGTTTGGTAAGAAAGGAAAGTTGAGTCCGAGATTCATTGAACCTTTCGAGGTCCTGGAACGAGTTGGCCCTGTAGCTTACCGTTTGGCCTTGCCCCAGCATTGTCTTCAGTTCATAATGTCTTCCATGATTCGATGCTAAGGAAGTATGTGGCAGACCCATCCCATGTAATTGACTACGAGCCCTTACAGTTGAATGATAACTTGAGCTATGAGGAGAAGCCCATAGAGATTCTTGCCAGGGAAGTAAAGACATTGCGCCGTCGGGAAATTGCTTTTGTGAAAGTTCTGTGGCAGAACCACCAGTTCAGGGAAGCCACCTGGGAGCGAGAGGATGAGATGAAGGCCCAGTACCCAGAGCTTTTTCAAGGATGAACTTTCGAGGACGAAAGTTCTTTAAGGGGGGAAGAATGTAACATCCCACACCTTTTTATTTATTTATTAATAATGTAAAACTTTTCCCTTTTTAGTAATTATCCTTAGTTGAAGGGCATGTTTGGAAAACTAAATTTAAAGTATAAATGCGAGGATTTAAGTGTTGTCGTGGAATTTATTAAAAAATTATTCAATTTGAAAAGTTATGGCAGGAATTAATTATTTTTTTTGGAAAAAGGAAAAGAATTAAATAGTATAAAGTGGGTTAAGGAAAGGATCTAATTAGAGTTATACTATTTTCCTTTTATTACTGTTATTATTAATTTTTTTATTATTTTTATTATTATCATCATCATCATTATTATTATTATTAGTAGTAGTAGTAGTATTTTTTAAAAAAATAAAAAGGAACCCCCCCACCTTCTCACTCACGTGAGCCCCCCCCCCCCCCCTTCCGTTTTCTGCTTCCTCGCTATCGTTCGTGGGTTCCGGCTAGCCAGATCCCGCCGGTCAGACACGTTCTCAGTTCACCCAGATTCGAGCCGCCGCACGCCTACTGATCTTAGTCCGCCCAGATTGGACGCTGAACGTCTACCGCCCCGCTCCTCAGCCCGTCGTCCAGGCGCCACCGGTCCGACTCTAGTTTTTTTTTTTTTTTACGCTTCCGCATCATGAGATTTAGTGTTCTTTTCATGTTTCTCTTAATGTTTAGTTTTGATGTTTGAAACTTATTATTAAGAATTGTTTTTCATATGTACTTATTAACCTTTATGATTTATGGGTACCCTATTATTGTTTTAACAATTGCATTTAATAAATGTCTTTTGAACTTCTCTTGTTTTTAATTAGCATTTATTTCAAATGACTAAGCGTCGTTTTAAATTTTTTGCATGCATTTATTTTAGTAACGGCCTTACCTAGGTCCTAGGGGATCGGGTCGTTATAGGTGTAGTTGCAAACTCAAGAGAAACAAGAAGCCACAAGTGCGACAAGCATATTGAGCGCAAATACCATCTGATCCGGGAGATTGTACATCATGGAGACATTGTAGTGACCCAGATATCTTCTGAGCAAAACATTACTGATCCTTTTACAAAGGCCCTCACGGCTAAAGTGTTTGAAGGTCACCTATAGAGTCTAGGTCTACGAAGTTTGTAAATTAGAACAAGTGGGAGAATTTTTGGGTATATGCCCTAGTTTATTGTACTCATATATTTCTCACTTAAATTCAAAATTGTGATACTCCACTAGGAGTCTTAGTTCAAGTGGAAGTTTGTTGGATTTTATATCCTAAAACTCGTAGTTTGTAAATTAATAAATATATTCTGTTTTTTTTTCGATAAATTTGTTATTGAAATTGTAATCTTGAATCCAATAAACTAAGGTCCTGAGGCTATTTAATGTAGTTTGAACTTTATGTAGTGACATAAAGGTGAATCAAGTTCAAATATATAGCCAAAATGGTCTATAGTATATGAATAAGGTTGGGCGCCTTATTCTGGGGACACTATGGATGCAGCCCACTTTGTAGTTAGTACAAATGATGTGATCCTGAATCGTTCATATAGAGATATGTGAGTGGGGGCATACTGTGTAAAGAGTTTACATAAGACTAAACCATGAAATAGTCACTTTTTACGTTCTAAATACCGTTTTATGTATAAAACTGACTATTTCGTTAATTGATGACCTAGGTAACTTAATCTTAATCCTGAGCTAACTATGAACTTCTGTTCACTCAAAATTATCCTTAGATCTGCATAGGTGAGGGCAGCTCAATATTGCTGGCCCAATAAGCCTCCCATTTTAGGGGTAAGATCGGGTGGATAGCTGGGAACATAGGGTGCAAGACGGAGTTCGCTTCTACCCATTATAGGGACAGTAGATAGGTTGTTCCCTTTAGTACTGAATCCAGGTCTTGAACAAGGGGCCCCACCCTCTCCTTGGCTCGAGAGGGACTCGTTTTATAGGTTGGACCTTAAACCAATTGTTCATTAGAGTATCAGTGGAACTTAAGGAACAAGATGTAGTCTTGGGGGTAAAACGGTTTTTATGACCCAGCTGAGATTACGAACAACCTGTGAAGGATTAACTTACTAATCATGGTTATATCAAATGGACACAAATATATCTATAGTGAGGGGAGTGCAACTACGAGACTTTAGTGGAATGACCCGTTAGTTAACGAATGTTGATTAGCTCCGTCTAAAGAGTTTAGCTAGCTAATCTCGGATCATTGAAGCCCATGATTTATAGGTCCATTAGGTTCACCTACTAGCTCATATGGAATAAACTTAGAACAGTATGATAGAATAATTCGAATTGTTTGAAATATGTAGAGAGAGAGAGAAACTGACAAGTATATGTGATATAATGGTCGGGTTTTTCAGCTTAGAGATACAGCTTTAATATTTAAATGTGATTTAAATATCAAGAATATGAAAATGTTCATATTCGGAAGCTCGAAAATGATGGAAATGATCAAAGATGTAAAAAGTCAAAGAGTTGACTTTTTACTTTAAAAAATCAAACTTTGACCGACCTTATATTCAAATTTGATTTGAATTTCGAGAAAATGATTGCGGATTCATGCTCGGGAGGCCAAAATTAGTCAACACCGGAAAAATCATAAAAAGTCAAAATGTTTACTTTTTGGTCAAAGTTTGACTTTAGCCAATGACTATTTTGCCCTTTGACTATAGTTAGTGGGAAAAATCCAAATTTTTTTTTTGGATAATTCCACTAACAAAATAGTGGGCTAGGTGTTGGCTTATAGTGGAGACATTAAGCCCATTAAGATAGTGGAATATAGGTGTTGGTTTTTTATGCATTTAGTTCATGCAATTGTTGCATGGATTTTTCTATAAATTGGGCTTTCATTTTGAATGAAAAGAGTTTACAATTTTGCAAATTGGTTTTCATATTTGGGCTAGAAAAATCACAACTTAAAAAAAAAAAAAAAAAAAAAAAAAAACCCAAACCAACCCAAATTCCATCTTATTTTCCATCTCTTTTCTCTCTCTCGGTTCTCTTCATCCATCGGGTCTCATAACTCGGTTCTGAGTCCAGAGGATAGTAAGTCAACTCTAGTGGTGGTCCAAAAGAGTTGGGGTCGAGATTCAACGAGGAGAAGCGGCT
Source organism: Benincasa hispida (assembly GCF_027475165.1). NCBI lineage: Eukaryota > Viridiplantae > Streptophyta > Magnoliopsida > Cucurbitales > Cucurbitaceae > Benincasa > Benincasa hispida. Next base: position 59,008,970 of record NC_143484.1, on the reverse strand, counting down.
GTCGGGAGCTTCAAAGATAGCATCTCTACACTTTTAATTCATTGTTTTTTCCTTCATGATGCATGCTTATTTCCTTTAATTTAAGAGCAATTAGAGTGTAATTAGGTCCTAATTCCGTTGCGTATTTCTCGTGTTCCATCACGTATATTGGGGGACAGTTGACAGGAATCATTGTGCCTCATACATTGAAGTAAGAAGAACTTAAATCTCATATTTATAGGGTAACAAATGTCAGTTCTTCAAAGTTTGATCTTATACTGAAAATTAAATATAAGCTTGAATATGAAGCCTCTCCACAAATCATAAGGAATGATGATGATGTTCGCTTCCTTCTTTTCCGAGAAGACCTTAGTAGACTTTAGTTATCTATAACATTGAAATCGAATAAGGGCGAAAATATTAGAATGGGGTTTGGAAATGTGATTTATGATGATACGAATGTGGAGAGATAATATGAGGAATCATATCAGTTTCGTCAGAAAGAGGATGATATTCCACTGTCTACCAACATTGTACCATCAACATTATCATTAGAAAACGACCGCACTAATCCAGTAAGATTGAATTCAGAATTGGACGGTACTTCAGTTGTTGGTAATGAGAGACCATCTAAATTCGATTACATGGATTGTGGTCCTTCAGTGGACGTGAATGAGCAACCAACAGGATTGAATAAAATGGATCGTGATCATGGAGATGTGTGTCGTTCTACAGCAGCTTCAGTGGCTCCACCATCTGTGTCTTCAAGTCATAAGACAGAGTTGACTATGCCTAGCACCTCTTCATCTAGGACAGAGGACGTTGAAGTTGGTTAATTATTTTTGAGCAAAAAGAACTTGAAAATGAGATTATCTATTCTGTCCATCAACAAAAATTTTGAATTTAAGATCAGGAAATAAACCAAATCTCTGTTCACTGTCAAATGTATTGGGGAGACATGTAAGTGGAGCCTTCGTGTAGTCAAAATGGAAGGGTCTGATATATTCAAGATCACAAAGTACTGCAGTTCACACACATGTTTCATTAGAATTCTGAATCACGACCATAGACAAGCAACTTCTACGGTTGTTGGTTAGCTGATTAAAGATAAGTTCATGGGAATAGGACGTATTTATAAACCTTGTTATATCATTAAGGATATGAGGAGAGGTTATGGCGTGAACATAAGTTATGATAAAGTGTGGCATGCAAGGGAAGCCGTGTATGATCTCACTAGAGGTACTCCATAATACTCATACTCCATACTACATGCTTATGGAGAAACGTTAAAAATAGAGAATCTGGGTACAGTCTTTGAGATCGAACTTGAAGATGAGGACATTTCAAGTATATGTTTATAGCATTAGGGTCTTATTAGAGGTTTCACAAGCTATCAGCCCGTGATAATTGTTAATGGGTCGCATTTGAAAGGAAAATACAAAGGCACCATGTGGGTTGCAGTTTTTATGGATGGAAACAATCAATTATATCCACTAGCATATACAATAGTGGGCAATGAAACCGATCAATCATGAAAATGGTTTATGTCAAACTTGAAATGCAGTATCGGAGAATCCAATAATCTGGTGTTTATGTTTGATTAGATAGTATCTATCAGCAATGCTATTCGTGCATTTTTTCCCACGGTATTTCATGGATTGTGGACATGGCATATAGAACAAAATCTTGTTACAAACTTTAAGGATAACACGGTTGTTGGGATATTTAGAGATGCAGCAAGGGCATTTCGCATGACTGAGTTCCAGACAAAATGGGACGAACTCCGTAGTTTTCCAGATGGTGCTGTCATGAAATATCTGGAAGACATCGGTCTTTATAGTGGGCACGGGTTTACCAAATAGAACGAAGATATGATAACATGACATCCAACATGTAGAGTGTTTCAATTCGTTAACTAAAGAGTATCAACTATTACCCATAGTATGCTTGATTGAACATGTTAGAGGAATGCTCCAATTGTGGTTCTACGAACGGAGGAATTACTGGACATCTCGAACGACATTGCACTCTAACTACAGTGAAACTCGATTGGCAAGTGAGGCCGATAAGGGCAGACGATATCGGGTTGAGCCTATTGATTGTTATCGGGTCCACGTGCGAGATAATCGATTAGACGATATTGTTAATCTTCACACGAGGGAATGCACGTGTAAGGAATTCAACTCATTTAGTATCCCATGTCCGCATGCAATTGTTGCTGCCAAGGAACGAAATATACCTATCCGAAGTCTTTGCAGTCGATTTTATATAGTGGACTCTTTAATGACTGTGTATGCGAAGCCTATAAATCCACTTGGCCACATATCTGAATGTAAGAGACCTTTTGGATATGTAGAAAAGACTATCCTTCCTCCGAAGTTTGTGGCACAAGTCGGGCGACGGAGAGTGAGAAGAATACCATCCAGAGGAGAATTTCACAGACAAATGAAATGTGTTCGATGTGGGAATTATGGGCATAACCACCAAAATTGTAGCGAACTGCTCACAACCGTGCAACGTGCTAAAAATGTCAGAAACCGTGACACAAAAACCTCTCATCTAGTTTAGTTCATAACTAACTTGTAACATTTCATTTGTTATAAATACCATTGACCAGTTTTTCATACATCAACTTGTAACATACTTCATACTTTTTCATACTTGTAATATACTTCATACTTTTTCATACTTCATACTTGTAACACTTCATACTTCATACTTTCATCTTGTAAACAAAAAATAATAACAAGCTGGAGTATTTCTATAATAGCAATCTTCATACTCTCTCAATCTTCATAATTGTAACAAAAAACAATAACTTCATACTCTCTCAATCTCGCTCTCTCTCAAAATATCACTCTCTCAATCTCAATCTCAATCTCGCTCTCTCTTAAAATATTGCTCTCTCAATGTTTGAATTTTGATATAATGTTCTATATACCATTGATATAACGAAAAGAGCAGTAACTCAATTATACATGTTTTTGATAAAATGTATGATATTGAACTTTGAACTTTGAACTTACATAAAAAAATACATGTTCAATTATACATATATACCATTGATACAATGATACAATGAAAAGAGCAGTAGCTCAATTATACATGTTCTGATAAAATGTATGATATTAAACTTTGAACTTTGAACTTTGAACTTACATAAAAAAAAAATATATGTTCAATTATACATGTATACCATTGATAAAATGATACGATGAAAAGAGTAGTAGCTCAATTACATATGTTGTACAAACATAAAAAATACATGTTTTACTACATAAAAAATAAATGTTTTTACATACATAAAAAATCCAATAAAAAATACATGTTTTATACACATAAAAAATATAGAGTGTTTGCCCATAGTTGACATGCTAACTGCATCCTATATTCACTCATCTTCTCCTGAGTGATTATGGACAGATCAGCACTAGTCACCAGGTGTTCTAGTAATTTTATTGCAAAGATGCCACAATCAAGCGACCCGTGCTGTATGTCAACGTTCATAGGCCGCGAGATTTTTCAATGGGTTGTGGATAGGTCCGACTTTGAATGATCCACGTTATAGTAGTGAAGTAGGGATGGTATTGTGACAGTCAAGGGTTCTAGCCAATTCACCAACTTTGTCATTGGCGTATATGCCGGAAGTGAATCGAACACGAATATATGGCCTCTGATAATGTCCATTACAAGGACCATCCAATGCTCACTGATATTCATTGTCGTATAAACAAAATCCACATCTGCCCATTTGACATCAAATTTATCATTGATGCAGTCCTTATACATGTCTTCATCCTCCCATGCTAGGGTAGCCTCTAAAAGTGTCTTATTCTTTATTCGTTTAAATACCCTGCCATGAGCATTAAGGTGACTCTATCAAATAAAATGAGAAGTTAAGTAACGAAATAAAATGAGAAGTTAAGAAATGAAATATCAAAATTTACCATTACACCAATTGACAAGATGGTGAACTTGTGCATGCACATGTCAGGCCGGGTATAAAATTTTTCTTTCATAAAATAAAATAAAGTATTTATAGTCTGCACAAAAAATTACTATGTTAGTAAAAGTACAAGATATCCAACATGTAAAGAAGTCAAGACTAGTAAACTTAGATCGCACTCGACCCACGAACTCGGGAAAATCAATTCCTTGAAGAATTGCTTGGCGAGTTGTTTAAAGAAGTTCTCTCGAACCTCGTTGTCAGTATTCTCGTCCGAGATCTAGCCCATCATTTTTGTAACGATATTGTGTGGAACATCATGTGCTATGTTTTATACGACGATTGCTCTGAATAGTGACGTAGCTACACCTGGGAGAGGATGCTTAACCACATTTTTCTTCTTTACTTGAGTTGGAGGTGTATATTTATCAACAGGTTTCCTCTTACAACTAATTCTTCGAGATTCCTACATAAACAGATAACAAAACATTACTCGTCTAGAAATATATAAATATAAACAAAGATTACTGATCAATAAATTACTCACTAGTGTAACTCCTTCTGTGGTCGTAACAATCCCAGAAGTGACGGCCTCTAGAATGCTAGATATGTCGGCCTTTGTATGTGGCATGGTGAGTAAGACAGACATGTCGAGCTTTGTTTGTGGGACATCGGCCTCTATAGGTTTGACGTCAATTGGTGATGTTGTGGTGGTATCGAGCTCTAGATAGGGGATGGGAATAGGTGAAGTAGTGGTATTTTGAGGCTCTACAGGGGGATGGGAGTATCAGAGATAGTCGCATTATTGGTATCGGGATCCCGAGATGGGATGGGTGACCTTGTCGTCTTCTCATTCACCATGGAACCATTCAATTAGTAAAGTAAAATGATGAGTTCACGAACACGTAAAAACTAAACATGTAAAGACATAAAATGATGGTAAATGCAAACCTTGCACATAGGCTACAACAGTGACAGGATGGCCGATAATTGTCCTTTCATGTCTGTCATGTTTTCCTCCATATTGGATACACTACTATCTAAACTCGATATAAGGACATCCAACCTCGATAGTGAGTTGTCAATGGTCCGTAGGTACAAATAAATAGAATCATAGGAATTGGCTCTCTCCCTACTGCGGGCAGCACACTCAGGACACTCCTCATCCATAGATCGCTCTCTACGGTAGTCTGCAAGATAGACATCAGGTTGGTTCAATTCATCCTCATCACGTACGTCCCCCACCACATCATGGAACATATCATCACTAGGTGTGTATGTCCCTCATTCCACCCTTCCACATTCAGCATCCTCATGCTCAAAATGCTTGTGTTCATCCCCTCCCTCCACCCTAATAACTTCATCATTATTATCTCCACGATGTTCATCACCGTCACTTTCACTTTCAGAACTACCCCCATCACTAGTCGACCTATTGCCACTTTCAAAACTATCATCATCTGCACCTAGATCAAATATAGGTTGTTTGTCCACTGGGGTATCCCGAAACTCCCTCTCAACATTTTTCATGATAGTACCCTCTTTAACCTTTATCTACATTAACAACCTAGTAAACTAGTTAGTATCAATTTAACAATCAGATAAACATATTATGCATAGAGTAAACGTACATTGTTAGACTAGAATATCTCTTTCTCGAGTACATTGAAGGACATTAAGTGGGAGCATGACCATCGTAATATGCGAGGCAAAACCACCTTGCTCCTTCGCTCTGCAATGTTCCTAGCTATCTATGCAGTTAGGATCTCTTACGTCCATACCTAAATAAAATTTAACATATAGTAAGAATAATAGTAATGTTAAATCAGATAACACGATTATTATGTTAAGCAAATTTACTTGGAACGCTTGTGGATATCCACGTAAAGAGTACTTCACAACGTAATTTTTATTTCCTTTGACCTTCATCTTGTATAGACTGCTCTTATCATTCAACGCAGTCTTTAGGGCATCCAGTGTCCTCTCCCAAATAATGATACCCCAATCAAGATTGTTGTAGTACTCTAAGTTTTGAACGTTCTTAAAACGTTTGAGGTCCACTGCATTTTTCTTCAAGTAGACGAGCATGTTAGGTGTCCTTCGTCACTCGATTACTAAAATACTTGATTGCAAGTTCATACGAGAACTGCTGGTTCTGATCAACTCGTGTTGGGGATGGCCACAAACCAATCATCAACAAAAAATCATCCTTCGAAAAAGTGTCGACTTTTCATAAACAAAGAATGACATTGTAACGCCCCAGGCCCAGACCTTGAATGTTTTTTAGAAATGAAAGTTGTCCCCACAAACCAACACGGGTCCTTTCAGCATACTTTGTCCTCACTCACGTGCATCCTAGAAAAATTCCCAAGAGGTCACCCAACATAGGATTGCTCCAAGCTAAGCATGCTTAACTTTGGAATTCTTATGATTGAGCCACCGAAAAAGAAGGTGCACCTAATTAGTATAGGTAGTAACTTTCAATTCTTTTAAGCCCTTCTTAACCATACTTTCATGTCCTCAGGATCCCTCTCATTCGGATGTGATATCGATTCATTCATGTACCCCTCCTGAAATTGGGTTGTTATAAACATTGAGTTTGATCTCATCCTCTTCACTTCTCTCAGCAATATATGATGGATAATTGGGTTGTTAAACACCATGTCAATGTCTACAAATCGTCCAAAAATTGTTCTCCTGAACATGTCTAACTGCCTTGACGTAAGCTTCTTCTTCACAATCTTCTTTGCATTAGCAATGTAGGCCAAGCTCGTTACTTGATCAAGAAGTCGGTCGGCTACGGGTATTCTAAAATGTGTTGCCATCTTAAATCACTCCTACATGAAATGAAGATTCAATCAGTAAACTCCTTTAGGAAAAAAAATTGTAAAAAAAAACATTTTGTTTAAATCTCTCTGGATTCACTCTCGCTGGATTCGCTCTCGCTAGCATTGCTCTCTCTGTTATCACTCTCTCCAGTATCGCTCTCTCTGGTGTCGCTCTCTCCTGTATCACTCTCTCTGGTGTCGCTCTCTCTGGTGTCGCTCTCTCCTGTATCGCTCTCTCCAGTATCCCTCTCTCTGATGTCGCTCTCTACAGTGTCCCTCTGTCTAGTAACTCTCACTTATCTCGCTCACATTCTCTCCTTTTACTCGTCTTCAACCATAGAACACGTCGAAAACCAGAAAAACAAACAAAAAAAAAAAACCATAGGTTCACAGTATTTCTAAACCCCAGAACGACACACCCTTTATGGTGTCGCTCTCTCTAGTATTGTGCTACCGATTTCACTCTCTCTTATCTCGCTCACAACCTCTTTCTACTCGTCTTCAACCACAGAACACATCGAAAACCAAAAAGCAAACAAAAAAAAAATCTATAGGTTCACAGTATTTCTAAACACAAAACGACCCACAAAGCCCCATTACCGATAAGTTTAAGACATTTTCAGGCACAGATTGAAAGATTTACCAATCAGATTCGATTTGTCAACGGCAGTGGAAACGTTTGCAAGTCGAAATGATGGATTCTAAAGAGTTTTTAGTTTTTGAGCGATATGAAGTCATTAGCCTTGGGAAATTTGAATGAAGAATTTTTAGTTTTGGTGGGTTTTCAGTAAAAAGGTAAGAAGACGAAGAGGTAAAGGCAATTTATGTAATTTGGTATGACGATGATGTCAACAAGGATCAATTGACATTAAATTTTAAAAATGGGTCATTTGACATTTTGGACCCAAAAATTAGGACATCCGTATAAATTTCCCTAAATTTGACTCTACCTAGTTTCTCATTTGTTGGAGAAAAAGTTTTTTTCTTTTTTTTCTTTTTTTCTTTTTTCTTTTTTTTAATTTTACTGCGGTTCGAAATCCTTTTTTTCTGGTTACAAAATGTAGTTAATATATGCTAAATGCCAAAAGTAGACATTGTGTAGAGAATTGATTGCATATATTAAAAGAAAAATCAACCAAATTAATATAACAATAGCAAAATCTCAAACGATATGTAAATATAGCCAGATCAAAATCCAACCCATATAAAAGCTATCATTGAAAGATAGAGTTAGAAACCTATTTTAGTGAAAGAAGTCAATTATGGATAGTCTTATATTATTGATAGAGAATTCTATATGTACTGAAAATCTTAGATTATTAATAAAGTATATATTAATAGTCTTGTAGTATTGATAGGATTATGTCTATATTGAATTATATAATAATCTATCATTGATAGACTTGTATTTTTATTAGAAATGTAGTTGGATACGTTGAATTTTATCAATGTCGTCTATCACTAATAGAATTATATAGGTATTGAAGTCTATCAATAACTATAATCCTAAATATCTATTCTTTGTAATTTTTTTTTTTTTGGTAAAATCAATGACTATCACTATAATAATGGTAATGAAAAATTTGTTCATAATAGAGTTTTTTTAGTGCTAGAAACCACCAATGGACATTTAAAAAAAAAAATTTAATAATAGAGAAACTAAAATTAAAAATTTTTATTTTGCATAGTGTTCGACTTGAATGATTGGTATATAATTGGGCTAACTATATATCGATTGCCATAGTGTTCGACTTGAAAGATTGGTATTACATGGCCCAAGTGCGTTCTCTCCTCTGAACCACTCATTTTTGCAATTCATATTTTCAACCCTAATTTTCAATTTTTATGTTGGAATGATCTCGAAGATGGCATTTCATTTGAAAAGGGGAAAAAAAAAGGTGATCTTGAATTATGTCATGGACCCGGGGTGTAATAAAATATATGAGTTTTATTTATTTTTCAAAGGAATAATTGATAAAAGCACAGTAATATTACCTTTTGAATAAAAAAACACTAATAATCAATGAGAATTTTAGACCACATATATTATGGGCTTTTATTTGAAATATATATATTTAAAAAAAAAAATCATTACTGGTTTACGAAATCGTGAAATAATGTTTATGTAAAACGTTCTCCACCATTCAATGGACGAATTTTCCAGGCCTACACTGAATTTGAGATTAAATTACTTATTTAACCTTTATATTTTAATTTTAAATTAATAAATCAGACTAAAAAACTGAAGTATTTGTTAGGAGTTAAAACAAAATTTTACTTTGATTAGAGAAAGAAATCATCATGAATATACAAGTAAAGACAATTATCTCAATTTATATAAAATATTTTGAGGCTTTTCAAAAAAAAATTTGTAAATCAATTCAATTGATCACTTCAAACTTATCATTTATATTACATTATAATTACGAATGTTGACCATAGAATTTTTTTTTTTTTTTTTTTTTTTTTTTTTTTGTCGTTGTATCAAACCATATTGCATTATCTTTTGACACTGAATGTACCTAATAATTCCCCTCTCCCTTTAATATCCTATTAAAAAATGATATTTCCTTTATAACATATAAAGAATTTACAATAAATTTTTTAATTTCAAATGGTATGATTTAAAATAATTTCTTAAACTTTCTTCATTCCAAACATAAAATTACCTGCACAATTATTCACCATCATGAATGAATCTAGCATAGGAATCAAGAGAGACACATTCCCCTTAAATTATCTCGTTTTATATTTTTAATACAAATCATTATTGCTAATTATAATGGGCAATTGTAATGGGTGTCAATTTAGAAATATAATATTGTAAATGTATCACCCACTTTATATAACTTGCAGATGTAACAAATTTTCAAAATTCTATTGTCAGATTCTTGATTATTCCCAAATTCCTCACAATGAAGCCCCCATCTTCTCCCTTTCTTCTTCCTCCAGCCGCCGACAGTCTCACTCGTGTCTTTTTTCTTCTATTGCTTCTTCTTACGTTTAATATCAGTATTATTTTGTAATTGACATAGTATTTTGAGTAGAACAATGCTTGTTGAGTAGAACAATTAAGTGGTAATATACTTAAAGGAAGTATACATAATCTTGAAATTTAATATCAGTATTATTTTGTAACTTATATAGTATTTTGGTATTTCTATATAATTTTCATGAGAAAAAAATAGAAGGTAATCGGCAATATTAGAAACTGCTATCTAAATGACAAAAAGCATAAGACAATCAAATTATAATATCAAACAAAAGGTAATTAGATATCAATCAGAAGAAAATCAAATAACTATTAGAAACTACTAACTAATACAAAAAATAGAAAGTAATCAGATGACAATTTGTAAGCAATCAGAATGCAAAATGAGTACTAACTACATGACAAAAGAAAAAAAGTAATCGGAAGGCAATATCATAAGCTACCAATTATTATTACTTTTTTATTACATCCCAAGCCAAATGGAAGATGAATAAATAGTAATCGTCACCAAATAGTAATGATATAGTAATCAATATCATTGACAGTTAGTATCAGATAGTAATCAAACAACAATAAGATAGAAAGTAGTATCATTGACAAGTAATATCAGATAGTAATCAGAAAACAATCAGATAACAGTCGATATAATTGCAATAAGAGAATAATCAATATCAAATAATGATTAAACAACAATTAGCTAGTAAATCAATATTATTAGCAATCAATATAAGATAGTAATCATATAACAATCAATATGAAATAACAATCAGACAGTAAGAAGACAATTATCAGATAGCAATTAATATCATTGACAATCAGATGACAATCAAATACAATCACGCATTTTTAACTGTGAAGGCATTTTGATCATTTGACTATTTCAATTAGATTGGATTTGTTATTTTGTCATTTCTTACCAAATTTATATTCGTAGGTTGTGGGCGTAATTTCACTATATATATATATATATATATATATATATATATATATATTTGTAGTCTTACAACTATGCCATTTATAATAATATTATTATCTAGATGTCAATAAAGTAGTTTGTTCCCATTTATAATAATATCATTATCTAGATATCAATAAAGTAGTTTGTTTTGTTGAGAAGGAAACTTGACACATTTAAATTGTCTACGAGTAATAAAATGGACCAACTCAAATAAAAGAGAAGAAGTCATCATTTAGACATTTAATGAACAAAAAATCTAAATACATCACTAATTTATCGTTGAAAATTAGCTTCTATTCTGCTTAAACTATTAGTATTTGACCATCAAATCATCACGCCATTTTTTCTCTTTCGTTTTTTAAGCATGATGTAATTAACTTGTAATCGGAGAAAAAAAATAAATAAAACATTATAATAGAAAAAAAAAAATTTAAACAACTTTCGCCTGCTAATCAAAAAGTCCTCTTCTCTCACGCCAAGGCCTAACTTAGGTAGGCTAGGAGAGCTATGATAATTGGATGACTTCCATAATCATCTTATCAAACTCAAATCGTACCATACGAGATGAATATATTAATTTGGTCAAGTGGATTAAAAAACTGAATTGAATAAATAAATAAATAATAATCTCAGCAGGCTTTAAGCCTCTCAAAATGCAAAAATTTTAAACGAGAGTAAAATAATATGTCATTTATTTATGTTTTAGTACAAGAGGGAAGAGATGAAGATTTTTTTTTCTTTTTTAAATGATTCCCTAATTTTTTTTTCTTTTGATATAGTATAAGACTGCACTAAAAATCTGATTTTTTTATAAATTATTTAAAAATTACAGAGTAAATTTTGCATATTATATAAAAAAAATAGAAAAAATTGATATCACTTACTTTCTTTTCAATATATTAATAGTAATATTTGGAGTGCAGTCTAAGTTGCATCCATTTTTGTGCTCTTCAGTTACAAAGGAAAAAAAAATTTAAAAATATCTTTCTTAAAAAATAAAAGTTTGTTCCATGACAACTTGTGATGATACACTTGAGTGGATTGGAAAAATATGAGTACAGCGTAGGAGGCACCTAACTGATTTTCATATATTAAAACATATTACAAAAAAATTATTTGCCAAGGTATTTGATAACATAGAGAAAAAAATACCAAGAATTTAGGTCTATATTTTAAAATGTTACATATTTAGTTTTTAAGTTTTGAATTTTGTTTCAATCTAGTTTTATGATCAAAATGTTACAATTTTACTTTTAGGGTGTTTGATTCATGGAATTGGGATGAGAATAAAGATGAGAATGGGTAAGAGATATCCATCTCCTTGTTTTGTACAGGTTTTGAAGCTTTAGGCATGAGAATATATTTTTTCCATGCATTATTTATATCCAGTAATAATAACCACAAAAAATGTGAGTTTTCTTCATTTCTACTCTCTCTCCTCTTTTAATACATTTATTTATTCTTTTATTTTTATATATTATTAAAACTGATAATTTAAATTATTTATTATATGAAAATTAAATTTATATTTTATAAAATTATAGTGTATGAATTTAACTACTACTATTTAATGAATGAATTAATTTAAATATATATTTTTTTAAAAAAATTAATATATATGTAATTTTTATTTTAGTTTAATAAACTAGTTTATATATACACATATATATCTATTCTTATTTTTCAATAAACTGTCAAGAATCGAAGCAATAAAACTATCAATTAATTAATTAATTATATTTTTAGTTAGTTAATGATCATTATGATTAATATAATATGCATTTATTATCTTATAATTATAATTAGTTTATCATTGATTAATTAGAATTTATTGGTTGTTTCATTAATTGATACATCATAATTATATAAATTCATCAAATTGATCCCATAAAATTATGTAATTAAGTAGCTTTAATTGTAAATTTTCCATTTTACAAATACTTGTAATTAATAATTTAATTAATATTATTATTTGATTGTTAAATAATTAATTTTCTCAAAATTTTTAATTGAATTTATTGTTCTGGATTAAGACATCTCTGAGGGCATAGATGAAGTGGCTCCTACGATTGTTGGCATATTAGACTACGGGCTATAACTAGCTTCCGATTGGTAATACATACGAGGCTTAGGTTTTTTTTCCTCAACATACTTTCAGGATTCTTAGTCTTTATCTATAAATCTATTAAAATTTTAGAGAGTTTTCATGATTAATTTTACAAATTAAATACAAAGAAAATTATTCCAATAAAATCCTGATAACATTCCCATGTACTTAGTTCATACCTTTAGGATTTATTTCCCTGAAGTGAAGCTAGATGTCTAGCTATGGCTTTGGTAAGGCCGAACTCTTATTAGAGCTAGATAGTTTCTTTGTTGCTCTTTGGATTTGACCACCCTAAGGGCACCAGTTGCGTTAGTTGTTCTTTAGTTAAGAGTTGCTGTTCAATACTCTTTGTGTTAGGCTTCCCCCCATGCTAGTTACTAACTTAGGTACCTAGCCCCTACACCGGACCGGAATCTCCCTCCCGATTGGGAACCACAAAAGTGATTATCAATGGCTGGTTGAGCTCAAGCTCTTGCTTTGGTCACCACAGTCAAATACTAAGTTATGGATATTAATATACGTTTATTAATTTAAATAAATATGAAGGAAGAATTTTAATTTAATTGTAATAGTGATGAAAAATAGTAAAACTTAATATAATTTTCTAATATATTTAAATTAATTAATAGACATTAACACTCAAGGCATAAACTAAGTATTTAGTGAATTATAATTAATTAAATCAAGGTTAAAATATAAATCTTGTAATCTAAGGATCAAATTGAAATAAAATTCAAATCATATGGATAAAATTATAACATTTTGAAATTTATGAACTATATTGAAACCTAAACTCAAAAGTTAAGGATTAAGGTTCAGTTTGGTAACCATTTGCTTTTTTTTTTTTTTTTTTTTTGAAAATTAAACTTATAGACATTACTTCCACCTCCAAATTTCTTCTTTAGTTATTTATTTTTTACCAATGGTTTAAAAAACCAAGCCAAATTTTGAAAACTAAAAAAATTAGTATCTAAAACTTATTTTTATTTTTTAAATTTGGCTAATAATCCAACTATTGTACTTCAATAAATATGCAAATCGTCGTAAGAAATTGAAAAAAACAGTTTTAATTTTCAAAATTAAAAAAAAAAACAAAATAGTAACTAAACAAGGTCTAAATTTAAATTTTGCAACCTGAACACTAAATTAAAACTACAAATATCATTCCCCAGAATTTATAATCTGTAGAAATTATTGAATCACATAATGTAGAGGTCTGACTAATTTTTCCTATATATAACCCTTGCCAACTTCATTTACTTTGTGCCTTCATCTAGATCTCTCTCAAATGCTTAGTAGTTGATCATACAATGCATAGCCTTTTCATCTGGGTCACTTCTCTTCTCTTTTTCTTATGTTCTTTACTACTGAAAACCAAGAAAAATGTTGAAATTAAACAAAAGAATAATAAGCTTAAAATTGTTCCTCCTCCAGGTCCTCCAAAGCTTCCCTTGTTGGGCCATTTACACCTCATTGGCTCCCACCCTCATCGCTCCTTATGCAAACTTTCAAGAACACATGGCCCCATCATGCTCCTCAAATTTGGCTCGGTCCCGACCGTCGTCATCTCTTCAGCGCCCGTCGCACAAGAGTTGTTCAAACTCCACGATCTTGCTTCTTGCAGCCGCCCTCACTTAGCCGCCACCGCAAGATACTCATACAACTTCTTAGACCTGATTTTTTCCTCATACGGCGATCGCTGGAGGGAGCTTCGAAAGATTTGTATCGCCACGCTCTTTAGTCCAAAACGTGTTCTATCTTTTCAGCATATTAGAGAAGGAGAAGTCAATCTACTATTGAATTCCATCTCTCAATCCTCAGCTTCTTCAACTTCAGTTGATTTCAACGCAAAATCTTATTCTCTCACGGCTAATATCTTGACCCGCATTGCGTTTGGGAAGAGCTTTAGAGGGAGTGAACTGGATAATGGGAATTTTGAAGGGGTTATTCAAAGAGCAAGCGCGGCATTGGGAAGCTTCTCGGCGAGTGATTTCTTTCCTAGTTTCGGGTGGATAATTGATCGGCTCACCGGTGTTCATGGGAGGCTGGAGAAAAGCTTTGCGGAGTTGGATGCTTTTTTAGAACATGTAGTCAAGGATCGTGATGAGTTTTGGACGGCTTCTCAAAAGGAAGAAAATATTGTCGATGTTTTGTTGAGAATGGAGAGAGATGGCTATGAATTTGATGGAGTCAAATTCACCGGAGATTGCATTAAGGCACTTCTCATGGTAAATCTAAATTATTCTCCAAATACAAATCTAGTTTCATCCCAAAATCAATAGATAATAAAAAGAATACTTTATGTTATCTTATAAATATGGATAATAATTAATTGCCGTCTAAATTTGACCTAATCTCATACATTTTATTTTCTTTATATATGACAAATTTTTATTGGAATCCTCGACGAAATCTATTAGTTTAGTAGTAATATTAAAAATAAAATAAAATAATTATGTCATATTTATTGTTAAAATTTATAATCAAGTTTGGAAATGTTTTTTTTCTTTTTATAGATTAGAAATGGGAAATGAGAAATAAGAACACTTACCAAAGTCTCTTGTTTGATAATCGTTTGATTTATTTTTTGTCTTTAATCGTTATATATATAAAATTGTGCTTGTTTTCTCACAATTTCTTTAGAATATTATTTTATCAATTTTAGAAACTACTTTATCATTGGGTTTGAAACAATCGTAGGTGAAAAATAATATTTATAACTCAATTTCAAAATATAAAATTAAAAACTAATAATTAATGTCACATTTGGTACCCACTTTATTTATTATTATTTTTTTTTTTGAAAAATAAGTTTATTTACTCTCAAATTCTTACAATTGTTTGCACTTTCTTAATTAAAAGAGTTGAATTATTGGCCAAATTTCAAAAGCAAAAATATAATTTTAAGAGCTACGTGTTGTTTAGTTTTCAAAGCAAAAAATTTAGAAGTAGAATGAATGTTTACAGACTTAGTTTTAAAAAATTATCATTAATTCAAAAACCAAATAATTATCAAACGACCTAAATATTTATATCCAGAGCCAAAGTATTTTTGTTTGTTAAAAAAGCTAAAACTATGAAACAAGAACAGAGACATATTAAACTATCACTCCTTAATTTATTGTTTCCAAATATTACTTATTGTTGGAGATAATGAAACTCTACATATCTCTACGATGATATGATATTTCAAATCATCAATTTCTAACTTTGCATGTAGCTAAAGTTTTTCTTGTTCCTCTTCTTTTGAAATGTGTGATTTTAGGATATATTTCTAGCTGGAGTGGAAACAGGAGCAAACATAATTATTTGGACAATGGCAGAGCTTGTTAAGAATTCAAAAGTGATGAAGAAGCTACAAGATGAAATCAGAAGCTCCATAAAACAAGATCATGTGAAGGAAAGCGACCTCGAAAAGCTTCAATATCTAAAAATGGTGGTGAAAGAGGTTTTAAGGCTTCATGCACCTGTCCCACTTCTCCTCCCAAGAGAAACCATGTCGCATTTTAAGCTCAATGGTTATGATATTGATCCCAAAACACATGTTCATGTGAATTTATGGGCAATTGGAAGAGACCCAGAATGTTGGACAAATCCACAAGAGTTTTTTCCAGAGAGATTTATGGGAAGCAATATTGATTACAAAGGACAAAATTTTGAGTTAATACCATTTGGAGCTGGTAGAAGAGTTTGTCCAGGAATGAATATGGGGATTGTAACTGTAGAGTTGGCATTGGCTAATATGTTGTTGTGTTTTGATTGGAAATTGCCAAATGGAATGAAAGAAGAAGATGTTGATATGGAAGAAGAATTTGGTATTACAGTTACCAAGAAATCACCTCTTCAACTTCTTCCAATTCCTTACTTAAACTCCAATTAATACTTCATCATCCATATGTCATGGAAAACAAAACTTACTCTAATATTAGGCCTTGCCTATTCTGTTTATTGTAATTTAGAATCCTAAAATATTTATGTAATGTTTTTTTTTTTTTTTTTAATATGTAGTAAGTTAAATATCATATGTGATATATATATATATATAAGATTGACCAAAAATTTAAGTTGATAGATGAAGGTAAATGTAATATTATATCATTTAACACTTTCATCATTTGTGGGTTCGAAATACGTAGACAACATCCCTATGCATCATTTAACACTTCTCTCATTCAAGATTAAATGAATATGTTGTCCAGGTTGCACAAAAAGATGGATTCTTAATTAAATAAATATAGTTGAATTCGAAACATATTATTTAACATTGAATTTTGTAAAACAATTTCCTATCAGTTACCTGGCCTGATGAAAAACAAAGGGTTTCTATAAACAATAATTTCCCTTTTCCATGTCTAATCTTTTTCTTTCATTCCATTTGCTGTGAAGAAAAACGAATTCTACTATTACAAGTGAGAGAGAAAAAATTAAGAGAAATGATTAAGTGCAGTGTAATTTCTATACTCTTTTTTTTTTTTTTAAAAAAAATCATTTTTAATCAGCTTCTTTAAAAAAATTTAAATTATTAAGCAATAATTTTTTGTTAGATACAACACGGCACAGTGCTAACAACTACACCAAGTATTTTTCAAAAATTAATGTTCATTGAATACAGTAGATAAAGCACATGTTAAAATAAGTGAATTGAGTTATGTTTACCACTAATTTATTCTATAACATTTTATTTATCGGCATATTATGTCAAATCATCGTCAATATTTCATTATATAAGTATGTTTCACCATTTAATTAACTATGTTAATGAAAAATACGTGTTTAAATTAAAATTTGAAGTATAAAAATGTAAAATGTTTGTTTCCTAAATTTCATGTATAAATCAAATGAGTTTTGGTAGGTTGCATTTGAGATGATTGATCACATAGCATGTAGTAATAATAACTTATCACAACCAAATATATTGAATTTTTCAATATTGAAAATTAAGAAAATAGGAAAAAAAAAAAAAGATATGGCTAGGGTAGGATAACTTTCTTCGTCAAATTTTATGCATCCTACCACATTGTTGATCCAATCAAGACAATTTAACATGTAGCACACTCTTCTTACTTTTTTTAAAAATATATTTTTGGTTATTTTATGTGATTCGAGTCTAGAATGGGATGCATAAACATGAGTGCATCCAAGTATTACTCTTTTTCGTGGGAATCATTCTTTTATATTTTGTTGGGAATGCAACTACAATCCAACATTGACTAGATGAGGATTATTGCCTAAAGTGTCATACCATAAAGACTACATTAATTTAATCCAACAAACTAAGATCCAAGGTTATCTGATGAAACTTAAACATGTATGTGGAGATATACAGGTGGATCATGTTTAAGTGATAACTTAAATGGTCTGTAGTATATGGACAGGGCTAGGTACCTTATCCTGGTGATACTACGAATACGACCTGCTTTATAGATGTTACAATTATTGTAAAGTGCTACAAATGATTTGATCTTAATCATTCATGTGCAGATATACGATCAAAGGTATTCTATACAAAGAGTTTGTATAAGACCGGACTGTGAAATGAATAGTCTTTCTTTATAACACCGTTTCTAGGAGAGACTTACATTTCACTAGAATGACCATAGGTGACTTGACATTAATCCTAAGTGAGTTGTTCCTGTCTATAAGGATGATCTTTTGATTTGTATGGGTGAGAGTGGTCAAATTAGCCGACTCACAAGCCTACCATTTTGAGGATTTGTCCAAGTAGGGAGTTGGGAATACAACTACACAAGATGGAATCCACTCATTTCTGTCTTTAGGGGAAGTAGATAAATTGCTCCCTTAATAGCTGATTCCAGGTTTTGAAAATTGAGGCTTTAACCTCTCACTAGCCTGAGAAGTATTAGTTTATAGTTGAACTATAAACTGTTTGTTCATTAGAGGGATTAGTGGTACTTAAGAAGTTAGATATAATTACAGCAGTAAAATAGTAATTTGACCCAGCTGTAATTATGGGTGATTTGTGAAGGGTTGACTCACTGTTGATTAGTTATATCTGTGAACACAGAAATAGTTGACTCACTGTTGATTAGTTATATCCATGGACAAAGAAATATATCTACAGTGCAAATAGTGCAACTATTGTCTTTAGTGGAGTGATCGGTAGTTAATGAATAATGATTAATTGGATTAAAGAAGTTTAAAAATTAATCTCATATCTTGGAGCTTCTAATCTATAGGTCCATAAGGTCCCCTTGTTAGCTCACTAAATGATAAAGATGGGGAATGATTTAAATTGTTCAAATCAAATGAGGGAGTTTTATATTAATGAGATTAATATATAATGGTTAATTATAGATATGATCTATAATCCAATTTATGTAAGAGAGATATATTTGAATAAGATTCAAATATTAGATTTATATGAATTGGATTCATAAAGAGATGTATATATATGAATAAGTGATATTTATATGTTAATTAACTTCATATTAAATATGATTTAATATTGATGTTTAATTGATTAATTAATGGTTAAGTAATTGATTAAGAAATAATGGAGATTGGAGGTTAGTGTACATATATGATATTTATGATAATTAATTAAGTGTATATTAAATGGGATTTAATATATGGTTATTTAATTAATGTGTCAATTAATTAAATAAGGGTTATTTAATTAATTAGCACTTATGGTATAAAGGGAAATACTATGAGAAAGGGTTAACCATTCTCCATATAAATATATTCTTATAGCCCATTTAGTGAAAAATATTTTATTACACAAAAAACCTAGCATCTAAGCCTCCACCTTCTCTCTAAAAATTTTGTATCCTTTTTCTCCTCAAAGGTTCTTGGGGACCACTCTTCCAAGTTCTTTAAAATCTTAGAGAATAGCAAGGTAACTTTGTTGGTGGTGTCTTCTTCATTGGAGAAGTTCGAGATCGTTGATAACGGTAGAAGAGGAAAGCTAGAAGAATTAACACAGGTGAGTTTTGATTTCTTTTTTCCTTCTTCTTTTCTAGCATAGTTATAGTTTTGTTTGAATGTTTATCCTACAAATGCATGTTTTATTTTACTGCCTTTGTTTCCATAAAAATTGAATGTCTAAATGCAAGGCGTTCACACGCTTCTGCAGGAATTCGATGCCTTCAATTGGTATCAGACACATTCTTGCAATTTTCATTTCTAATTTTTAGGAACAAAAAGTAGAGACCATGGTGGGTGCTTTTTATATTGTTTTCATGAGATGAATACAGTAAATTTCATTTGGATTTTTTTTTTTTTGGCTTAATAAATGTTTTCGATATTTGGCACATAGATTCGTCTTCCTTGATTTGATCATGTAAGGGTCGTTGTTTTTTAGCACTTTTATTGTAAATCCAGTCTGTAAGTCCGTGTCGTTCGTGGCAAAAATTTGTTGTGAAAAGAACTCGGAAAAACAAAGGCGAAACAAGAGAAAATAAAGAGAAATAGTGCAGTTCTGTTTTTCATAGACAACTTTCACTAATTTATTGATTTCCAGAGTTCTAAACATTGTATCATGCTAAAATTTGGTCAGTATGTTTAGGACACCTAGGGCATCTTTTTGAACTGTTGGATCGTCGTTTTGAGCTCTGGCGTACCTGACTTGCCGCCGAACGGAAGCATTTTTTTTTTTCTATTTTCTCTTAGAATTTTCTAAATTCTAAAGTGCCAAATATCAGTCTGTTAATGCCTTTTATATCATTTAATGTGCATGAGATGTATGTTTATATTATATGTTTTGGTAATATATATAATTTGTGTCATATAGTTTTAAAATCACACTTTAGGATGAACATGATCATGCATCATATAAATGTCATGTGATTACATGATTAATATAAGCATGCTCACACATTATAATATAATTGTTATATTACTTTAATGGATGTTTTGAATAAGGATAGTCATGCATCATAAATGTTATAATGTATGATGTAGAGAAATGAATATGTATGTTCATTTTTTATGTATGATAATTATAAGCGTTATAATTAGATGAAAAATTAACTTTGTTGAGCACGATATTACTTAGATTAATATAAATGTTATATTCAATCAAAGTCGTCATAATGCAAACGAAAAAGGATTTTAATAAATTCTTTTTATAAAAGTTATAAGTTCATTGAATTAGATTAAAATCAATAATCAAGAGTTGCATACAAACATAGGTCTAAATTAATTTTAAATGATTTAAAATTAGTTCACCTAGACTTATGTTAAACACATTCCTAATGAGATTAGAAATAGGTTAATCCTTTAATTCGTTTTAATATGATTAAAATGAACTCCTTAAAAAATTAAATTTATAAAATAATTGCTCATAAGGGACCTTTATCTTAGGAACGTTATGTCTAGGATGCAATATTTAACCTAATGGAAACGAAACACCTCCATCTGGGAACCATCCTGGAAGGTGAAATGGATAAATATTTTATAAGCATGCAATAAGTGAACAATTTTGTTAAAGAGTTTAATGAATGAGATCACATATTATTAAAATATTCAATATAAGCATGAGCAAAGTAACAATGACTTAGATAAATTGAATTAACCAGATTTACTTAAGTACGAAACCCTAAAATTTTAAAATACTTAGTGGGAGGAAAAAGATGTATATGATATGTCAAGTTTTTCACTCAGGTTCTTGATGGGTGAAAAATGGAGGTAAATGAATATGCGTTTATCGTTCGTTCTCCATGCATCGTTGGTCATGCGTTGGACTAAGGGATGTGCAATATGCGTCTAAGAATATATGCAGTGACCATGCGTTCCTGTCACCAGTTTTCTTGCTCTCTCGCTAAGTATAACGAGATTGCAAGTTTCTCGGGTGAACCGAGATCGAACTCAGGGATTTGTAGCTAAATGTTATGAAGTAATGTGTTTGCAGTAAAGAATAAAAGAATATTGAAGGTTATGGGCTATGCGCTACTCCTACTCCTAACTAAATAGATTAAGCAGTAGAAGTATGACTATGAGAGATAGGGACACGAAAACTATTAATGCATAATAAAATGCATAGAAAAATAGATAAAATGGCGGGGATAACTTCACCACATCACTAAGTTTGATCGCAAGGGTAACCCCAGCCAACGCAAGCTATGCGATTATGCTACACACACTTGACAAACACGCATGCGATGTATATATGATAGTGTCGAGAGGCCTTATGTCTAAGTCTCTATTCTTGCTCACGTGTTCCCACACATGAACAAGATGACTGCATATCACCGTATCCTACTTCTGGACGCATGCGATGTGACCGCATACTTTCATATCCTATCTATAGGGTGCATATGCTGTGTAATAGCAAACAAAGCTTATCTCTAAGTCTCTATTCTTGCCTATGCGATCCAATCTGACTCTCTCAAGCCAATATTTGATTTTTAGACTACTCTCTCAAATATGCCTAAATGATGAATGATACGCTCATAAGACAAGATAATCACATAAACATGGTTGACATAAGATTATTCCTATATCTAGGAACACTGCTTGTTTTGCTTAATGCGTTCCGTCACTTACCCTCCTGAGCAGTTAGCTATCCCTGATCAGCTCATAGACAAGTATTGCGTTCGCTCATAGACAAGCGTTGCTACAACATCATACTAAGCAAATAGGATTTTCTCACAACACTCGCACAATGTACACCTCTCAGTGGTTTTCTACTTGCTTCATAAATCTATGCTGCATGATTGAGTATGCAATACTCTAGCAATCTTACTTAGTCTTTGCAGTGAAAGTAAAGGATGATAAGAAAATGAAGACGGAATCGAAGGAAATAGAGAAATGCATTGATCAAAAAATGTATTAATCTCTTAAGCCACAATGTAATACAATACAGAGATAGAAGAGATATGGAGGGCCATATGCGTTATTTTATGATGTGGAATTGTGAATGAAATGCGATGATGGAAATGTGTTGAGTACTCAAGTTTTCTCAATGGAATCCAAGTGTAAACCCCACTGAGTTTCTTGGTAAGTCCAGGGTCGAACTCAGGGACTTGGGAAAATAGGTTGTGGTAGTAATTTTTAGGAAAACTTTGCGGTAACCAAATAAATAAATAGTTGTTGAGGTTGTTGTTTGCGGTAATGGAAAATAAACAAATGCGGCGGAGTTTGAAAAGAGTTGAATAAACGGAAGATGTGATGAGTATGCGGTGAACGGGTTGAGAAAAGTTTCGGCTAACACTTCCTAGGATGCATTCATGCTATACGATCATGTAACATGCATACAATAGTAAACCAACTCTCGGTGCGAATGCCACAACTTCTAAGGCTAGAACGCATGCGATATATGCGATAAGTATATAGGACTTACACATAAGCCTTTATTCTTATTTATGCAATGACAAAATGACACACACACAAATAAGGCGACCACATAATATCATTCCCATCTCTAGGATGCATGCGATGCAGGTTGACAAACAGAGTTTATCTCTAAGTCCTTATCTCTTGTTTATGCAGTTCTAATCTTGCTCTCTCGAGTCTAGATTCTAACCTAGCTCTCTTGAGTCTTAGGTTCTTTCTTTAGACTCTCTCTCGAGTAGCTCTAAAGGGGTATTTGGCACAGCATAACACAAGATAATCACAAGCAATGCACTTCCTAGGTCATGTTAGCTTAGTTCTTCTCAACTCATTTGACTAGTTTAGCTACTCATGTGTGCTAAGAGAGTGAACAGATGTAGAATAAGAACTTCCATTGTATAAATATAAAGATGAAGTACAAAATAACAATGCAAGGATAGAATAAAGAATCTGGTAGCAATCTCTTGCTTCCCAGGCTTTTACACTGTTTTTCTACTCGTGTTCAAAAGATAATCTCGCTCTCTACTTCTACGCCTCAAGGTTCTCTCTCGAGTTGCCTTGAGTGATCTCCAGCGTCTTTACTCTTCTCGTGCTCCGCCTTGAAATAAAAAGGAAAAACTATGGACAAAGACGTGTGATCCGAACTTATGAATTTTTTAACTGGTGAACCCCTTTTCTGAAGGATGCCTCTGGTATTTATAGAGCCTCGGGGTGAAGGCGGTTTCTCTCTCATGATTGCGCAGATGGGATGGCTTTAATTCCCTGACTGATGCGCCGAATATTTGTCATCGAAAAGCTGAATGTACTTGTTATCGTTAGCGGCTGTCAGCTTAATTCAGATTCGACTGTCATCAGCTTTCTGTCCCATCGCAACTAATTATGCCTTTCACCCAGATGCACCCACCAAGCCACACCGACCAAGTTGTGGCAATCCTTCTTGAGCAAATTTTTGCGAACATAATCACCGAAAAGTCTTGCGGTAATGCTGCGCTCGACCAATGATTTTCTATGATCGAAATTTCCGCCTTGCGTCAATGCATATTCTGCATAAAAACACAAAAATCAACTGTTTCTATGCGATGAACGCATATGATTGCAATATTATGAAATTGATGCTTTTTGGACGCAATCTAACATCATTTATCAACGCAAGCTAGCATTGTTTAAGAACTTAGCACTATGATAACGTGCATTTCTACCCGTTATCACACCCCTAAATTTAAACAATACTTGTCCTCAAGCATAAGCTAAAGACTTCCTTTAGCAAGTCTACTGTAATGTTCTTTTCCTAGATTTCTCAAGGACACTTCGTTCAAATCCTATATACCAAAATTTCCTTAAGTCTTATTCAAGTCTCCTCTTAAAATATTTCTAAGACTTAGGGATGCAAGCTTAACCTTCAAAAGGACTTTACTAAATTCCGGAACATCGCATGATTTATTTCAAAAAGAAAACTTTTCCACCGGGGTGTCAAATGATTTTATCCTTGCATATTTCTTGACATTATTTTTTTTTTCTGACCTTGCGCTGATCCAAGTGTCTTACCTTCCTTTTGGCCTGCCCCCACGTGTGTCATGCGGACATCCAACTACGAACAATGTGCTCTTCCTCAGACTAAACTCATACCTTCTTGGTAGCGGAGTTGCAGTCATTTATTTATGCATTGATCCTAGTGACTTACTTTCGTTTTGGCTTGCCACCACGTGTGTCATGCAGACATCCAACTATGGGTAAGTGCCCTTCTCAACTTAACTCTTATCAACATGGGTTTCCCTATTGTGTTGACAGTGGAGTTGTTATTCTCAAATTTTTTTTTTTCAAAATAGCAAGGTCGAAAATAAATACCTCACCCCCAAATTTAAAATACGGCAATGTCCTCATTGCCAAAATATTGAAAGAAGTCATGCGATGTTCTTAGAAAGCTTCGTAAAGAGAGTTTGAAAGAAAGCTAACGGAATCCTAACTTCTAGAAATATTTCATAAGATTGCTATCTTAAGATTAAATTGACTCTAGTATATACAAAAGAAATAGAAACATGTTTTCATCATTGAAATCATAATTGGCGAAGAGACAACATGCGGTAACTTACTAAATTTATCAATATCAAATGATTGCGGTAATCAAAGAGGATGCAGTGACAAAAATTTTAAAGCTAAAATGCGATGTGATAGCGCAAAATTTGAAAAAAAAGAGAAAAAGTGAAGGAAGAATACAACCCCCAAATTTGTGTTGTCGCCCACATTGTGTATTGATGCATCCTTCTTTGCGGCGATCTATCTTCTTTGGATTGCGGTGACAGAAATTGATAAGTTGCTTCTTCATGTAACATCTTCGCAATCTTGTGCCTCGATCGATGCAAGAAAACAGAGAGAGGGTCAAATAATTTTTAAACAAAACAAACTTGAGTAAGAAGGGTGTTGGTAACAAAAAGGTAATTGCGATAATAAATAATGAGATGCTAAAAGTTCATGAAGTATTTGATGTAGGAAAAGGATATTCAAAAGGATTGTGTCCCTGATGAGGTTGAATTATATAATAACTCAGGGACCGCTTATTCCAAGCTGGGTTGTTCACGTCCACGGTGGCTTTTCCCTCTTTTTTTGTCCTCTGGAATCTTTACTGTCTTAATTCAGAGTTTTTCCCCATGAATGTTCATTACAATCTCCCCCTGGCGCACATCAATTTGAGCGTGACCGGTCGAAAGGAATGGTCGTCCCGATATGATGGGCGCATCTTCGTTCGCTTTATAATCCAAAATGAGGAAGTCTGCCGGCAGGATGAATTTATCGATTGAGATTGCGACATTTTTCAATTCTCCATATATCCGAGATCTGTTCGCGAGCAGGAGAGTTTCTTTTGTGGGCGTGAGTATGCCGACATTCAATTGTTTGAAGATTGATAGCGGCATTATGTTTATACTTGTCCCAAGATCACATAGTGGTTGGCCACTATAGACCCCTCCGATGGAGCATGGTATCGTAAAGATTCCTGGGTTGCCCATTTTTGGTAGGATCATAATATTTTGCATTGCGGCCACTATTGCAATCTTGTCTTCATCATTTTGTTTCTCTTTCAATCTTTGTGGAGTTGCTGGTGATTGGACTTCTTCTGTCTCATGATCTAAAGGTTTGAGGGTGGACGCAACTTCAGGGTCCATTTTCTCGGGCTTTTCCGAACTATAGGTCAACGGGTCTTCGGTTGTCACCGCATTCAAGTTGGTCGCAATGGGCTTCTCCCCTACTTCCACAGTCATTTTGTCGCTTAGCAAGGAGACTGCTAAGCATTGTTCCTTTCTGGTATCCCCAGCATTGCGAAGGAGCTCAATTGATCTTGGCAACGCTCTTTGCGGTCTATTTTTCAGCTTGCCCGCAATTTGTCCCATTTGAATTTCGAGGTTTCTCATCGATGTAGCTTGATTCTGAGGCATTGATTCGTTTTTCTCAATGTATTGCTTCAACAAGCTCTCTAAGGATGAAGATTGCGGTGTTTGCGAGCTGCTAGCTTGACTATGCTCTCGACTATTTTTTTGCGGGAAAAATCTGGGTGGTCCTTCTTTTTGTGCCACTGGTTGGAAGCTTTGTTGTTGATTTTTTCATGCAAAATTTGGGTGGTTTCGCCACCCGGGGTTATGTGTATCGAAATAGGGATTAGTTTTCATGATGCATACCGACTGCGGGTTTGCTAGGCATTCTTCCATCGAGTGAGCATCACCGCAAATGATACAACTTGTAGTCATTTGAGCAATTGCATTGACCTGCCCTTTCTTCGCTCCCGTGTTATTAATTGCGATGCCTTGTATCAAACTCATCATCGCAGTCATTTGATTTTGCAGGGATGCGATGGCCCTATTGTTTGCATCATTATCTTTAATTCTTAATCTTTGATTGTTTTTCCGCCAATCCTCGTGATTTTTGGAAATGCGATCAAGTGTACTCTTTGGCTCCTCATATGTTTTGTCGAGCAAACCACCAACTGCTGCCGCATTGGCAGCTGTCTATGAAGAGGGATTTAGTCCTTAGTAAAAGATCTCGATCTGCAAGCAGTTTGGTAAGCCATTATGTGGACTGCCTCTTATAGCTGCTTGAACCTCGCCCAGGCATCGCTGAACGATTCGTCATCTTCTTGTTAAAAAATTATTATTAATTCCCTTCTCCTAGCATTCTCGGTTGGTGGGAAATACTTCTTCATGAACTTTCCCACCACCTGTTCCCACGAAGTTATCTCCCTCGATTCGAGAGAATATGCCCATTTTCTTGCTTGATCGCATAATAAAAATGGGAACAGAGTGAGTCGAACATCCACGGTAGAGATATTCAGGAACACAAAATTGTTACAGATTTCTATGAAGCTCCGGAGGTGGGTGTGCGGGTCTTCGCCACGCCTTCCTCCAAACTACCCAGCAGCCTGGATCATCTGCAACATTACCGGCTTCATTTCAAACCTCGATCCATCTAACGCTGGCCTCATGATTCCTAGAGAGAAATCATAGAGGTTAGGCGATGCATAGTCCCGAAGGGGTCTATTGTGGTCATTCGCCAAAAGGATGGGGTTGGCCATAATATTGTTCATGTTAGCGGCCCTTGCTTCTGGTTGCACCGTGTAATACTAATTTTGTTATCTTATTATGCATGCACTGTGATGATAGATACTATGCTACAAGCTCATGTTGCCATAAACTTGTGAGGATAAGAATGAATCTATCTTTATCTATTGTGCTGACGAATGAATGAAAGTAATGATGTGTTGTGCACTCAAGTGCTTGCGATAAAGATATTTTACGATACTACTTTCTAAGTGTATGGGTTGATGATAATATGCTCGTAGTATGCGATGATGTAGTGCGTGTCACAAGTTTCCTTGTGCTGAAACCAAGTATAATTCCAACGCAAGTTTCTCAGAATGACCTGAGGTCGAACATGGAGATTGTTGGCATTAGATGCGATACTAATGTGGTATATGCGACCGGTTATAATAAAGAATAAAGAATTTGGGTTTTGACAGAAATGTAAATTGCGTTGAAAGTAAAATGCATTGAAAATAAATTCTAAACTACTAATATACAGGGGTGAGGACTGGTTGTGAAGTTGCACAAAAGAATCTAATGAATGCAATGGCAACCTTGTGAATGAAGCAGAAAGAGAATGAGTAGAGAGAAAGAACATTGCAAGTTCGTCAATCTCGTTAAGGACGCAACTAAGGTTCCGCTTTCTGTTGGCGTACACCTTTCAGTGATCGGCCATGTTCCCATACGTCTATGGTGAAACAGAGATGAACGTAATGAACGCAAGGTTGTTTCCATTTCTAGAAATACTTCTCGCTTTAGTCAACTCATTCTTCCAACCTTCTCTCGATAGGCGGAATAACATCTTCGCTTCTGCTCTCACAGGTGAAGATGTCGTCGATCATGCTTTAGCTAAACTTAGTCGATTACCTTAACACAGATTAACTCACTCGCTTAATTCTTCCTTTTTACCTAGGGGATAAGAACACATGATGGAGAAAATGAATGATAATGTATCGAAAGAGACAGAGAGATGATAATGATGACGATAATAGCAACTAAATCTAAAGATAAGTGTTTGATACATGATTTGTGAATGAGAGATTAAAGAAGATGAATACAGTAGATGAAATGAATGAATAGAAACAAATATGGAAAGAATGTCAACGTCTTGACACAGATCTCGATTGAAGACTTGTGCTTGCCGGCGTATGGATGAAGTAGAGAGGAAAGCTTCCCTCTCAGGCTTGCTTTCCCGGTAGAAGTGACCCTTTTGCATAAAGCTTCAGCTTTGGGAATCGGAAGAATTCCTTGCTCGGAGACTCAATTTTCAGCCTTGTCTCTTCGTTCTCCCGGATTTTCTTTGTAAAGTCTTTTCAGACCAACCTCCTTTACAATGAATTTAAGGAAGCTATTTATAGACAAGACTTTGGCTCTTTGAATTGATGGTCCCACTGTATAATTCTGATAATTCCTGCCATGGCGTAATGGGAAATTCCTCTCTACTCCACGATCAATCTGTCAGAATCGTACAACAAAAAGCTGCACACTTGTTAGAATCGTCCATGAATGCGTTGCTCTTCACATCTTCAATCGATCGCTGCATGCGGTGTTGTTGTTTTGATTATCGCATGCGGTTGAAATGCGTTGATCGCTAGAGTTCATGATCGATCGTCGCATGTGCCACCATTGCGTTGATCATTTCTTCGTTCTTGGTCGATTGGCGCATGCGATGTAGATGCGTTGTACATTTTGCTCTTGAGCAATTGACACATGCGGTGACCTATTTCCTACGAAACAGAGACTGAAACATTCTATTTCGCCATCGCAATAGAGTTAGCGGGAAACATTCTATTCTCGGTTGGTGGGAAATACTTCTTCATGAACTTTCCCACCACCTGTTCCCACGAAGTTATCTCCCTCGATTCGAGAGAATATGCCCATTTTCTTGCTTGATCGCATAAGAAAAATGGGAACAGAGTGAGTCGAACATCCACGGTAGAGATATTCAGGAACACAAAATTGTTACAGATTTCTATGAAGCTCCGGAGGTGGGTGTGCGGGTCTTCGCCACGCCTTCCTCCAAACTACCCAGCAGCCTGGATCATCTGCAACATTACCGGCTTCATTTCAAACCTCGATCCATCTAACGCTGGCCTCATGATTCCTAGAGAGAAATCATAGAGGTTAGGCGATGCATAGTCCCGAAGGGGTCTATTGTGGTCATTCGCCAAAAAGATGGGGTTGGCCATAATATTGTTCATGTTAGCGGCCCTTGCTTCTGGTTGCACCGTGTAATACAAATTTTGTTATCTTATTATGCATGCACTGTGATGATAGATACTATGCTACAAGCTCATGTTGCCATAAACTTGTGAGGATAAGAATGAATCTATCTTTATCTATTGTGCTGACGAATGAATGAAAGTAATGATGTGTTGTGCACTCAAGTGCTTGCGATAAAGATATTTTATGATACTACTTTCTAAGTGTATGGGTTGATGATAATATGCTCGTAGTATGCGATGATGTAGTGCGTGTCACAAGTTTCCTTGTGCTGAAACCAAGTATAATTCCAACGCAAGTTTCTCAGAATGACCTGAGGTCGAACATGGAGATTGTTGGCATTAGATGCGATACTAATGTGGTATATGCGACCGGTTATAATAAAGAATAAAGAATTTGGGTTTTGACAGAAATGTAAATTGCGTTGAAAGTAAAATGCATTGAAAATAAATTCTAAACTACTAATATACAGGGGTGAGGACTGGTTGTGAAGTTGTACAAAAGAATCTAATGAATGCAATGGCAACCTTGTGAATGAAGCAGAAAGAGAATGAGTAGAGAGAAAGAACATTGCAAGTTCGTCAATCTCGTTAAGGACGCAACTAAGGTTCCGCTTTCTGTTGGCGTACACCTTTCAGTGATCAGCCATGTTCCCATACGTCTATGGTGAAACAGAGATGAACGTAATGAACGCAAGGTTGTTTCCATTTCTAGAAATACTTCTCGCTTTAGTCAACGCATTCTTCCAACCTTCTCTCGATAGGCGGAATAACATCTTCGCTTCTGCTCTCACAGGTGAAGATGTCGTCGATCATGCTTTAGCTAAACTTAGTCGATTACTTTAACACAGATTAACTCACTCGCTTAATTCTTCCTTTTTACCTAGGGGATTAAGAACACATGATGGAGAAAATGAATGATAATGTATCGAAAGAGACAGAGAGATGATAATGATGACGATAATAGCAACTAAATCTAAAAATAAGTGTTTGATACATGATTTGTGAATGAGAGATTAAAGAAGATGAATACAGTAGATGAAATGAATGAATAGAAACAAATATGGAAAGAATGTCAACGTCTTGACACAGATCTCGATTGAAGACTTGTGCTTGCCGGCGTATGGATGAAGTAGAGAGGAAAACTTCCCTCTCAGGCTTGCTTTCCCGGTAGAAGTGACCCTTTTGCATAAAGCTTCAGCTTCGGGAATCAGAAGAATTCCTTGCTCAGAGACTCAATTTTCAGCCTTGTCTCTTCGTTCTCCCGGATTTTCTTTGTAAAGTCTTTTCAGACCAACCTCCTTTACAATGAATTTAAGGAAGCTATTTATAGACAAGACTTTGGCTCTTTGAATTGATGGTCCCACTGTATAATTCTGATAATTCCTGCCATGGCGTAATGGGAAATTCCTCTCTACTCCACGATCAATCTGTCAGAATCGTACAACAAAAAGCTGCACACTTGTTAGAATCGTCCATGAATGCGTTGCTCTTCACATCTTCAATCGATCGCTGCATGCGGTGTTGTTGTTTTGATTATCACATGCGGTTGAAATGCGTTGATCGCTAGAGTTCATGATCGATCGTCGCATGTGCCACCATTGCGTTGATCATTTCTTCGTTCTTGGTCGATTGGCGCATGCGATGTAGATGTGTTGTACATTTTGCTCTTGAGCAATTGACACATGCGGTGACCTATTTCCTACAAAACAGAGACTGAAACATTCTATTTCGCCATCGCAATAGAGTTAGCGGGTGTGTTCACGATATTTTAAAATTTCGTATTTCTCAGCCAATTCTTATACTATCAATGCAACTTTCCTCTCTTTTTTCCACAATATCTAAATAAAACAGCATAAATAACTTGTATTTCTACAAGTTATCACACCCTCATATTTAAGGCAATTTCGCTCAATTCCTATCCTAACTTTGTGTCGATCGGCTACTCCGAATGCTCGACCTCTACAAAATCTCTCAACAACGCAATTTCCTTTTATCTTTTGACATTTCATCGCATGCTCTACTTTACTCTTATCTACAGCAAACCTCAACCCAAAAATTCCCTTCTAGTTTGAGAAGAATGTTTACCTCTTCTTGCAAAAACAACTAGGTGCGTCTTTATGCGGTGGCCTAGTTTGTGTCATTTTATTAGAGTCTATTAATCATGGTTACACCCTTCGTTTTGGCTTGCTCTCACGGGTGTCATACGAGCATCCAACTTCGGTTGTGTACCAATCTCAACTTCAACTCTTAATTCTCAGCCAAGTTTTACTTTTGCTGGTCAGAGGAGTTGTCTCTTTTATTCTTATTTTCTCTCTTTTTTTTTTTCATATTGCGTCGATCCTGGAAACCTACCTTCGTTTTGACTTGCTCCTATGGGTAACATGCGAACATCCAACTACGAGCAGGTTCCTTTCACGACTTAACTCTTATCATGTTGGGGTTTTTCCTTTGCGCTGGCATTGGAGTTTTATGAATTTTTTGTTAATAAATGAACGCATTTTCCTGATAATGACCGCATCCACTAGATCGCATCTGCTCAGACCTTCCCCGCCCCTAAATTTAGAGATGTGCAAGGTCCTTATTGCGTTGTTTTGGACAGAAAAGATAAAACACTTAGTCAAAATTTTGAAAAAAAGGTTTGAGCAAAGTCTTGAAATAGAAAAGATAAAGCAGAGCTATTGTGAAGAATTGTCTAAGTGTTAGTCAGAAAGTGCAATGTATAAGAAATATTGCTAAGGGTATGCATACTACTCATCATGACAGCGCAATTAACAACGCAAAATAAAAGACAAGAATTAACGCAATAATTGACAAAGGATGATAATTCAAGAGGCTAACACATATGGAAAGAATAGTTACTCAGTTGTATAACATTTAACTAAGTATACAAAGAATTACAATCATTGCAACACAAAATTTTAGCATGTATAAAGAATTCAAGGTATAGCTTCTATATACAAAAAAATTAATGAATGAAAGAATGGTCGAAAACGAAAAATTGCAGAATTGCGGAGAAGGTGGCACACCCCCAAATTTAGAGTTGCGGCGGGGGATCTGGAGGAGGATTTTGCGGAGGAACTCGAGGAGCTTCTTCAAAATGCAGAGGTTGCTGGAGATGGGGAGGCACCATGGGACCATGTACGTATGCTGTCAAGAAGTTAAAGTATTCATGGTTGCGCTCCATCATTTGTCTCTTGTTCAGGTGGATGGTGAAGATATTGCATTGAATATTAATCATCACCTGCCACGTCATCGCATGACTGCGTTGCAACTCTGCATGGCTCTCTTGTAGCTCTATTATTCTCTGGCAGGAGAAATTTTGTTGTTGGGAGAGAAGGGAATGCATCTCTACTAGGTCAGTAGCTAGAGTTGTGATGGTGGGATGCACCTGCGATGTTTCACCAGCAACGGTTTGAGTTTGAGCGGAAGTGCCTTCTCCCAAACCATGTGGGTCATCAACATGCAGCGGTGGAGGAGAAAAATGCAGTGGTGATGGATGGAGGGAAGATGCTGCTGGGGATGCGTTGGATGAATCAGGAGTGAGGAGGAGATTGGTAAAGTGTTTCGAAAGTGGGGAAAGGGGTTCCATAGAAAGGCTTGAAGAGCAAATGATTAAAGGTAAGGGGTCCAAGGGTATTTGGTCTTGCGTTAATTGATCTTGGACTTTTTCCTTGCCTTTGTCATCTTTGCGCTGCTTCTTTGGCTTGGGCTGTTGCGGCGCATTCAGATCGATGAGGGGCCGTTTGGCTGGAAGCTCGGGGCAGTGAGGGGAGTCCTTGAGAAGCATTCTCAAGATCTTCACATGAATGAGACCGTGGACTTCTGGCATGGGCTCCTCGTCAATGCCTACACACATAGAGAGGCATAAGCTCAAAATCATCCAAGGAATGAAGTAATGGCCTCTCACACGGCCTACAAAGCCTCGAATTTGCTTCGCAATCAGTTGGCCTACGTCAATCAGAATGTCGCGTGCTATACAATATGCGGCCATCACTCGATCCCTTGAAACTGTTTTATCACGCGATGTTGGGATGAGTCGTGGTTTCACCAAGTAAACCCAAAGACGCACTTTTGGAAGCAGTTTGTTGGACACAAGGGTCTTAATGCCTTTCAAAGATACCGATCACTGAGTGCTTGGTTGCATTAGAACTTTTAGTGCATCCTCCATGTGTGCTTCATTGGGATCATCAATTATTTTGTTACCCGGTGCATCCGGGATGTCCTTCATCTTATATAATTCATTGATGTCCCTTGCGCTGAATGGCATTGTCCATCCTTTCATGATCACCGCATCTTTAGTGTCATGGAGCCGGCCATGATAAAAGGCCCTCACTACCGTAGGAATTATGATGGATAGGCATTGGCAGAAAGTCTCCCACCCATGCTCCAGCACAACACTTGTAATCAAATCTGGTAGTAGCATTGACGCAGGGAAGAAACCCATCTCCATCTTCATATCATCGTTTTCCTTCTTTGTTGATGGGCGCCTCCTGGTCGACGCAAGCTTGCTGCTTCCAACTTTTGCTTTGCCCTTTTCTTGAGCCAACGCAAGGCGGGACTATTGTCTTTGTTTGCTTTCCCATTCCTTGCACTGATCTTCTTCTTCCCTTTACCACTCCACAACTTCTTTTCTTTTAGTTTCTCTTATGCGCTGCACGTTGGCTTTGCACTGTTTCTTCTTCTCCTCATTTTTCTTTTTTTCTTCTTCTTCTTCTTCTCTCATCTCTTTTGTGAATTGCTCCAAGGCAAGCAATATGCGTTGCTCATTCTCGAGCCTTCTTCTTTCTTCTTCTGCCGATACTACGTTGTTACGGCGCACCTTCTCATCGTGGAGTTTTCTTTTCAAATCGCATGCTGCATGGATTTGGTGCGCTCGTAACATCTTTTCTTGTTTCTCCTCTTCTTCTCTTTTTCTCCTTTCCTTCTCTTCTGCGATGTGTTGTAAAAATTGTGGGTCACTTGTTGACCCTTGCGGTGCATTCTCCTTGCGACACCACATTAGAGGGATAATGTCCGGATCTTCTCTATCCTCAGTCGCAACCATTCTTATATGCATTGATGACACTTGAGGTTGCGCTGATTCTTTTTCTTGCGGTAACACCCCATCTTCCACCCTTGCGATGGTGGATTCTCCATCGAAATCTGGGCTTTCCGCCCTCTTTTTCTTCTCTTCCTTCTTCAAGCGCTTTTCTTCTCACTTACACTATCTCTTCTCACTCGACTTCTTTTCTTTCTTCTCCTTCTTTGACCGGGCCTCTTCATCTCTGTCTACCCGCTTCTTCTTGCTTTTTCTTTTCTTCTTCCCTTCAGCCGTTTCTGGAATCTTCTTCACTCCCACCTCCTCCAAAACAACCGTGATGGGTCCCTCATAGGAGTCTGTTGGAACAGTCTCCTTAGGATCTGCAACAGCCAAGGCACTTCTCCACGAAGCTCCTGCCATCTCCTCCTCCGAAGGCAGGGGCTGATTTACAACTCCGACTTTGGGTAGCCCTAATAACTTGTAGAAATATAAGTTATTTATGCTACCTTATCTAGATATTGCGGCCAAAAGTGAGTAAATATGCGTCGATTGTATGGAAATTAGCTCAGAAATACAATAATTATGAATTATCGCAACTACACCCACTGACATCATCAAGATGGTAGAAGAGGACATTTTCTATTCTGTTTTGTAGGAAACCAAGTCACCGCTTGCGATCAAGGCTCAACGAGAAACTGAATAACGCATCTCTGTCAACGTTGCGCCCGTCGAACCACAATGAAGACACGATCAACGTAATGATGGCGCAATGCGACAGTCGATCCAGAGCTGAATTTCAATCGCATGCAATAACAAAAACAACACCGCATGTGAGCACCCGATTGAAAGATGCAGCTGAGCAACACAACGCGGAGGATTGCGACACGTGTGCAACTAACCATTGTGCAGATTTGACAGTCTGATTGAATAACAGAAGGAATAATTATCCCACCATCTTCGGAATTTCCATAACAAGATGTGGGGTCCACAAGCCAAGAGTCAAAGCTTTTCACCTATGAATACCCCCATAGAATTCAAAGAAGACATACTTGATACGGGGGCGAATTGATGCTAGATTATTGAGAGAGAGGCTGAGCTGAGTACTGATTGGAAGAAATCAGGGAAGAAAAAAGACAAGGCCGAGAGGTGAGTCTCGGTGCTATTCTGCCAGATCCCCGCCGCGAAGCTCTATACTCAGATCACTGCTACCGGTTGAGCAAGCCTGAGAGGGAAGCTCATCCTTCCGCATGATCCATCCACATTAGCAAGCAAAACTCTATCCAAATTGGTGCCAAGACATTGGTGCTTATTTGTATTTTCTTCTAACTCTATTCATCACTGTATTTCATCTTCTTTATCTCTTCGTTCACAAATCATGTATCCAACAATGAATAGAAATATTGAATGTCTCGATCGTTTCCATTCCCACTTTTCCGTCTATTTTCGTTCCTCTGTTAATCGTTTTCTTCATGAAGTCTTCTTAATCCCTTGGTAATTAATATGGATTAAACGAGTAACTTAATATGTGCTAAAGAGATAAACCCGTTTGGCTAAGGCATGCTAGACGACATTTTCACCTGTGAGAGCAGAAGTGAAGATGTCATTCTGATATATCGAGAGAAGGTTAAAAGAATGCGTTAGCTAGAGCGAGTAGTACTTTTAGACATGGATGCAACCTTGCGTTCATTACGTTCGTCCCTGTTTCACCACAGACATGTGGGAACGCGGCTGATCACCGAGAGGTGTACACTAAGGGAACAGTGGAACCACAATTATATCATTAACACAATTAAGGAACTTGCGCTCTTTATATAAGACTTGCCACCACATCACACGATCTTTGTATAATCTTCACAGTCAGCCTCAACCTCTGTATCTTGTATCATGAAACCTGTATCTTGTATCATCATAGCTTAGGTTTATTTTATCGTACTTTATTTTATTATCGCATTTGACCACTTTACTTTACTTTATTGCATATTTTACTACTTGTACACAACTCTCTTATAAAATTGAAAAACCTGGTCGCATGTATCACAAACATAACGCAATAACCTCAAACAGTCCCTGTGTTCAACCTCGGATCACACCGAGAAACTTGCGGTGGAATTATACTTGGTTTCAACGCAAGGAAACTTGTGACAACGCATAGTATACTACAACGTTCTCATAATTAATGCATATCTAGAAGTAGTATCGCATGAACTCATTTTATGACTCTATATATATCCATTTCGCGTTAAATGTTTATGGCGCCGTTGCCGGCGATTGGTTAATGGTTAGTGTTGAATATGTTTGTGATATGTGCAGGACAGATCTCTTTGTACTGACTGTTCAACGCGGAGAGTAGTCTGATGGCTTATGAGTGCTGGAGTGATCTGGTAATTCTAAGCGGACCTAGAGATCAAGTGTATTATTCGTGCAAGGGTTCATCAGGGCAGAATTATTTGGTGAAGAAGCATGGCTAATGAGAATGTGGTACCCGCAGGAAACCAAAGGGAAAATTTGTCAGTGCAAGATCCATTTTTTCTTACTGCTGACCATAATATCCCTATGAAGGATTATGTGGCACTGGATTTTTATAATTTCTCACCAGGAATTTCAAGACCCATGGTTGAGGAGAATGTAAGCTTTGAGATAAAACCTATTATGCTGCAGCTGATTTAGAATGTGGGACAATTTGGGGGACTACAAGGAGAAGACCCACACGATCATTTGACGAATTTTGTAGACATGTGCAACGCATTCTCCATGCCTAGTGTAACTCAAGAAGGGCTTAAACTATATTTGTTCCTGTACACACTACGGGATGAAGCAAAAAGGTAGGCTCAAGCGTTAGAACCAGATGAGTTTAATGCATAGGAGCAGTTGGTTGATAGGTTCATGAACAGATTCTTTCCTCCATCTGTCAACGCAAGAAGACAGAGGGATGTGTTGAATTTTGAACAAAAGGGTTATGAAACCTTGACCACCGCTTGGGTGCGATTCCGACAGTTAGTGAAGAGCTGTCCGCATATCGGGATTCCTGATAGTAATTTAATGAAAACATTTTACAATGGCTTAGACCAATCAACGCAAGCAATTGCTGATGCTTCCACAGAAGGAGGATTAATGAACAAGTCATATACAAAAGCAAATAACATATTGGATCGCATCTCGCAACATTTTGATGAGTGGATTGATACAAGGCTCGAGGTAAGAGGTCGGGAGCAAGAAAGATTAGAAAGTATCGATGTGTCAACAGATACAAATGAGTGCACTGGTCGATCAAATGACCACAATGACCTCACTCCTCCAGATGGTGGCTAACCAATAGAGAACTCTCTTGCAAGGATCAGCGCATGTTAGTGCGGTGACTCACATGGCTGCAATGAATTGCATCCAATGTGGAGAGGGACATCCAGTAGAAGTCTGCCTATGGAATCAACAACCCATATATGCTGTCTACGATGAGTCATTTGGCAACATCTACAACCCTGGTTGGTGGGATCACCCAACTTCAGGTTGGGACGGGAATCACAATTAGGAGAGCCATAGTTTCTATCAGTATAGTTATCAAGAGGATTGAGGCAACCCTCCGGTCTTCATTAATTCAGACTGCAGCCCAAGTAATGCTTAAGGTATACCACCCTGTGACCAACCGTTCTTATATGATACCTCTTGTAGCACCTCGTCTCTGGAGACATCATTAAAACATTACATTGAAAAGAGCGAGGCAATGAGACAATCGCAAGCTGATGTCCTTAAAGAATTAAAAGAGGAGATAGACCAGCTTGCGAGGGAATTAAAGAAGAAAGCGGCTGGTACGTGGCACAGTAACTCAGAAGTATTGAGGCCTAGAGGTAAAGAACAATGTCATGCAGTGACATTGAGGAGTGGCAAAACAACAACCCCTATGCCATCAGTACCAGATGCAACAACAACACCAGTAGATTTGACTGTTGATGATGACCACTCAACTAATAATGGAACAATTACCAGTTCAGAAGTAAGTTCACCTAGAAAAGATGAAGCTCCTCAAGACATGAATTCTAAAACAATGCAACCTCCAGCTAATGAAGCACAGCAAGCACAGAACCTCAACAAATAGCCAAGTGAACAAGAAGTGCGGCGGGATCCTCCACCTTTCCCATCCCGGCTGAAGAAGAAAGATGATAGCACGCAATTTCAGAGGTTTTTGGATGTTCTCCGATAGTTACACATTAACATTCCCTTAATAGAATCACTAGAGCAGATGTCGAGTTATGTAAAATTTCTCAAGGATATTCTTGCAAATAAAAGAAAGATCGGGGAAAATGAAACAGTTGCATTAACATATGAATGCAACATGCTGTTTCAAAACAATATCCCCACCAAAATGAAGGACCCTGGGAGTTTTACATTACCCTGCATAATAGAAGGGAAGAGAGTCGGGAACGCGCTGTGCGATTTAGGGGCAAGCATAAATCTAATGCTCTTGTCGATTTTTAAGAAGCTGGATATCGGCAACGCAAGACCAACCACTATCACATTACAGGGTGCCGATAGATCAATAAAGCATCCTGAGGGCAAAATAGAGGATGTACTCGTGCAAGTGGACAAGTTTATCTTCCCGGCAAACATTGTCATATTAGATTACGAAGCTGATAGAGAAGTGCCTATCATCTTGGGTCGCCCATTCCTCGCAACAGGGCGAGCACTGATCGATGTGCAAAAAGGAGAATTGACTATCAAGGTCGACGATCAGGAAGTATAATTCAACGTATTCAATGCATTAAAGTACCTAGGTGATATGGAAATTGCCAATATATTGAGGAATTGTGGGAAGAACCTTGGCACGAACCCCCGAAGAAGCTGGAAAAGAATTTGAAATCGGCGCAATGTTGGAGAAGGACTGCGCCGCAATTCATGTTGAATCAAATTTTGAACAGCTCAAGTTATCTGAATGGATATCACAACGCATTAAGCCATCTTTGGAAGAACCACCTGTGCTAGAGTTAAAGTTGTTGCCCGTGCACCTTAAATATGCTTACTTAGGGAGTAACAACACATTACCAGTTATCATTTCTGCATCGCTGAGTAAAGAGAAAGAAGATGCACTCATTCAGATCCTAAGAAATAACACAAAGGCCTTAGGATGGACCTTGGCGGACATTCGAGGAATCAATCCCTCGTATTGTACGCATAAGATTTGTCTGGAAGAAGAAAAGACAGGATCGGTAGAAAGGCAATGCCATTTGAACTTTGCCATGAGAGAGGTCATGAAAAAGGAAATAGTAAAGTGGTTGGACGTAGGAGTCATCTACCCAATATCTGATACCAGGTGGGTAAGCCCAGTGCAGTGTGTTTCGAAGAAAGGGGGGATGACAGTCGTCACTAATGACAAGAATGAATTAATTCCCACAAGAACGACTACGGGGTGGAGAATTTGCATGGATTATCGTAAGTTAAACTTGGCCACTAAAAAGGACCATTTTCTACTCCCGTTCATTGATCAGATGTTAGACAGACTTGGGGGGAATGAATTCTTCTATTTTCTTGATCGCTATTCAGGGTACAACCAGATAGCAATTGCACCAGAGGACCAAGATAAGACAACCTTCACGTGCCCATTTGGTACTTTTGCATTCTGACGCATGCCTTTTGGACTCTGCAATGCGCCAGATACTTTTCAACATTGCATGATGGCGATATTCTTAGATTACTTGGAGGAGTCCGTCGAAGTATTCATGGATGATTTTTCAGTCTTCGGTAATAATTATGACTCCTGTCTATCTAACCTTGAAAAAGACTTGAAGAGATGCGTGACAAATCTTGTTTTGAACTCGCAAAAATTCCACTTTATAGTGGAAGAAGGAATAGTTCTAGGTCACGAAATCTCTAAAGCAGAATTGGAAGTTGATCAGGCAAAGATTGATGCAATTTCCAAGTTACCCCCACCAGTGAACATAAAAACACTCAGGAGCTTTCTGGGACACGCTGGGTTTTATAGAAGATTTATTCGAAAATTCTCCCATATCGCAAGGCCCCTAAGTGCACTCCTAGAAGCTGACAGAGAATATAATTTTGATGACGCATGCACCAAAGCATTCAACACATTGAAAGATGCGCTCATCTCCGCACCCATTTTGGTTGCGCCAGATTGGACGCAACCATTTGCATTGATGTGCGATGCTAGCGGATATGCTGTGGGCGTAGTTTTGAGTCAGCGCAAGGATAAGGTATTGCGTCTTATTTATTATGCAAGTAAATCATTGAATGATGCACAGGAGAACTATACAACCACAGAGAAGGAAATGCTCCTAGTGGTATTTGCACTGGAGAAATTCCGACAGTACTTAATTGGAACAACCATTGTGGTGTATACGGATCACTCTGCGATCAAGTATTTGATGACAAAGAAAGATGCAAAACCAAGGCTTATATGATGGGTGCTGCTACTGCAAGAATTTGACCTAGAGATCAAAGACCGAAAGTGCACTGAGAACCAAGTCGCTGATCATTTGTCAAGATTGGAAAATTGCGAGGTTCAAGGGAAAGAAAAAGATATTGAAGAAAGATTCCCCGATGAGCTGCTGATGGCAGTAGACATTAATGTTCCCTGGTATGCGGACATAGTAAACTTTATCGTTTTCGGTCAAATACCGGATGACTATACCTACCAGTAGAAGAAGAAGCTAAGACATGATGCCAAATTTTATTTATGGGACGATCCATTCCTATATCGACTCGGACCTGATCATATATTACGTCAATGCATTCCTGAGCACGAAGTCAAGCACATTTTAGAGATTTGTCATGAGTCCCCATATGGAGGACATTTTGGGGGGCAGCGGACTGCAGCAAAGGTCCTACAGTGTGGCTACTTCTGGTCAACACTGTTTAAAGATGCCCACGCCCACGTTGTGTAATGCGACAAATGCTAGAGAATGAGGAATATGTCGAAAAGGAATGAGATGCCATTGACATCAATCATAGAAGTGGAATTATTTGATGTTTGGGGAATTGACTTCATGGGCCCGTTTCCACCATCAGAAGGTCATCACTATATTCTGGTCGCGGTTGATTACGTATCAAAATTGGTTGAGGCCATCGCATGTGCCAAGAATGATGCGGCCATAATGACGAAGTTTCTAAAGAAGAATATTTTTGCTCGATATAGGACGCCACGGGCCTTAATCAACGATGAGGGCTCTCACTTTATCAACCGCATAATTGCCAACCTGTTGACTAAATTCAACGTCAGCCACCGAGTTGCAACTGCTTATCACCCACAGACTAATGGGCAGGCGGAGATTTCTAATCGAGAGATGAAAACAATTATGGGGAAGGTAGTCAATACTTCCGGGAAGGATTGGTCACCCAAGCTTGATGAAGCACTATGGGCATACAGAACTGCCTATAAAACACCAATTGGCATGTCCTCAAACGCCCTGGTCTTTGGAAAAGCTTGTCATCTGCCGCTCGAGTTGGAACTAAAGCAATATGGGCATGTAAAAAGCTGAAGTTTGATTTAGCAAGTGCGGGGAAAGTTCGGAAGCTACAATTGAATCAGTTGGTCGAATGGCGAAGGGACACCTAAAAATGCCAAGATCTATAAGGAGAAAACCAAGAAGTGGTATGACGACCGCATAAACGACTGAACATTCACCGAAGGTGAACAGGTATTATTATTTAAGCTTGTTTGTGCTCGTTCCTAGGAAAGTTGAAGTCTCGCTGGTCTCGACCATTCCGAATCAAGACAATCTTTCCTCACGGTGCAGTAGAACTAACAACTTTAGACGGGAACAGCGCGTTTAAAGTCAATGGTCAACGAATTAAGCCTTACTATGGAGGCGACTTCGAACGACGCATGGACACCATTGACTTAGGCAAGCAAGATTAAACCGCTTGCAGGGGAAGCGATTGCGGTAATTCTGAAACTTCTGACAATCAACATCCCTATCTATGTTTACATACTTTCTTTCCAGATTTCTTTTACCGCTTTCTAAATTATGTTATTTACTGCTTATTAGAATTAATCTTTAATGCTTTCCATGTTTCCTTTCAATTTAATTTTGCACGTTTTTCCATTTCTTTAATTTAGTAGTGCCGTTCGTAAATTCTTGTGAATGAGTAGATGAAACATTAGACACCACAAAGACTTTTCGACTTGCATTTTGAATGAATTGAAAAGAAAAATAACAATTGGTATGAAACGGAATGATGGGTGCATTGTGGGATAACAAGAGACACCTCGCGTCCATTACACCCAAATGCATTGCATTGAGGGGTGTGTTGTGCGCGTATATGTCCTTTGTCCATCCTTAGCTAAATGCACGATGTTGAGGTATCCTCCAGAACTTTGTTTAGTTAAGGGGTTTGTTGTAAGGGTATATGCGTTGTTGCCCATCCTCAGCAACAATGTATTTGCGTTAATAGAAGCATGGTGTTAATTTTTATCGTGCACACGTCTGAATCAAATTCGATAACATCAAAATTCTTTGATTCTTGTACAGGCAACAAAATTTTGTATTGCGTTAATTTGTAATTATTTATACTTTGTTAT
Source organism: Benincasa hispida (assembly GCF_027475165.1). Taxonomy (NCBI): domain Eukaryota; kingdom Viridiplantae; phylum Streptophyta; class Magnoliopsida; order Cucurbitales; family Cucurbitaceae; genus Benincasa; species Benincasa hispida. Next base: position 58,965,530 of record NC_143484.1, on the reverse strand, counting down.
TATTCAATACAAATGAGTACATATTCACTCCACGTTTTGCCTGTTCCTTTCTCTTTATCATCCTTTATCAATACTTGCAATGTTCTAAATCTTTTACTTTTGTGTTCCTCATTACGTTGCTATGGTGTATTATATGTGTATACTTAGAAACATTTCCCACATTTTGTAATTCTGACTAACACTTAGTTAATTCTTAGTTTAGCAGTACTTTACCTTTTATCTTTCAAAGTACTGCTCAAATCTTCTTTTCGAAATTTTTCTTCTAAGTGTTTGTCTAGTCTATCCAAATAACGGAATGAAGACCTTGCTCATCTTTAAATTTGTGGGTGAGGAAGATCTGAGCAGATAAGATCAAGAATATGCAGTATTTAAAAAAATGCGTTCATTTTTTGTGGAAAAAAAAATTTATGCCAAACTCCAATGTCAGCGCAAGGGAAAACCTTAAAAACGTTCCCAACCTGATAAAAGTTTAGTTGTGGAAGAAGCCTGCTCGTAGTTGGATGTTCGTATGACACCCGTAGGAGAAAGCCAAAACGAAGGTGGGTTTCCAGGAACAACGCAGCATGAAAATGAAAAAACTAAATAAATGAAAATAATAATAATAATAATAATAATAAAGAATGCAAGAGACAACTCCTCTGAATATCATGAGTTAAAGTTGAGATTGGCACACAACCGTAGTTGGATGTTCGCATGACACCTGTGGGAACAAACCAAAACGAAGAGTGTAACCATGATTAACAGTTTCTAATAAATGACACAAAAGTTTTGACCATTGTATGTAGATATATCAAGTTGTTTTTGCCAAGAAGAGATAAACATTCTATTTTGAAAACTAGAAAAGCATCTTTAAGCAGAATTTTGTTATATAGAAGAATAAAGTAGGGCTTGTTAAGAATTAGCAAGGATAGAAAGAAATTGCAATGTTAAGTAATGTGCCTAAGTGTAACATTCGGAGCAACCAATTGACGCAAAAATATAGGATAAGAATTGAGCACTATTGCCTTAGTAGAAGATATGCTTGTGGACAAGTATATATCTAAATTTGGAGGTGTGATAACTTGTAGAAATACAAGTTATTTATGCTGCCTTATCTAGATATTGCGACCAAAAGTGAGTAAATATACATCGATTGTATGAAAATTAGCTCAGAAATACAATAATTATGAATTATCGCAATTACACCCACTAACATCATCAAGATGGTAGAAGAGGACATTTTCTATTCTGTTTTGCAGGAAACCAAGTCACCGCTTGCAATCAAGGCTCAACGAGAAACTGAATAACGCATCTCTATCAACATTGCGCCCGTCGAACCACAATGAAGAGACGATCAATGCAATGACGGCGCAATGCGACAGTTGATCCAGAGCTGAATTTCAACCGCATGCGATAACAAAAACAACACCGTATGCGAGCTCTCGATCAAAAGATGCAACTGAGTAATGAAAACGCGGAGGATTGCGACATGTGTGCAACTAACTGTTTTGTAGATTTGATGGTCTGATTGCATAACAGAAGGAATAATTATCTCACCATCTTCAGAATTTCCATAATAAGAAGTGGGGCCCACAAGCCAAGAGTCAAAGATTTTCACCTATAAATACCCCCATAGAATTCAGAGAAGACATACTTGATACGAGAGCGAATTGATGCTAGATTACTAAGAGAAAGGCTGAGTTGAGTACTGATCGGAAGAAATTTGGGAAGAAAAGAGACAAGACCGAGAGGTGAGTCTCAGTGCTATTCTACCAGATCCCCACCGCGAAGCTCTATACTCAGATCCCTGCTACCGATTGAGCAAGCCTGAGAGGGAAGTTCATCCTTCCGCACGATCCATCCACACCGACAAGCAAAACTCCATCCAGATCGGTGCCAAGATATTGGCGCTTATTTGTATTTGCTTCTAACTCTATTCATCACTATATTTCATCTTCTTTATCTCTTCGTTCACAAATAATGTATCAAACGCTGAATAGAAGTATTGGATGTCTCGATCGTTTCCATTCCCACTTTTCTGTCTACTTCTGTTCCTCCGTTAATCGTTTTCTTCATGAAGTCTTCTTAATCCCTTGGTAATTAATATGGATTAAACGAGTAACTTAATATGTGCTAAAGAGATAAATGTGTTTGGCTAAGGCATGCTAGACGACATCTCACCTGTGAGAGTATAAGTGAAGATGTCATTCTGATCTATCGAGAGAAGGTTAGAAGAATGCGTTTGCTAGAATGAGTAGTACTTCTAGACATGGAAGCAACCTTGCATTCATTACATTCGTCCCTGTTTCATCACAGACATGTGGGAACACGGCCGATCACCGAGAGGTGTACGCTAAGGGAAAAGCGAAACCGAAATTATATCATTAATGCCATTAAGGAACTTACGCTATTTATATTAGTTATCTTTTCTTTTCTGCTTCACACATAAGACTTGCCACTACATCACACGATCTTTATATAATCTTCACAGTCAGCCTTAACCTCTGTATCTTGTATCATCATAACTTAGGTTTATTTTATCGCACTTTATTTTATTATCGCATTTGACCGGTTTACTTTACTTTATCGCATATTTTACTACTTGTACACAACTTTCTTATAAAATTGAAAAACCTGGTCGCATGTATCACAAACATAACGTAATAACCTCAAACAGTCCCTGTGTTCGACCTCGGATCACACCGAGAAACTTGCGGTGGAATTATACTTGGTTCCAACACATAGTATACTACAAGGTTCTCATAATTAATGCATATCTTGAAGTAGTATCGCATGAACTCATTCTATGACTCTATATATATCAATTTAGCGTTACAAGCCCCCCCCCCTCTTTTTCCATGTTGCTTAAGATGCTCCCGAATACTTCTTTGTCATTTCTTATTTTCTTCTCACTTTCTGATGACAGTACTGGGAGTGGGGCACTCTCCGTGCTCGGCCCTTCTCGAACTGGGAGTGGTTTGGCTACAGCAGGTTTTCATCATGGTTTTTCGACAATTCTTTGGACAGACTTGGGCTGGGCGGCGAGGTGACGGCTGGCAGCGAGGAATGTTGCCTTCCGTGCGGTGACGTGGGCTAGGGAAGGCGATGAAGGTAGGGAAGATGAGTGTGAGGCGGCCATGGTTTCGATTGAGTGGAAGAGTTGGAAAATTTCTTTGGTTTGCGGAAGGAAATTTGGAAGGTCTGGTATGCAGAGGATTTCTTAAGGTTTCTTTTCGCTAAAAACTCAAATAAACTTCCTCAGACGAGGGGGGGGGGGGAATTTATAGGTTGGGCCTTGATGGGCCCAACGCAATCCTTTCGTGACAGGCTTCGAGATTCTCAAAAAGCCTGCTCAATGCACTCTTCGCATTTATGAATTAGCAGAAAAGGACGTCCTTTCGTCTGTTAAGTCATCATTTCCTTGCAAGTTTAAACGATTCGACTACTCTCTCGCCAAAATATTTTATCTTTTGTATTTTATTCGGACGGGCGCAATGTTAAAGATTAATGCAATGCATCCATTACCGCAAATGCATATTTGCGGAGGACGGGCAACAACGCATGCATTAGCACAACACACCCCTCAGCTCATCGCATTTCTGAAGGATGGGCGCACAATATTTCTACCAGCACAACACTACCTCGACATAGTGCATTTTCGCTAAGGACGGGCGCATAATACATGCACACGAAACACACCCCTCAATGTAATGCATTTGAGGAAGATGGACCCAAAGTGTATCTTATCAGCGCAAGGTACACCGGTCATCACAATGCATACCGAATATTTATTAAAGTTTATTATTATTATTTTTTATTTTTTTATTTTTGTTTTTGTTTCATCAACAATGCAAGTCGATAAGACTTTGTGGTGTTCATTTTCTTTTTAGTCAATCATTTACAGAGATTTAAGAACAATGCAATGTTAAGGCAGAAGAGTAAATAAATTGAATTATGCATAAAATTAATGCAACTTGGATTAAAGTAAGAAGTAATTTCAGAAAGTAGTAAAGACTTAATCTTAGGAAAGTAGTAAATAACGCAATAAAGAAAGCGGTAAAGGAAAGCGATAGAGAAAGCGTTAATGAAAGCAGTAAACATAGATCTTAGGGATGCTGATTGAAAGACAAATTCCTCAAGATTACCGCAATCTGCATCCCCACAGGCAGTCAGACTTGCCTGCACAATGTCATCAAGGACATTGTTCCTTTCCATGAGATCCTGGGGCTTCTGAGTTACTTGGCAGTGTTCCCGGTGTTCTATTATGAAGCTCAGCTGCCAATTGCCCTACTTGGACCTCCAAGTTCCTTATCGAAGACGCCTGCGACTACATGACTGCATCATTTTTCTCAATGTATTGCTTAAGCAGGGCTTCCAAGGATGGTGAATTTACAGTGGTGTTTGATGTGGACGGTTGGTTGTGTGGTTGTCGTTGGTGACTCTGATTCTGATTTTGGTGAAAAGCTTGAGGATTTCCTCGACTCCCTGAATTGTTGTTCTAATGATTCCTCTGGCCTCCTTGGTCACTGTTACCTCCCCAACCCAAGTTAGGGTGATTCCGCCAACCTGGATTGTAAGTGTTGCTGTAAGGGTTGTTTTGGATAGCAAACACTGATTGCGGGTTCGATGGGCACATCTCTGCAGCATGACCCCCTCCGCATTGTGCATAGCTAATTTCTACCACTTGCGCCAACGCATTGAGATGTGCTACACCCTGAGAGAGGGTACCTTGGTTTATTGCCATCGTTTGAAGAAGAGAGATCACTGCGGTCATTTGTGCAACCAAGGTTGTCATTGTATCCGCTGTACAATGGCATTTTCAGTTCTTCTTCTCTCAGGGCCTCTTCCTCCATGCCCGTCATCCACCCAATCATCTGTGTTTTATGAGATCCAGGATGACCTTGGCTTCAACGTAGGTCTTATCCATAAATCCTTCCACCGCGGAGGCATTAACAACATCTTGCGTTGATCTGTTCAAGCCGTTATAGAAGGTCTCCATCAGAACGCAATCGGGAATCCTGATATGCGGACAATTCTTCACTAATCTTCTAAAACGCACCTAGGCAGTGCTTAGAGCCTCATTTTCCATCTGCTCGAAATTCAGCACATCCCCCCGTCTCCTTGCGTTGACGGTTGGAGTGAAGAATTTCTTTATGAATCGCTCCACTAACTAGTCCCATGAAGTTATTTCGTTTGGCTCCAATAAATGAGCCTACCTCTTTGCCTCATCCCTCAGTGTGTACAGGAAGAGGTATAGTCTGATTCCCTCAAGGGTAACGCCAGGAATGGAGAAAGTGTTGCACATCTCCACAAAGCTGGTCAGATGGGCGTGCAGTTCTTCACCTTGCATACCTGATTACTTGTAGAAATACAAGTTATTTTTGCTCTTAAGTTGGAACAGCTAAGGTTTTTAATGATAAATTCTCCTCATTTTTAGAAGAAACACATAGAATTACTCAAACATTAGCAAACTCATGCAAAAGAATATTTATTACTAAAATACTGCGGCACTAATGCATTATATTGCAGGATTTCAACAAGAAGTTAACGCATGATTAAGAAGTGCCACAGGTAAAGTTCTAACGCATGAGCCATGCGTCGGAGGGGAATTCAACGCAGAGAAGATTCATTGATGCAGGCTGTTTGTGTCAAATCACCACTTGCAAATATGAACATCTGCAGCAGGCGGCATCTGAAAAGCTTCTGAGTGTCAGGTAACTAACTAAGGCATGGACTTTAATGCTGCCCATCACTAAACTAGAGATGACTAACGCCTATAAATAGATGAAATACCTCCAGAGTTCGTAGTTCAGAAAAATTTCAAGATTCTCACTCTCTGTATTAGCGTAGTCATAGTTGTAGATCTTTAGAAGCTGTGCTGTGGTGCCAAGAAGATCAGAAGGGACACCATCACTGTCGGTCAAGGAGCGGAGGAAGCCGAGCTGAGAAAGATACTTCGTCCGATTCTTATACAAGTGATTGTACACAACTAGAATTGAGCCAAAGAGGTACAAGAGATTGTACTCTATGGCTTAACTCAGTTCCTTTCATCTCATTTATTGCTTTCATTTCATCTGATTAAATATTGCTTTTGTAAAGACAATCTGCTTCTTTATAAATTCATATATTTGATCCATTACACTTTTCCATTGTTTATTCCTTGTTTATGTTGAATGCATCTATACTTTATGCAAAACTTCATTTCAAATGCTTAAACTAACTTGATCAATTGGTAAAAGCATCCTTAGCTTAGATTATTCGAAAGAGTAAATAAGCCAGCATCAAGTAGAATGCCTAGTATATCTAGACATAGATTGACTGGTGTTTATTGCATTATGTGTTCGACGCATGCATCCTAGAGATAAGTTTTGTATGTTATTCGCATTGAGAAATGTTGAATAAAGTGTAACACATAAAAAAAGATAAGAAAATCATCCCATCTCATCCACATCACATTCTGGTTTGTGTACATTCATCTTAGATCGACGCATACCACTTACATTAAAATCCATTTTCACACGATCCATTACTCACTACTCAACTCTTTTGTATCTTCTTGCACAAGCATAGCACCTTAGTGTAAATAACACATTTCTCTCATACATTTAGGAAAACCTTATAATAGCTACAACGCAAGGTCTGCGTTAGCTTAACCTGAATCCCTGAGTTCGACTATGGACTTACCAGGAACCTAAATTGGATTTATACTTGGGTCTAATTTAGGAAAACTTGAACGTCAAATAGTGGAGTGTCGTGTTTTCTGTTGCACATCTATAACGCATCAATGCGTTACAACTACATAAACGCATCAAAGTATCAACGCATCATTCTTACTTAGAACTTATTTTTCCAATTTATTTTATACAACACACACCCAGCTCGAATCACGATAGAAACGAACAATACCTCCGAACTGTCCCGCGTTTTGGATCATCTGGAGCATGATCGGCTTAATTTCAAAACGTGCATTCTCCTCAACCATTGGTCTTGAGATTCTGGGCGAGAAGTCGTAAAGATTGAGCCGCATAGTTTCTCATAGGGATGTTGCTGTGAAAGCCAGATCTCCATTTTCCTACTTAAGTAAGTGATTAAGGGGTTAATTAGAAGAAAGTTAAATCCTATGTTATGTAAATAATCTAATAATTTTACAATTGTCATAATAACTGTAATAATTGTCACCTTCTGTGGATCAACAATTAGTAAGAGTGAATGTAAACTATAATGGTTAGGTATTATAGTTATGATAACCATATTTGATCCTGAAGTACGAGTAGAAAGGACCCTAAAAGGATAAAAAGAAGAGAAAACCTTGAAGACTTAAATCCTGAAAAAGTGAAGAAAGGATTGAAGAATTGAGGAAAATATAGAAAATATTTGGGAAAATTCGTGTGGAAGTTGCACAGAGATAAACCATATTCATAGTAGCTAACGAGATTGGAGAGAAAATGGGAGAGGAAATGGGAGAGAGCGAGATTGGTTTGAGCGAGAGAATGGGAGAGAGTGAGATTGGTACGAGCGAGAGAATGGGAGAGAGCGAGATTGGTTCGAGCGAGAGAATGGGAGAGAGCGCGATTGGATTGAGTGAGAGAATTGGAGAGAGCGAGATTGATTTGAGCGAGAGAATGGGAGAGAGCGAGATTGGAGAAGAGCGAGAGTTTGAGCAAGAAAGTTGGAGAGAGCAAGAGTGGAGAGCGAGAAAGTGGGAGAGAGCGAGAGCAGCCTGAACGCCTCATTCGAACATCACGCCCACGCGATCGAAGGAAACCGCCTGTGCATTAAACTGTCGGGCAAGTATTTATGCGTTGAATTTAGCCACGTTTTTATAAATTATGCATTGAAAACCCTAAATTGAATACAAACAAATATTGAAGACGCAAGGGCCAACGTCAACCAAAATTAGGTGTCTTATTAAGAGAAATTCTAAAACCCTAAGAAATTGTGGTGGATGTGTATGGAAAGAACACCTTGAGCCAAGGTGAGGTAAGTTTACGTTGATAAGGGGAGAAGTAACCACTTGGCCATGCAGCCAAGTAGGTGGTGTCAACACCATAGGAGGTTTGGATGCCTATAAATAGAGCCTTTGGGATTTCATTTTCAAATCAAAAATCATAAAATTCGTAAAAAGAGGGGGAGAGTAGGTGCATTGGACAATGAGGGTGGAGGAGAATGCATCAATTTGAGACAAGAAGATCTCCCAATCTACTCAAGCATTTGATGTAATTCCAAAGCCATCTGAAAGATAAGAGAGTATATTTTTCATGGTGAGGCTGCCGGAGAAGAAAATCTAAGGAATTAGGCTGAAGAATGAGAAAAAGACAGAGGGGTCGAGCTATCGGGTAAGCTGGGCCAGTCTTGATGTTTGGATAATTCCGGATAAACCATGAAGATTTATGAGCTAAGATTTTATGGTAAGCTTCTTGAGACAAGGAAGTATCTCAAAGTAAGGTGTGGAACTATGAGTAATCTAAGCTGTAAATTGGATCTGGATTCTAGGGGTAAAAAGGGAGCTCGAGGTAGAAAAGGGAACTATTAGAAAGGCTCCTAAGAAATTAAGGTGAGTGTTATAGCTTTAATAATTAACACATAGTGTAAGTGTTATAGCTTTGATAATTAACACATAGTGTGAGTGTTATAGCGTTATAGTTTCTATATATCGTGAGTGTTATGTTGCTTTGATAAATAAAGAATATTGTGTGTTTATACAGTATTGATAGTAAATGCATATTATGAGTATTCACTTAGCTTTATACTCTGATATTGGAATATATGCATCTGTAAATACAAAATACATGCTTTTGGTGATATGATGATTGACATGATATTGTTTGTGTAGTAACTATGGAAACTGCGATTATGCCCAGGATGTGGTTAGCATGCTTAACAAAAGGTTCTTGGCGGGAAAAATTGGTCGGCTTCGGTCGACGGGAAATAATAGTCGGTGACGACCGGCAGAAAATATGGTCAAGTACCTAAGCATGACTAGCGGGATAAATAAAATGGTCGATGTGCACATTGGCGGGAATTGGGGTCATAGGAAGGTTTCCATAGATGATTGTATTGATTGATGATATGATATGCATGCTACGTGTAGTATTTTGGAATAAAGGTTAATCATTGCATGAATAAATCCATGATCATGCATAGGTACACTGTGATTATTATTATGTGATTGATTTCCCAAAAATGATGATTTTCAAAGTGATTTCTGTCTTAAAAGAACCACTTACTAGGCTTAGTAGCTCACACTCCTCAGGATTTGGTTCTGGCGTGCCTTGATTTCCTTTGATTTCTACAAGAAAAACAGGACCTTGTGCTGGCTGATTCGCCCCTTGATTTTCTTTGGGCCTCTCATTATTAGCCATATGTGCTCTTCTTCACCTGATTCGGTTCTGGGTGCCCTTGCGCGAAAAGTACCCTCGATCTCTAGTTTAGCTTCGAATTCTGGATTAGTTCCAGTACTCATAAACCGTCAGCCTGCTCTTCATGATAAACAGACAGTACAACAGAGATCTATCCTGCAAAATACCACAAGAATATTCAACACTAAACCGTTACCAATCCCCGACAACGGTACCATAAACTTGTAATATTAATTTTGTTATCTTTATTATGCATGCACTGTGATGATAGATATTATGCTACAAGCTCATGTTGCCATAAACTCGTGAGGATAAGAATGAATCTATCTTTATCTATTGCACCGATGAATGAATGAAAGTAATGATGTACTATGCGCTCAAGTGCTTGCGATAAAGATATTTTGTGATACTACTTTCTAAGTATATGCGTTGATGATAATATGGTCGTAGTATGCGATGATGTAGTGCGTGTCACAAGTTTTCTTGCACTGAAACCAAGTATAATTCCAACGCAAGTTTCTCAGAATGACCTGAGGTCGAACACGGGGATTGTTGTCATTAGATATGATACTAATGTGGTATATGCGACTAGTTATAATAAAGAATAAAGAATTTGGGTTTTGACAAAAATGTAAATTGTGTTGAAAGTAAAATGCGTTGATAAAATAAATTCTAAACTACTAATATACAAGGGTGAGGACTGGCTGTGAAGTTGTACAAAAGAATCTAATGAATGCGATGGAAAGTCTTGTGAATGAAGCAGAAAGATAATGAGTAGAGAGAAAGAACATCGCAAGTTCATCAATCTCGTTAAGGATGCAACTAAGGTTCTGCTTTCTCTTGGCGTACACCTTTCAGTGATCGGCCCCGTTCCCATATGTCTATGGTGAAACAGAGATGAATATAATGAACGCAAGGTTGTTTCCATTTCTAGAAATACTTCTCGCTTTAGTTAACGCATTCTTCCAACCTTCTCTCGATAGGCGGAATAACATCTTCACTTATGCTCTCACAGATGAAGATATCATTGATCATGCTTGAGCTAAACTTAACCGATTACCTTAACACAGATTAACTCACTCGCTTAATTCTTCTTTTTTACCCAAGGGATTAAGAACACATGATGGAGAAAATGGATGATAAATGTATGGAAATGGACAGAGAGATGATAATAATGACGATAATAGCAATTAAATTTAAAGACAAGCATTTGATACATGATTTGTGAATGGAAGATTAAAGAAGAAGAACACAATAGAAAAAATGAATGAATAGAAACAAATACGGAAAGAGTGTCAACGTCTTGACATAGATCCCAATCGGAGACTTGTGCTTGTCGGCATATGGATGAAGTGGAGAGGAAAGCTTCCCTCTCAAGCTTGCTTTCCCGATAGAAGTGACCCTTTGGCACAGAGCTTTAGCTTCGGGAATCAGAAAAATTCCTTACTCGGAGACTCACTTTTCAGCCTTGTCTCCTTATTCTCTCGGATTTTCTCTGTAAAGTCTCTTCAGACCAGCCTCCTTTGCAATGAATTCAAGGAAGCTACTTATAGACAAGACCTTGACTCTTTGAATTGGTGGTCCCACTGTATAATTCTGATAATTCCTACCATGGCGTAATGGGAAATTCCTCTCTTCTCCACGATCAATCTGTCAAAATCGTACAATAGAAAGCTGTACACTTGTTAAAATCGTCCGCGAATGCATTACTCTTCACATCTTCGATCGATCACCGTATGCGGTGTTGTTGTTTTGATTACCACATGCATTGAAATGCGTTGATCGCTAGAGTTCATGATCAATCGTCGCATGTGCCGCCATTGCGTTGATCATTTCTTCGTTCTTGGTCGATTGGCGCATGTGATGTAGATGCGTTGTACATTTTATATTGGTTCGACACAATCGGCCTTTATCCACTTCCCAAGCTCCTCTTGTGTATGTCACTACGAACCTGACTCTTTGTATAGCTCAAGTCGAACTGCTATAACATTCTTTTTCTAAGAGCAAGAACGAACCTGATTCTTTCCATGATTGAGGATCAAATCGTTGCAACAACTCTTTTTTTGGGATCAAGGATAACTCTTACGAAATGTTTGTAAAAATAAAGGGCACAATTATAACTCTCACAATAGAGTGGATTTACAAGTTGTAGCACTCAATAAATCAATCTTCACAACATAAAATATCTTTCTCAAGAACAAGATGAAAAGAAGAGAAGCTTGGAGAGAGAGCAATAATGGTGGCTTAATGAGTTATGGAGGATTGAAAATGATAAAAATTGTTATGTTAATTTAGAGAAGAAGATGTGTTTAAATAGACAAGAAAAATTATTGAAAACCACATTTAATTGGGGCCATTGGAACTTGGAAAAGAAAAATCAATGGTGAAGATTTTGAACACAGCTAGTCATTAGACACAAACAAAAAAAAATAATATAATAGTATATATCTTTTAAAACCATTTCTTTTAAAACTCAACAAAAAGCATGGCCACCATGTGTCCAAAATTAGCCATTAGACTCAAACATAAAATAATATTAAATTCATTTTCCTTTTAAATTCATTTTCTTTTTAAAACAAACCAAATATCAAAAGTCCACTATGTGTCACTCATCCATTGCTCCAAGTGATACCTTTAAATTTTTTCACTATGATGAGAAAACTTATGCCACGTCATTAGCTCGGGATTTTTCCGTTAAGTTTGTTTCGCCTATATCTTCTTCGTTTAAACTTCGATTTAGGCGATTCAAGTTGCGTTGGAATCTTTGTTCTGAGATCTACGTAATAGACATTCAAAACACTTAAATTGTCAATAAATAAAAGCAGTTTTGTTATCATCAAAATATTAATTATTTAATTAATTAAAATTAATTAATTTGAGGTTAAGGGCCAAAAAACCAACAATCTCTCCCTTTTTGATGATGAAAAACAAGTCAAGAAAAATGAAATCCAAATAGATGTGTGGTATGAAATATGTTCTTGATGGATAATTAACACACATATAATTTCATTTCACTTGAACACAAAGAATATATTCAATAACAACATTCTTTCATTTTTCTTACTACCTCTCCCCCTTTTGGAATCAATAAAAAAAAAAAAAGGACAATTAAGAAAAATAAACAAAGATATGAAAGCTTCCTCTAAAATCACAAGCACATACTTTGTATTTCTTCTCATATCTACATGTCTTCTATGAAAATATAGCAAACAATATCTTAAATTCAAAAGGCTTACAAAAAGACCAAGCTCAAGCTTAATTCTATTTAAGACCAAATTTCACAAAATTCTCCCATTTTGAAACTAGTTAAACACTCCCCCTAATAAGGGACAAAAAGACATTAAATATATAATTCAACTTTAGGGTAGAAATATCAAACAAATTTTCAAATAAAAATTTTTATTCCAAAGACAATTACTCCAAGAAATATGCATAAGAGCATCACAGTACAATAAAGGGATATGAGAAATCAATATCATCAAACATGAAATTAATATATAAAAGTGTATAGCTCCCCCAAAAACCAAACACTCTCCTTCTTTAACTCACCAAACAGGTAATGTCTCCACAATTTTAGAGCTAACACAACTGCTACTAACTCTAAATCATGTGTAGGGTAGTTATATTCATGCTTCTTTAACTGTCGAGAAGCATAAGCTACTACCTTTCCCTTCTGCATCAGCACACATCCTAACCCTTGTCGGGATGCATCACAATAGACCTCAAACTCTTTACCTGGTGTAGGTAGAGTTAATACTGGTGCTGACACTAACCTCTATTTCAATACCTGAAAACTATGCTCGCATTCTGGCGACCACTCAAACTTCGCATCTTTTCTGGTCAGGTTTGTCAATGGAAGAGCTATCTTAGAAAAGCCCTCCACGAATCTCCTATAATAACCTGCTAAACCCAGAAAATTGCGTACTTCGGTTACATTCAGGGGTCGTTCCCAATTAACTACTACTTCTATCTTTTGGGAATCAACGCTAACTCCGTCAGCTGAAACTATATGCCCAAGAAATACGACTTGATTTAACCAAAAATCACATTTACTAAATTTGGCACATAATTCTTTTTCTCTTAAAATTTGTAACACCATTCTCAGATGTTCTTTGTGTTTCTTCGCACTACTAGAATATACTAGTATGTCGTCTATGAATACTATCAAAAAATGATCCAGATAAGAATGAAATATCCTATTCATCAAGTCCATAAATACCACAGGAGCATTTTTCAATCCAAACGGCATTACTAGGAACTCAAAATATCCATATCTAGTTCTGAATGCAGTCTTTGGAACATCTGTGCCTTTCACCTTCAACCGGTGATAGCCTGATCTCAAATCTATCTTAGAGAATACTGTGGCCCCCTTTAACTAGTCGAAGAGATCATCTATACGAGGCCATGGGTACTTATTTTTAATATTCACCTTATTCAACGGTCTATAGTCTATGCATAATTTAAGGTATCGTCTTTCTTCTTAACAAACAAGACTAGCGCTCCCCAAGATGACATACTGGGTCTAATGTACCCCTTATCCACAAGTTCTTGTAATTGAACTTTTAATTCTTTCAGCTCCGTTGGTGCCATCTTATATGGTGCCTGGGATATAGGTGTTATGCCCGGAACTAATTCAATAGTGAACTCTATTTCCTTATCAGGTGGTAAGCCTGGTAACTCTTCAGGGAACACATCTAAAAATTCTTGTACCACAGGTACATCCTTAGGTTTCAGTTTCTTATCTTGTGCAACTGCTACATAGGCTAAATAGGCTTCACATCCTTTACTCAACAATTTCCTAGCCTTCACTGCTGATATTAAACTTTCTGGAAGTATTCTTTTACTTCCCACCAGGGTTATTTCTTTTTCACCTGGTTTCCTAAACACTATTTCTCTCTTAAAACAATCCATAGTGGCATAGTGTTTACTTAGGAAATCCATACCTAGGATAACATCAAATTCTAGTAATTCTAATGAAATCAAGTCAACCCAAAAACTCTGATTTCCAAGAGTTACTTCACAATTCCTGTAATACTCATGTACAACTAGAGTATCTCTTACAGGCATAGAGATAAACAAATCCTCATTCATACGCTCACGCACTCTATCTATATGTAATGTACACATGCGATAAACAAATCCTCTTTCATATGCTCAGGCACTCTATCTATATGTAATGCACACATGCTAGATATGAATGAGTGCGTAGCACCAAGATCAAATAATGCATAAACGGATTGATTACATAAAGTTATCATACCAGTTACGACATATAGAGCCTCTTCCACTTCCTAGTGTGTCATAGCGTATACTCTACCCTACTGCTGCTGCGGTTACTGTTGGGGTCGTCCAGCTACCCCTTTCTACTTAGCTACATCGGATCCCTCACCTCTAGTTCCGATCGTTCTAGGTTGGTTTACAGTCTAGGTAACTCCTCTTTGCTCATTTTGTGCTCCATGACCTAGCTGAGGACAATCTCTCTTGAAATGCCCAGCTTGTCCGCACTGGAAACACACATTCCTATTACCATAACATACTCCTGTATGAGGCCTACCATAGTTTACACAAAGTGGCTTCCTCCCTGTACTAGCTACTGACTCGCTAGTGTGACCTGATACCGATCTATCACTCGATCCAGCTGTAGGTCTTGACCTCTTACGACTTGAACTTTATTGGCTCATGCCTCCAAAGCTCCTTATATCTGACTATCTAGAGATCGGGGGTCTAAATCTCTTACTTCTCGTTTCTTCAGGCATTCTAAACTGTCCTTCACCTGGTTGGAGTACATCTTCCCTCACTACCCTCTGCTCTACTCGGATAGCGGTCTCAACTAACTGAGTGAAATTCACCAATTGGATGTAGAGGTAACGGGTGTACGTATTTTTCTTCTTAGGCCATTCTCAAATCTTCTACACCTCTTCTTTTCTTTCGCGATGATCGGAAGGGCATACTGAGATAACTCAGTAAATCTTTATTCATATTCAGCAACCGTCATTACTCCCTGAGTTAGCCCAAGGAATTCCAACTTCTTCGCTTCTTTAAAAGAACTAGGGTAGTATTTATCTTCGAATACTTGTCTGAACTCGGACCAAGTCATAGTTTCTGAACTACCCCTTCTAGCCTCTATCACTTTCCACCATTTCTCAGCCCCTTTTAGCAACAAGAATGCTGCTAACTCGACCTTATGGTCCTCAGGGCACCTCATAACTTTAAAACAATTCTCAATCAAATCTAACCAGATCTCAGCATCTACTGGATCCGTGGCTCCATCGAATGTCGTGCCTCTTAAAGCTTTCAGCCTCTCGACGCCAAATTTCTTTTCTGGATCGTTTTGAATGGATCCTACACTCGCTGCCAATCTTTGAGTGATTCTATCAAATACTCGATCCTCCATCTGGGGTTCTAAACCTACCCTTGGTGTACTCGACTCGTTTGCAGAAGTTGCTTCCTGCTCTACTCAGTCTCTAACTCTTTTCCCCTTCGGATCTGGGTCCCGTCTAACTTCAGGACCTCCGCTGGTAGGGTCAACATTCCTCTTCTCAGTCTGCTTACTCCGCTTGCCACTTCTCCTCAGCATCTTTGCCTAATTATTAGGTACACATGTTAGGGACTTATCTATGGGACTTAATCTAATGCATGAACTCTCTCTTTCACCCAAAACCTTATGCTTTAATACTAAGCTAGTTCAAACCTTTCCCAAGTTTACGTATACCTTTGCTCTGATACTAAGCTGTCACCCCCACCCCAGACCACCTTCTTAAACTAGAGAAAGGCGTGACTGTAGCAGTTACCAACCCTTGGGCTGACACTTCCTGCCTAATAACTCTGATACCAATTATAATTCATATGCAACGGGACGTCTTTAGGCCCACAATTTATTAACTTAGAAACATAATATGTTTAGAGTCATTACAACACTAGATTTACAAGTCCCAAAACCCACAAACCCTAGTCCCTATATGAACAATAGTAACATGTGTACAATATTAATAATAATCACCTAGAAAACGGTTACAAGTCTTTTAGTCCTTTAATGGCAGAGCAGATGCAGAGCTATCTTTAGAGGATTCGATCGCTACCTGTGGGGGGAAACAAAACATTTGAAAACGGGGTGAGCTTACGCCTAGTGAATGACTGAGAAAACATAGTAAATTCTCATGCATGATTTCAGTAATGAGTTTTTAACTGAAACATAAACTTTTACAGTACTTGTACTGCAGCATAAACATTTTCCAAGCATAAAACATATAAAGTTGTTTTAATCATAAAACAGTAAAATCATTTCTTAATCCAACGTACCTTACTGTGGGTAAAACAATCCCAACACTAACTACTAGTCCAGAGAGAACCCTTTTGCTCAATCTCTGACTCTATTCACCTGTGGCCACACTAAGTACCCTCACACATTAGGTTCTTCTGCTCAGATACCTTCTCAATGTCCTTCAGTATTGAGCTACTAGGATACCTTCTCAAACGTCCTTCAGTATCCCATTGGCTTGGTACCTTCTCAAATGTCCTTCAGTACCAATAGATACCTTCTCAAATGTCCTTCAGTATCTATTTGGGTGGATACTTTCTCAAATGTCCTTCGGTATCGCATTTTAGTAAAACTAGTCATAAACGACTTTTCTCTTTAAAGCATGTAAAGTATAATACATATAAAACATGACTTTAAAGATGTTAATGCATGTTGGATCAAATCAACACATATAAATAGTTTTTCAACAATTTCTCACACATGCATGCATTCAAAACATAATTCACAACTTGCTTAGAAATCACTTTATAAAACTAGTAGGCATGAGAATATTCTTGAAAACATGCTTTCTATACACATTATAATCAAACAGTTTAAGAAAAAGGTTTTAGTTAAAACATTTTAGCCACTCCCCTTGACTTCCTAGGAGCTTTTCACTCCAGTGGCTCCTCCGGCTCCTTTTCACCCCTAGAATCCAGATTTAACTAATAGCTTAGAGTACTCATAGTTTTGAACCTTATTTTGAAATACTTTCTTCTACAAACTTATTCTAAAATGTCTCAGAAAGCTTACTCTAAAATTTCAGCTTAGAAATCCTCATGGTTTGGCCGGACTCACAGAATCTTCAAGACTAGCCTAGATTCGACAGTCTGACCCTTCTTTCTTCTTTTCAATCTCCAGCCCAGTTCCTTTGAGTTTTTCCCTCCGGTTGCCCTACTCTGAAAACTAGACTTCCAGAACTTTCAGATGGATTTGGAATCACTCTAAACGCACGAGTAGATTGGGAGATTTCCTCGTCCAAATTTGATACGTTCTTCTCAACCCTCATTGTTCTCCCTCTCCTTTACGAAATTTATGATTTTGTGATTTGAAAATGAAATCCCAAAACTCTATTTATAGGCGTTCAAATGTCTCGTGGTGTTGACAGCACCTACTTGGCTACATGGCCAAATGTTTATTTCTCTCCTTATCAATGCAAGCTTGCATCACCTTGTCCTAAGGTGTTTTCTTCATATGCGTCCACCAAATTTCCTTAGCCCTTAAGAATTATCCTTATGAAGACACTTAATTTTGGTTGACGTTTGCCCTTGTGTCTTCAACCTTTGTTTGTATTCAATTTAGGGTTTTCAATGTATAATGTACAAGAACGCGGCCAAATTCAACGCATAAATACTTGCCCAGCCGTTTGATGCATAGGCGAGGCCCTTCGACGTTTGCGTGGGCGAGGCATTCGAAAACAACACCGGACGAGGCGTTGCTGCACGCACAGGCTGCTCTAACTCTTTCCACTCTAGCTCTCTCCAATCTTGCTCTCTCCAACTTTCTCACTCAAAATCTCCCTCTCTCTACTCTCGCTCTTTCCCACTTTCTTGCTCATAATCTTGCTCTCTTCAATCTCGCTGATGTTGTTCTCTCCCACTTTCTTGCTCATAATCTTGCTCTCTCTAATCTCGCTCTCTCCCACTTTCTCGCTGGTCTTGCTCTCTCCAATCTCGCTCTCTCCCATTTTCTCTCCAATCTCGCTAATCTTGTTGTTAGCTACTGTGAACATTGTTTGTCTCCGTGCAATTTCTACACGATTGTGCCACTAGTCACTTGCCTTCCAGTGCTTTATGCACAACACGTATTTCAAATAAATTTTCCATACTTAGCCATTTTTTCCAAATTTTTGCAAACTCAATTTCCATATTTTTCTTTTCAAATCCCCATTCATTCTTCACCATTCCACACTAACTTTCTCATCAATCTACTTATTATACAAATTTCATTACAATTTTATCAAATAAAGCTCAGCTTAAATTATTCAAGGAAAATCTACTTAACACTTAGAAATTTGCTTCCCTTTAACATAGGATTTAACTTTCACTTAGTTAATTCCTTTTATCACTTGCTTAAGTAAGGAAAATAGAAATCCGGGTTTCACATATAGCTCATCATAAGATAGAGATTTGTGACTGACCTCATGTTCATCAGTCTCATCCCCGGAGTCATTTTTCGAATGGGTCATCAAGCATAAAGAAGATCCATCACAGTTTTCCCTCTCTTCATGGATTTTTCTTTGATTTTGAGAATTACAATTCTCCTTCACATCAAATAAATCATTAGTAGTACAAGGAGAACTTTCTACGTATTATCAAGAAAATTCCAAATGTCATATGCATAATCCAAATGTAAAATTGTATCACAAATTTTTCTGTCCAACGCACAATATATGATATTTATAGCTTTGGCATTACAAGTAAGCAACTCATTATTCAATTGCAATTTTGACAAATCATGCTCACAAACATATACAATGTTCAAATCCATAGCAAGCATAAAAGTTTTCACTCTATTTTTCCAAACATCATAATTTCTACTACCATCAAAGAATGGAGGTCTATCAACACAATTATCTAAAGTTGTCATAGCTCTAGCAATTATGCTTTTCAAATAATTTTCCAAAATAATACTTGAAAAATAATACTTGAAAAGTGTGTGTCAATCTTAAATGATTTATGAAATTTTTATATCAAATAAGAGAGCAACAAGCTCTGATACCAATTGTAGGATTCATATGACAATCCTAGAGGGGTGAATAGGGTTTATTTAACTTAATGAAAACTTTTTACTAACATAGACCCAATTAAATAAACTAACAGACTTTTTGCTGACAAGTAATTTCAACAATAATTTCATGCAAAATAATTCAATTAAAAATAATCAAGAAGTTAATAATACTACTTTAAAGTACCCAAATTGGTTTTCATAACAAGATTGATAATGGATGTAGAAATTCAAGAACAACCAATCAAAAGAATCCAATATGAACAATTAATTTCAAGAACAAAAATTGCAATTAATTTCAAGCAATAAAATATAATAACAAATTAATTACAAAATTAAAGAGGAGAGGGATAGAGAAATTGACACCAAGAATTTTATAGTGGTTCAACACAACCGGCCTACATCCACTTCTCAAGCTCCTCTTGTGTATGTCACTACGAACTTGACTCTTTCCACGGCTTAGAGTTGAACCGCTATAACGTTCTTTTTTCAAGAGCAAGAACGAATCCAAACCTTTCCACGGTTGAGGTTCAAATCATTGCAACAACTTTTTTTTTCGGGATCAAGAGCAACCCTTACAAATTTTTTGTAAAAATGAAGGGCACACTTCCAACTCTCTCAATAGAGTGGATTTACAAGTTGTAGCACTCAATGAATCAATCTTCGCAACGTAAAATATCTCTCTCAAGAACAAGATGAAAAGAAGAAAATTGAAGCTTGGAGAGAGAGCAACAATGGTGGCTTAATGAGTTATGGAGGATTGAAAATGATAAAAATTGTTATATTAATTTAGAGAAGATATGTTTAAATAGACAAGAAAATTATAGAAAACAACATTTAATTAGGGTTATTGGAATTTGGAAAAGAAAAATTAATGGTAAAGATTTTGAATCCAACTAGCCGTTAGACACACAAAAAAAAATATAATAATATATATCTTTTCAAACAATTTCTTTTTAAAACCCAACAAAAAACACATGGCCACCATGTGTCCAAAACTAGCCATTAGACACAAACATGAAATAATAATAAATTCATTTTCTGTTTAAAACAATCCAAAGATCAAAAGTTCACCATGTGTCACTCATCCATTGCTCCAAGCGACGCCTTTCAATTTTTCTACTATGATGAGAAAACTTATGTCACATCATTAGTTCGGAATTTTTCCTTAAGATTGTTTTGCTTATATCTTCTTTGTTTGAGCTTCGATTTGGACGATTCAAGTTGCGTTAGAATCTTTGTTCTGAACTATGCAATAGACACTTCAAAACACAAATTATCAATAAATAAAAGCAAACTTGTTATCATCAAAACATTAATTAGTTAATTAATTAATTTGAGATTAAGGGTCAAAAAGCCAACAGATCAATATAATTTAGTTTTTCTTTACTAATAATTTTTCTATAAGCACCATCACTAAAAGTGACCTTTCCAAAATTGGCAAATTTGAGATTGGACAAATAACTCTTTTCACTAGTCATGTACCTAGAGCTTCCACTATCAAAATACTAGCACCTTTAGCAAAGGATCTGAGCAAAGTTAGAACCACATTATATTTTTTTTAACATTTTTCTCTCTCCGCACTTGTTTGACTCTTGTCTGGTTTTTATAATGGTTTTGTGAGAAGTAGGGAACACTTCTGAAATAGGTGGGTCTGTAGAGAATCTTCAATAATTGATAGCAAAAAGGACGTTTGTATCCCACCTTTCCATAATAATGACTAACCCACCTTGGTCTAGTCAAGGGATTATCTTTCAATACAACAGCGTTGGTTGATGTACATGTAAAGTCGTAAGACTCAAGATCTTCAGTTCTAACAAACTCAATCTTTTGCTTCCCTTTTTGTTTTGACTGGTTGTAGTGCTGATTTCCTCTTTTAGAAAATCCAACCTAGAGTTATCACTAGTAGATTTTCCTTGTATCAAATTTTTTTCCAAAAACTTAGATCCAACATTCAACATTCTGATATTCATGCATACTGAATCATTTTTAGCTTTAACTTGAGGGAGATCATGCTTCAAATTTGCAATAGTACACATAAATATGTGATTATTAACTATCAAAGTCTCAATTCTTACCTTTTGCACATCTAGGTCTTTCTGATCATTTTGTCATTTGAGAAGAAAAGTATGATAAGAGGGATCTGTAGACTCAATTTCTGTAGTATCATGATCGTTCTTTGCATAACACATCATATTCAGAAATATCAGATGATGAGGTGTCCAAGGATATGTTATTAACAAGTGCTTTGACATCATCCTCTTAGTCACTGCTATCTTCGGATTCAGTATCAGAAAAAGTTAATTCATAATTTTTGTGACAAAGTTAATAAATATTATTTACTCTGTTTCTTCAGAAAAGTGGGACATTCAGCCTATATTTAACTGAATCCAAACCACTCTCGACATTTGAAGTTCTTTTCCTTGTACGAAAGTAGATTTCCTAACTTGTCAGATTCCCTTTTATTATTTTAAGATCAGAATTGATTGAGAGGAGTATAACCATCAAACTTTTTATAATTATAAGAGCCAGACCTCTTACCAAAACATTTTAGCACTTGATTAAACTGTTTTGAAAGCAAAGCAATCAATTCAACAAGAGGATCTTCTGATTCTCTATTGTCACTCACCAACTCTTCTTTAACAGCAGATTGAAGAGCAATTCCCTTTATTTTTCTGTTCAACCTTCCCATCCAAGTTCATTTCAAAAGTGAATAAGGAGCCAAATAATTTGTCTACTCTCAACTTTGTAATATCTTGAGCTTCCTCAATGGTAGTGACTTTCATGTCAAATCTCTTGGGTAGAGATCTAAGTACCTTCATGACAAGTTTTTCTTAAATCTTCTCTCTGAGAGCAAATGACTCATTTGCAATATCTAGCAAACGTACATTGATTTCAGCAATGGATTCTTCTTCGTGCATTCTATCAAACTTTGATGTCATCAACTGCAGCCTAAACATCTTTAGTTTAGACGTTCCTTCATGTGAAACAGACAACATGCCTATGCTTCCTTAGCTGAGACACAAGTATTAATTAATCTGCATATATTGCGATCTACAACATTGAATATGGAATTCAAGGCACTAGAATTTCCCAAAGAGGCCTCATCTTTTTCTCTAGACCATTGAGATTCTAACTTCAGAATTTTCTTTTCATCATCAGTTTTGATGGTAGGATGAGTCCATTTAGATTCAACAGCCTTCCATGTTTTGTTATCAATCAACTTCAGAAAGGTAATAATTCGAGTTTTTTAATAAGAATAATTTGTTCTATCAAAAACAGATGGATGAGTGGTAGAGCTTCCTTCCTTGATTCCTTCCATGACCGAAGCACCTAAGATAAAAGTGACCCACTCTGAAACCAATTGAAAAAGCACTAGAGTGACTCGCCACTCTACGGATGTTAAATCGAAAGCACCAACAACAACTATAACAACAAAAATACCAACAACAAGTAAACAAGTAAAGACACACAACATTTGATAACCCATTTCAGTGATAAATACCTACGTTTGTGGGGTAGAAAGCCCAGGAAAAATAATCCACTACTATTAAAAAGTTAAGCAATTTACAACGTAGTACTTATATGTAATAGACCTACTACTATAGTGGCTCACATAGAGCTTAACTCACATTGCACCTAGGCTCCCCCTAGATGTGAGACTCTCTCTCAATTAAACTTAGGCTCCCCCTAAGTATGTTAATATTAGTATCTGAAACTTCAGCACCCGACAGTGTGTGAGACTCCTCTCAACTTTATTATCTTCCTCTTGGATCAGTTAACTCCCTTCATCGACAACTCTTAGGTCTCCCTAAGATAGAAAACTTCTTCTTTGAAGCTGAGTCTTAAGTTCCTCCCTAAGACTGAGAATCCCTTCTCTGGGAGCAATAGGTTAGGCTTCCTCTAAGACCTTGAAACTCTTTAATGTGTTGCACTCAACGGATGAAGAGCATGCATAGTAGAATAGTGAGCAAACAAGCAAGAACATGATATATAATAGTTCGATCGAAATACAAAAACGTATTACTCAATTACACAAATGTGGCAACTTTAAATGGTCTACAACACTCACTTTAAATAAATGAATCTATTAAAGGAAATAAGTCCTCATTTGGAATAAAAATTCGCACTTCAAAAAGGAACATATTGGACTAAATATAATAGTCGGATATTTATAGATATGGAAAAAATATTTTGCAAGAAAATACTCTAATGTCACAACTGAATGTTAATACTTTATTTAAGACATATGCAGAACTACTGGTTGAGAAAAAATTATAAAGCCAATAAACCAAATCTCCAACAATACTTTTTAGCCATCGCTTTTGTCCGACCTTTGCCTCCATCGATTTGCCATCGACAAAGGCCGATCCAAATTTGGTTCATTTGCTTAGTTGATTCTACGTTCTTGTTTTTTTAGTTTTAGCCTCTATTATGTTTTCTGATCTTACAAGAGCTCTATTCCATTTTCAAATCAGCAGAGGGTTCTGTTTTAGATTTCTCTATGAGGATCTCTGTCCCCAGCCTATAAATTCTCCGTGTGATAGTTCTTTGTGGGTTATGTCTCCAACCCCGAAGTTCTCCATATTTTAGTACATTCTCTCCAGCCTAGAACTTCTCTGTATTTTAGTACTTCATGGGTATTCTATCCAGCCAAGAAGTTCTCTGTATTTTAGTTCTTCGTGGGTACTCTCTCTAGCTCAGAAATTCTCTATGTTTTAGTTCTTCGTGGGTTTTGTCTCTAGCCTAGTTTTTTCATTATTTGATTTGAGAGTTTTCTTCGATTTTTATCATCAGCAACAGTTACTTCACAAACTCAAGTTCGTTGTTACTCTACCACCTTGAGTTTGAGGGAGGGTGTCAAAGTAAATTAGGGGTTTATTCCTAATTAGTATTTTCCTTTTATGTACTTTTTCTTTCTTGGTTTATTTCCTTTGTTGGGTTTATTGGTATCTATTTATTCACCTTTATATTGTATTTTGAATAAGTTAATTATTCAATATAATATACAAAATTAACAAAAGTAAGTTAAAACTAACTTATCTCACAACGGTTTACATTCCAACTTTTCACTTTTTTATTGGTGGGTAAACCATATCCAACACTTCATGAATTCTAATCAAGGTTCAAAATATCGATGTTGCTGGAAATATCAAGGTCCCGATTTTATGAAAATATCGATAGAAATTTTGGAAAACTTTATGGAAATTGATGAAAATTGTTATAATTAGTTAATGAAACTTTGATCGTGACCTAATTAGACTATATTTGATAATTTTTAATCACCATTTCTATAAAGTAAGATAATATTTAGAAGTATAGTGCAAATAATATCAAATATTGGCAATTAATTGCAAAATTAAAGGATGTAAAATGTTTGCATACAAAATAATTGTAAATTATTTGTTATAAAACCTACATGTCTAATACAAAAAAGATGACCTTGGACATCTAATCCAAAATATTGATAATTCAGGTAGAAACTACAATATTGCTTCCAGGTCATCCTATATTTAAAATGTTGAGGATAATTATTTAAATAAAAATTATGGACTCGTATGGCCAACATATAGATCTTTGGGTGGATACATCTCATTAGTCAATGATCTTCATCCTTCAAATGGATAATAACTATTTGGTGGAAAGTTGGGCAAGAAATTGTTACGGTCAAGTCTTGAAGGACCATTATAATCTGAGTAAGAATAATTATCTTTACCATAGTTTGTTGTGTATTACTACTCCTTATGACTACAGTTTTCTAATTCTTTTTCTTGGAAATGAAAACTTTGGATGGTAAATGTAGCAAAACGGACATCAATTCAATTTTGAGATGAAATAATGTTAAAATTCAATGGAAAATGTTTGAAAAAAATTAAAAATTAATATATATTTATCAATTTTGATTTCTTAGAAATGAAAGCTTTGAATAGTAGAAAAAAAAAACTTAAATCAATCTAATTTAGAGATAAAATGATGTGAAAATTCAATAAAAAAAAGTTTTGAATGAAGTTAAAATAAATATATGTTATTATTTTATCAATTTTTGTTTCTTGGAAATGAAAGCTTTGAATTGTAAAAAACAAAACTTACATCAATTCAACTTTACATTGATGTGTGAAACTATACCATTTATATAATTAAGACAAGTTTATAAATCTTTAAAAAATTTCATTGGACACAATTGTTTAAAAAAAAATTGAAATTTTGAGGAGGGAGGAAAATCAAAATTTCCCCTACGAAAATTTCAAACGGTTCGAAATTTCTCGATCAAAATTTTGAGATTTTTATCGAAATTTTAAACTATGATTCTAATTCATAGTGATAGGACAAGCCAACGTCAAAGGGTAAATAAATAAATAAGGAACGTGGCTATAAATTCTCGACTCCCTATAAAATCCGTCATTATCTGTTTGGACAGTGGCATATTTGTTAGGTTCTATTATGATTATTGGAGTGCCCTCAGTAATTCACACACACACATTTTTCTTCCAGTCTCTTTCACAGCTTTTAGTTCCTTCTGGAAGTGGAGCCACTGTTTGCATTAGAATGGACAAAAAGACCTATCAACTAGCTAGTGAATGGTCCATATTTGCGAGTATTGTTGTCAACTCCTACTTTTGATAACTTTATATGGTCAGTTTACAATCTCTTCTTTCCTTCACAAGTTTTTAGATTAAATTTGAAAATATATTAAAAAAAAAAAATTTCAAAAATAAAAAAATAAGGGAAACTATTTATACAAAATAACAAATTTTCAATATTGTTTAATAGAGGTTGATAGAAATCTATGAATTATGAGATTTTGTCAGTTTTGATAACAGAGAAAGTAACTAACCTTTTAGGGGATGTTTGGCCATGGATTTCGAATTGGGGGGTTTGACATTTGAAGCCAAATCCATGTTTGGGCACTTGGAATGAAATTCCTAGATGAAGAAACAAAACCCATAGGTTTGGAATATGTTTTTTTTAATGAATTCTATAGGTTTTAGAAAATTTTTCTTTCATCTTCTACCTCTTATCCATGGTCATTGATGATTGTCGACAACGAATGTAGGGCGACATCATGATCGAGCATCGACAACCAACTTCTTGTTTGTCAGCGATCGATCATCTTGACCGTCAACGACCGATCGTCTTGACCATCGTGACCAATTGCCTTGACCATCAACGATCAATAACATTGACCGTTACCGTTGATGGACAAACGTCTTGATTGTTGGTGACCAATCGTTGTGATCGTTAACAATTGATCGTCATGCTTGTTAACGACCAACTGTAGTGATGGTCAAAGACCAAATATCATGACCCTTGGTGACCGATTTTTGTGACAATTGACAACCAATCAATCGTCTTAATCGTCGGTGATCGTTGACCATCTTCACCATTCGCAAGCGATCATTGACCGTCTTCACCATAGGTTGATGATCAACTTTATCGTCGACAACTGACAATTGTGATCGTTGACAACCGAATGTCTTAACCATTGGTGATCATTGACCTTCTTTACCATCGACAAATGATTGTTGGTGCTCGACTATTGTGACTGCCAACAACCGATTGTCGTGACTGTTAGTGACTGATCGTTGTGTTGATCTACAACCAAATATCATGACCCCCGACAATCAACTAACCGAGATGATCGTCAAGAATCGACCAATCATCATTCCAATGTCAGTTGATCATTATGATCGTCTTTGATCGATGCATGGTTGATGATGATAGTCATGTTGGATTTAGTGTCCTAAATCTTGTTCCTCTTGTAGTTTCTAATTTGTTAATACAAATTATTATTTGATAAAAGAAGTATTTTATTTGACATTTAGATAACATTACCTCAATCCAATAAACTACTATCCAAAGTTGTTTAATAAAATTTGAATAGTATGTGGTAGACATACAAGTGGATTGTGTTCAAGTAATGACCTAAAAGGTCTACAATATATGGTTAAGGTTGAGTGCCTTATTCTGGTGACACTGCGGATACAACCTACTTTGTCATTGTTACATGAGTTGTAGTTGTTACAGACAATATGATCCATATTGTTCATGTGGAGACATCTGAGTGGAAGCATCCAATATAAAGAGTTTATATAAGACCGGACCACGAAATGATTAGTTTTTCAGTATAACACTATTGCTTGAAGAAACTAACTTTTCACTAGGATGACCAGAGGTAGCTTAATCTTAATCCTGAGTTGTTATGAACTTCTGCCTATGGAGCAAACCTTTGATCTATACGGGTGAGAGTAACCTATTTTATCGATTCAATATGCTTACCATTTTGGGGTTCAGTCCAAATAGGGAGCTGAGAACACAACTACACAAAATGAAATTCACTCTTTCCCATAGAAAGAAAAAATAGATAAAGTGCTCCCTTAATAGTTAATTCCAGTTCTTGAAAATTAAGACATCCCTTTCTCATTGGCTCGAAAGGGGTTAATTTATAGTTTTACTACAAATTATTTTTTTATTAGAGGAATCGGTGACATTTAAAGAGTTAGATGTAACTATTGGGATAAAACGATAATTTAGACTCAGTTGTAGTTATGAGCAATTTATGAAAGATCAACTTACTATTGATCGGTTATATCCAATGGATACAGGAATATATCTACAATGTGAAGAGTGCAGTTATTGGTTTTTAGTAGACTGACTAATACTTAATGAATATTGATTAATCCATTTAAAGAGTTTAGTTGGTTAATCCCCGTATTATTGAAGTTTCTAATCTGTGAGTCCAGGTCCCCTTATTAGCTCACTAAGGATAAAAACAAGGAATAATTTACATTTTTCAAATTATTTATGGGAATTAAAATAATTAATTGTATTGATATGATTAATGTAATGTATAATTTACATTGATACATTATAATATATATAGTTAATTATAAATATGGTTTATAATTAAAACTATATAATATATGAAAGAAAAATATTTGAATGAACTTCAAATATTATATAAAGGTTTTATACTATAGATTAAAATTTAATATGAATTTATTAAAACTATAGATTATAAGACAAAACTATATTATAATATGATTATAAATGCATAGAATATGGTTATTGATGGTTAGTTAACCATATCATAACTATCATATTAATATAATTTATATTTTATTTATATTAATATAATATTTTAAAAAATAAAATAAAATCCCATTAAGGGAGTTATTTTAGTAGTAGGTGTAGAGGGGGAGTTAATGTAACTCCCTTGTCTTTCCCTCATCTTCTCTCATTTGCATTATAACTACAGAAAAAATACAGTAGGAAAGATATCACTCTGTATTTTCAACCTATCTCTCACTCATACAAATCTTCCTGAGAAATTCCCTTTACCAAAATTTTTTCTTGAAGCTCACACTTCATTTCCTTGTATTGTGAGAATAATGAGGACTCCTTTTGGTGGTGTTCACTTGGCGGAAGAGTTCCTGTGCTTCTACAAAAGTTTTGTTCATGATCTCGAAAGAGAATGGCATGAAGATTGTCAATTCTTCATAGGTAATTTTTCCTCATCTTTTTATTCTCAATGAATAGTATGCTTAGCCTTTTAAATTTGTAAAATCATTATTGATTTTTCCACTTTCAATCAAAGACAAAACGTTTAAACGCTTTCGCATTGGGATTCAATCCCTTCAAAATGACAATTTGTGTTGGCAAATCACCTGTTACCATTTGATAAGCAAATAATTGGCATGAATAAGAGCTAAAGGTAAAAGTCTTCTTGAAACATTAAATAATTACTTTCAACCTAAGTCTTCAAGCTATGGTGAAGAGTTGCAACTATTCGAGCTTTAAGACCACCCAAAAGACACCATGAATTTGAAATTCTAAATTCATCCCATTACTAAAAACTATTTTTTTATATATATAAAACAACTAAGTCATTGTCATTCATACATTATAGTCATAGAAATTAATAAATCAAAATTAATTAATTTAAGATTATAAAAGATAAAATTAATATACATTTAATTTTAAAATGAATAAATTAAAATTTTCTTTTAAAATATCATAAAAGTTGATGCAAAATACATTCAAGGTTATACAGTTCACCAAACAACCATTAAAAAATAAGAAAAAATCAGATTACCCAAATCCATGTCTGCACCCCAAACACAGGCTTGAAAATCCCAGGCTACCAAATCTTGCATCCCAAACATAGGCATTTGTATCCTAGGCTTGAGAACCCCCTCAAATAAGCCTTCAGGAATTTGATTCTCAGGCTTTTGATTTCCAACCTGCGCCTCAAACGTCCCCTTAATTACTTTCTAGTTAATATGCCGATTAATTTAAATTTCTATAATTTATTATTATTGTTATTGTTGCTGTTATTATTATTATTATTATTATTATTATTGCACACTTTGGGCAACTTATAGCCTATATTCAATATGTGTCAATGGACGGGGCATAAATGTTGATGGAATATCCTATTCTATCTTGTAAGAGAATGACATAGATATTGATGCAATTTCTTGAGATGGTGGCATATATGAATTGTTTGGAATTGCATATAGACTATTCTTAGTTACTAGAATGCTTTGGAAGAGTGAACACATGAAGGGGTATCACAAAGACTCCTTTCCATGTCAAAACGTTGTGGATGTGTCTTCATCATTTCTAATGACAAATGTTGGGGTTTTGGACCTCAATTAGAAAGTACACATCTTATTATAAGATTGTATTAATTATCCAAATTTATATTACTTATTCTATAAATCGATTTAAAAATTCATCGTACGTTGTTTCAATCTCTATGTCAAGCCATCTCAATTTAGCTCTATGGTTGTCTTTTTCACTCTCATTTGAAACACTATCAAAATAAATCTATACACTAAGCATTAATCATTTATAATTTTATAAACTTATAGTATTATAATTAGTGCAAAACAATCATAGAGAATATTTTTTTTTTTTAAAGAAAAAAACATATACTTTGTCCTTACCCAATCAAATGTACATCGGTCTATAAAACAGATTACAAGTATTGGAAATGATTTTTGGACTTAGGCCCATAGGAAAAGTTAAGAGAGTGGGAAGTTTTATCCCACATGGATAGATTTAGAATTGCCTAGAGGGTTTAAATACCAAGGCATTCTAAATGAGAATCCAAATTGAGTTAGTGGTGGAAGTATAATCCTTTCACTACACACGTGTGTCATTGTTGCCATTTGCCTAGTCAAACAGTTGGGTTCGGGTAACTATGCTTGCTTGAAAAAGAATTAAATTTTTATTATTTATCCTTTATAAATATTCATTGAGCTTCTGACTATTGGTTTCTGTCCATTAACGAACCTTTCCGTTCGTTGGTATCCTCCTCTCACACACTATATAACACTGTTCAGATCTATCAGAGAGGACATACAACTGAATTTCATTCCTTCCTTTCCACTTGATTCTTATCGGTTCTAATCCTTTTTTCGGTGAGTTGTGTTAACCTTGGGGAGCAACCGACATAAGCGATTAGTATCGAGGTCGCGCCGTATTTGCTTTCAAAGCAGTGATTTTTCTACGACCCAGCAACTTTCGTGACATCCATTTCAATAATCTGAAAGAAAATAACACAGATGTCGATCAAGAATGGTAAAGTTCTCTCTAACGAGTCCAAGCTTGAACCACTAGATGAAGTAAATTATCACCGCTAGTATTAGAAATTATTGATTTTCTTCGAGCAGCTAGAGATTGATTATATCCTCAACACAGTAGTGCCTACCAAAAAAGTGAGCATTGTCTCTTATCCAGAATTCTCCGTCCAACCTATTGATGTTTCTAATCAATCAAAGCAATTTACAATTGATCCTGATAAGTACAAGAAAGACAACAAAATAGTCTGCAGGCATCTGCTGAATCATATGACAGATTCAATGTTCGAGTTCTTTGTGGTCCAAAAATTAGTAAAGGTAATTTGGAGTACATTGGAGTCCTGATATGGAGGAGATGATACTGGTCGCAAAAAGTACATTGTAGGTAAATGGTTATAATTCTAAATGACAGACGAGAAATTGATAGTGGAGCAGATACATGAGTATGAAAATTTGGTGGCAAACATTCTGGCTGAGGGCATGAAAATGTGTGAGATTCTACAAGCTAATGTGCTGCTTGAGAAAATTTCCCATCCTGGAGCAACTACATAAATCATCTAAAATACAAAAA
This sequence comes from Benincasa hispida, assembly GCF_027475165.1. Lineage (NCBI taxonomy): Eukaryota > Viridiplantae > Streptophyta > Magnoliopsida > Cucurbitales > Cucurbitaceae > Benincasa > Benincasa hispida. The sequence continues at coordinate 58,934,012 of NC_143484.1, read as the reverse complement.
GAATGATCTAACACTTTAGGAGCCAATCAGTCACATGCGCACCAAAGAAGCCAACAAACTAAAAGATAAACTAATTTCTGGAAATATAAATTTAGTTAATGCTATCTTGGTTGAATCTTTTGTTGTTAACAAAGACAAGTCCAAAAATCATAAAAAAAAATAGTCTGTAAAGAATAAGACTGAGAAGAAAAAACTGATTTGTTATGTCTGTGGGAAATCAAAACACAAATCTTATCAATGCAGTCAAAGGAAAGGAAGGCCAAGTCAGCAACCCATACCACAAACTAATCTTGTTGAACAAGATGACATAATTGTTGCTGTTGTGGAAGCAAACCTGATAGAAAACAAAACTGACTTCGAGACATTTATGTTCAAACTGAGAGCTCTTCCATGACTATAAGGACACTGTTGATAGAGAATGTGTGTTTATGGGTAACTCAGCCACAACAAAAGTGCTTGGAAAAGGGAAGGTTCTTTTAAAATTAACCTTTGGAAAAACTTTATCCTTAAATAATATATTGTATGTACCTTCCTTACGTAGGAACTTGGTATCGAAGAGCCTATTGAATCGGACTGGGCTTAAAATTGTCCTAGAAGCTAACAAGGTTGTCCTCGCCAAAAATGGAGACTGTGTTCGGAAGAGATATCTTGTTGATGGTCTTTTTGTACTGAATACTGTCTCTGTTTCAAATATGATGAATGTAAGTACTTCTAATTCTACTTACATAGTTGAGTCTCTTGATATGTGGCATGGTAGACTAGGTCATGTGAATATTGCATCAGTTAAGAAGCTTAAGGATTTAAAATTGATTAATGCATCTGAAACACATGAAACTAGTAAATGTCCTATTTGTGTAGAAACAAAGTTTGTAAAAAAACTTTTAAACCTGTCACATCTAGAAGTACAAAATTACTAGAATTGATTCACTCTGGTTTAGCTAATTTAAAAAACATCACGAGTAGAGGTGGAAAAAATTACTACATTTCTTTTGTTGATGATTTTTCTAGATATACTAGAATTTATCTTTTAAAAACAAAAGATGAAGCTGGTAGTATGTTTCTAAAATATAAAACAGAAGTAGAGAATCAATTAGATAAGAAGATTAAGAGGTTAAGATCAGATAGAGGTGGTGAATATAGTGATAATACACTAAAAGAATTTTGTGAATCAAATGGCATTATTCATAAATTTACTGTTCCTTATTCACCACAACAAAATGGTATAGCAGAACGTAAAAGCAAAACTCTTAAGGAAATGATGAATGCTATGTTGTTAAGTTTTGGATTGTCTAATAACATGTTGGGGGAAATTGTGCTTTCTGCCTATTTTATTCTTAACAGAGTACCTCACAAGAAACTAGATTCCTCCAAGGCAATCTATATCGTACCCAATCTTTAAGGTTGAAATCATATAGATTTAGGGATTTTAGTGATTGAGAATAATTAAGGATTTTCATATTCAAAGCCTATTTGTTTTTTGAAGTGTGGGTCACAAACTAAACCTCATGTATATCGTATCCACACTATGAAAACACATTCACATTAGGTGTATCTCGAATCACCATGAGTACAAAATTTAGTAGTTTGAAAACAATTTCAACATGCTAAACATAAGTTATAAGGCCACAACAAGGTTATAACGTTTACAACTCGATGTTCCATAACTCAGGGTTATTATTTCATAACAAATTATCTAACTAAAATCACCTTAATCCATGTTTGGCTTATATGAATCCTAAAATCGAATATTCATAGATTCTTGTTTCGAAAATTATTTCTAAAAGCCACAATTACTTGATTTCATATCACAATTATCTTTGAGCTTTTGTAAAAAAATTACTAAAATCAAAAGATTTTTAGAAATTTATCTCTCATGGGCTCCCATAATATAAATAAGTCATTATAGCTTAAATTACAGCTAAATATAAATATCTTCAAATTCAATTCAATTATATTGAACTAAGAAAAGATAAATGCATAAGTCTCTTTCAATAATAAATAAATTACGAAAAGAACATAAATTTCTTGAAATCTTTAAATATCCAAATCAATGGTATGCACATCAAACGTAATTGATTTCAAAACTTAAAAACCAAAATTTGCGAAAATAGTATAAGTGTAAGGACTTTAGTTTGAATCACCAATTACAAAATAGTTTCATTTATTTAGTGTCAAACCTTAATTTAAATCTTTTATGAATACTTAATCATGGTTTCTATAGATTCGAGTTTAAGTCCACGATACCCTTTTCTCTCCAATGAGTTTATTTTGTACTTTTAATAGCATATCTTTTTCTTTCACTAATATTCATCATCTTATTCCTCCAATAATAGACTCTATTATTGATAGGCTCCTGCTAGCTAGTTATATAATATATCACTAATAGATTCCGAAAATTGAATCTAAAGTTCTTTTACATTGTATTATATTTGCTAATACTTTGGTTATAGTTTCTATATTTATAGTGCCCCTTCCTTTAAAACTCTTTTCTTCTCTCATTTCATGGCTTCCACTTCCGTAATTTTTCTAAAAAATTATAAAAAAACTCAAAACATCAACATAACACTTATACCCGATGTTAGAGGATTAAACTTATGAGTTAGTAAGTGCCTTAGTCTTCACCCTGTCCATAACTTATGAAACCTGTCTGGGTTTAAAAAAAATAAAATTTTTTAAGCAAAAAAAAAAAAAAAAGTAATTAACAAGTAAAATACTATTTTAATAAAAAACCGATCGACTACAATAATTTATAATTTTCTCATATTAGAGAATTAGACACAGAAAGTGAAGTGCCCCATTGTCCTCTAAATTATATGTTAATTAGTCCACCCACTATATCATAGAACCACGATAAATTTTGTTCTCTTTATCACGTAAAATTAACTAATGCACACCAAATAAATAATTGTAAACAGACGAGACAAAGTGGTTCTATGCTTCAAACAGCCAAAACATATAGAATTGCTAATTAAAATTTATGTTGATATTTTTGCCTGCGTTAATTTAAAGAAATATCAGCCACAAATTCTTTTCGTTCTCCAATATTAAATTTAGATGTGATAAAGACGAGTATCTACCAAATCAATGAATGAATAAAAATAAAATCGTCAACAAGCAGATGATAGAAACCTCTAGTTGTCTTTCCTTTCCATAATAATTCCGATACTCCATGTATAAATGGTAATTATTTGACTTTTTTTCTTTTACTTTTAAAAATTATTTATAAGTATTGCTTACACCAATAACTAAGTTTCATATGTCTTGTAATGTTCCAAAAAAATCAAGCCGTGTGTTTTAAAACTAAAAAGAAAAAAAAAAACAAAAGAAAGAAAGTAGTTTTCAAAAATGTATTTTGCTTTTAGAATCACTACAACAATTTTGCATATCAATTAGAAAGTAATTGGAGATATATTGTTTCATTCTCTTATCTCTTCACACCCATCCAAGAATGAAGAAGAAATTTAATGTAAAAATAAACAAATAAACAAATAATAGATAGAATCTTGGAAAGATATCAAAGAACTGGACAAAAATTTCTTTGTGGAGTCTTAGTGGATCAGGGTTGTTAGGATCCGAATGTCGTTTGTCTCCACTGTGAAGAAGATTATAAAGTTTGTCTTCTTTTTTATCGGATCACAAGTTTCAAACAACTCAATTGAACGGACTAAAGAAGTAGGAATGGATCTTCATTTGCTATCGTCAAACCTCGATCGTCGTTTGCCGGCCACCATCAATTGTCGTCGTCAATCATCGCCAGTCATAGTCGAATGAAGAGAGCAAGGTCGTCGCAGTCATAGTTAGCAATATCAGTCAAGGCATTCAACTTGAAATCATAAGGGTTTGTGATATTAATCATCATCAAATTATTATTTCTATTTTATTTAATAACTTTGATGTAATTCAAGTATTTTCCAATTTTATATTTTGTATGACATCTTAAGTAGGGATATTTTTATCATTTTTTTTATTAACAATGATGTGGCATTAGGTTTTTTTTGGGAGGCTATTAAAGTCTTATTATTAGGTCGTTTGATCAGTTTATTTATTTTTTTATTTTTTATTATTATTTTTTTTTAATGTTTGAATTCTTTAGGGTTTATTCTAAATGGAAATATTTTGTGGATGATAGAGTCTCATCATCGATTTTTAATTTTTGGGTCAGGGTTATATACCAAGAACATTTAGGTAAGTTTGATCATCTTACTTGAGGAGTGTTCCAACTTGGAGTAAGGAACTAGTTCTCTTTATCTTTTGGTATTCGATCAAAAGTAATCTAAAATCTAAAATCTAAATTTTCTTTTATAAAAGGGCTCCTAAATCTCAAATTCCTAGAGTTTTCATATCTGTTTCAATCACAATCTAGTGGTATAAAACTTCAGCCAAAATTACATCATTTACGGTAGATATACGATGGCAGTTCAAGCTTTCAAAAACGACGTCATTTGATGCAATAAATTTAAACCAAAAAAAAAAATCTAAAATGTTTAGATGACGGTTCATTATAGCTGCCTTTTTTTTTTGTGGGAATTTAAAGTTTACTCCCCTCCTTTTACTTTAGATGGTGGTTTGAACCCACCATTGTAACCCACTTTTCAATGTTGGGTTTTGCCCGCCATCGTATATGAAATTTACATTAACATCAAAACTTTCTGCCAAAAGATGCACATTTTTCCATAACTGCGATCATAGAGTCTTGAAGAAACTTTGACTCAAATACCTCAGTTTTTTGTTTGTTTATAACTAATTTTGTAAATGGTCAGCTCATATACTCTATAACCCTACTTTTAGAATTTAAATAAAAGACTTATCATCATTTTCTTAGTTTTCTGAAAACAACAAAAACCTGTACGCAATCTTCATCAGTAAAAGAATTTAGATCTTTTCGTGGACGTAGGCAATCTTGCCAAACCACGTAAATACTGTGTCTCCATCTTCTTGCCTTATCTTTCTTGTTCATTCGAGTGTTTCTTTACTGCAAAATCGCGCGCCATTGTATTATCTTTCAAATCACATCGAGTAATCTGATTGTCGAATCAATCGTACATCGATTCACCACAAGAATTATAGACTTTAATGTTGGTTTTAAACCGATATTAAAGATAGTGTTATTAAAGCCCTTTAATGTCGATTTTCTTTAATGTCAGTTTTAAACCGACATTAAAGGCAACCAATATTAAAGGGCTTTAATAACACTGTCTTTAATGTCGATTGCAACCGACATTAAAGTCCTTTAATGTTGTTTGTCAACTGAAGCCCATAATCCATTGAAGCCCATAATTTATGTCCGTTCTTTTCAGTTATTGTTCGTTTTTTTTTTTTAAATTCCGTTGTCGAATCTATTTTTAATATCGGTCAAAATTAAAGTTACAACATTATATGTCTCGTGTTGGGTCAGGAAATGTCCGATTGTTTTTTATTAAAAAATATAAAAAAATTTGCATGGCAAGCAATCAATATTTGTCTTCCACCTATGAATTCACTGAACTCAAACCTGAAATATAACAATAGACAGAACAATACACTCTACCACAAAACTCAATACAAAGTTACCTGCAATAAAGCACACTTCTATAATAATTTATCCACAAACAAGGATTAATATTTCCAATCCATTCTATATACTCATCAAATATGAAATAAACACACAAATCACCAACATTTGTATATCGATAATGCACTTTCATAGAACAATAATTATAATTATCAACCACCTATATTATAATCATTTCTCTCATTCACAAATATCAATTAATACTTCCATGAATACTTACACCAAATATCCCATAAACAAAAAATTATACATAAATCTTCCAATAAACAAAACATGGTTAGATAAATTTGCATTCATTCTAAGCTAGCATTTACATTCTATTAAGACAAAAAACAAGAAGTACATCCGTACACAAATCGGCCAACAAAACTTGCCCATTGGGTTCGAATTATGTCAATCTCTCCTTGGGTATATGCATTTTTTGTATTGAACTACAAAGTAGAAAAAAAAATAAACTCAACATAAATTTACATCATTTATTAAATTAAAGCTAGTATATAAAAAATAAATAATTTACGTACGAGGCTAGTAATGGGAGTAGTAGGATTATGCACTATTTCGTGTATACACTTTTGCACGTAGTACCCGCATCCTACAGAATCTAGTTGACAGGGGCATTACATATAAGAAGTTGAAAACAATTATTCTTATATTCGAATGAACATAAATTGTTAAAAAAATTAATGCAAACTTACCTTTACAGGTTTCCATTTTGGAGAAGGCAGATGGTATTGGAGATTGTGCTTGGCTTGCCATATTTTCAATCCACTAAATAGTTTGAAAACATTAGTTAAACATAAATACTTCAATAAAGAACTAAAAAACTTCAATTACACTTACATATTTATAACTCCATGGAAATCCTCTTGAACCTTATTTCGAATAGAGTCCAAAACATAAACACAATTTTCTTGTAGATTGATTATAATCAATATCCAACGATAACTATAATAAGCAACAATTTCGAAATATTAGTACGCGTATAATGCAAATTAAAAATAACTAAAGACTTGTATTTACTTACCCTGTGTTATATGGAGTAAGGACTAATTGGTCCAAATTAGCCAATTCTAGTTGGTTGGCTAAATTTTTGGATCGAATATCTTGACACTCCACATGTGGGGATATTCCTGCTTGATCAATTATAAAAAAAACTTCTTCATAATATCATGACCACATTCATCCGAAAGATACTTAAACAAAGTAAAAGTTATTATATAAACATGAAACAAAATATACATGAGTGAATCTAGATGAGTAATACTTACGCAATGTATGTCAAAATGCTCATGTAACCTATTTCAACTATGTTCATACAGATCATGTCCGTTCAAGAGTTCGATGGTACCATTGGTGTTAGTATATTTGGAGGTCTAGCCGAAGCTCTTAATTGTTGAATGGTCCTACCATAACCAAATTTACAAAAATTCAAAATACGAAAAATAATAAATAACCAAACTCATATACTAAAAAAGATGCATATTTTTTCTCGTTAACCATAACTACAAGTTCACGAGGCCATATTACGAAGTTGCCCATTGCTTGATTTAAGGACTCTATTTTTCCCTTCACAGGAATTGGTATTGGCAAATCTTCTCCCATGACAATGTCAATCAGAACTTTAACAGTTAAGCATGACACATCATCATCAAATGCTGTGGCTACTGCAACAATATTATCACAGTTCTTATAGCCAAGTGGCATGGTGTCCCCTTAACAAATTTAAAAGAACTAATGTCATGCATGGTTAAGCACAATATGAATAAAATTTAAAAGTCACAACAAATAAATTACCTCAAAATATTCTTTAGGCATCTTCTCATTATCTTCTTCTTTAGATGCACTTAGTGCGACACTTCTAACAGATGATTTGGATTGATGAGATTGTCTACTATGAGTTTTTTCTCTTGACACTTTACCATGTCGAACATTTTTTTCATTAGAGCCTCCTTCAATTTCTTGGCTCATTGAGGACTTTGGTTTTACTGATTTGAATTATTGGGAATGGGAAACAAAATTACCCACTCCTCTAACACGCCCCTAATGTTCATCTGTACCCAATGCTTTGGTCAAAACATCTTCACCTTCATAGACTTCGGCCAATTTATCCTGTAAAACATATTACAATTTTCACAGAATATCTATATCATCACAAGTTTTAGACATTATATATATGTCATCTTAAACTTTGCACAATATAAACTTACAATTCGATTGGCACATTCTCGAATGGCTTCATCAAAGTATTCATTTTTTTTTTCTTTTCGTGCTTCTTTCCATAAAGTCACCCAATAAGAAGGATCATTCGATATATTCTACATGAACATACATATTTAATTAGCATAAACATATTAGAATATGAAGTAAATAAGCTCAAACATTCAACATATTCAACAATTGTTCACATTTCTTTAACTTTTACAGCTTGTTATTGTAACTACTTGTATCAGAAAAATAGTATAAATACTCATCATTTACAAATTTGTAGCATACAATATACAAAGCTTCAAGAAGACTTGAAATATGTAAAAGAAAAAGCTGTGACTTAGCTCTTGAATAAGATCTCCTCTCCTTCCCGTGGATGTAGGCATCATTTGTCGAACCACGTATATCATCGTGTAGAACTCTTCTTCCTCTTTTCTTCTACAAGATTGCATGTTCTTTATCGCCAATCATTTACTCAAGCAGTCGTACAAAAGAAACAGAAAAGATTAGGGTTAGAGAAGCTTTGCCAATTTGATAGAGAGAACAAGAGAGAGAGAAAGAAATTAATTCTGCAAAATCCCATAAGAATAAAAGTTTTCATTCACTTCCATCAGGAAAAATTTAGTGGAGCGAACCACGTGGAGCACATCAGCTGGAAGTTCGTGGACAAAGGATATCCAAGAACTCTACCAAACCAAATTTATTTTGAGGCAAAATTCTTGGGTTCACGAAATTGGATCAGCAAAGCAGGGTCACTAAATTCATCATTTGGGCTTTTAGAATACAATCAACAAGAAGTAGGCCCAACAAAGTAGTATGAGAGCAAAAGACTTCCAATATTGCAATTTTTTAAGATTTAAGATTCAAGTTTTTCATTCAAAGATGTCAGCAGCAAGATTCGAAGTTGTTGGGCCTGCTTCTTGTTGAATGAATGAAATGAGCCTAAATGATGAATAATATGGCCCTTCTTGCTAATCCAATTTCGTGAGTCCAAATATTTTGCCCCAAAAGAATTTTGGTTTGGTAGAATATTTAGCTACCATTTGTCCACGAACTTCCAGCTGATGTGCTTCACGTGGTTTGATCCACTAACCCTTTCCTGATGGAAGTGAAAGAAAAATTATTCTGATGGGTGATAATTTCAGAATTAATTTCCTTTCTCTCTCTTTCTTTCTCATTCTCTCTTTCGATTTCTATAGAGCTTCTTCTAACCCTAATTTTTTGTTTGTTTTGTGTGAATTGCTTGAGTAAACGATTGATGAACAATAGCATGTAGTCTTGTAGAAGAAAGGAAGAAGAGAAGCGCTACATAACGATATATACGTGGTTTGGCAAATGATGCCTACATCCACGGGAAGGAGGAGAGATCTTTATTTGAGAGCTAAGTCACAGATTTTTCTTTTACAGATTTCAAGTTTTCTTGAAGCTATTGTAATTGTATGCTACGAAATTTGTAAATGTGAGTACTTATACTATTTTCTGATACAAGTAGTTACAATAACAAACTGTAAAAGTTAAAGAAATGTGAATATATCTTGAATATGTTGAATGTTTAAGCTCATCCTCTTCAAATCTCCACCTTAAGCTCAACATGCAAGCTCTTCTCCTTCCAAATTTAACATGTCTTCACCCTTTTTCAGGAAGCTGGAACCCGATCTGACCAAGACAGTTTGCTAGCCTGAGTTTGCTCAGAGGTTTAATAAGCATGTCAGCTGCATTGGGTGATATGAACTTTAAGCACCTCAACTTCTCCTTTCTCTATTCTGTTTCTTACAAAATGATACTTAATGTCTATGTTTTTGGTCCTTGAATGATACTTACGGTTTTTGGATAGGTGAAAGGCACTTTGGTTATCACAATAGATCTTTACTACTGTTTGATTAATATCAAAGTCCTTCATCAACCCCTTTAACCACAGTGCTTCTTTTATTGCTTCTGATGAAGCCATGTACTCTACTTCTATGGTTGATAATGTTGTGATTGACTATAAATTTGCTTTCTAATACTACAAATTTGAACCAAATAAGAATAGATAACCTGTTAATGATCTTCTTTTGTCTTGGTCACCTGCAAAATCTGAATCAACATATCCATATAGCTCTAAATTTGATTCATTAGTACTTTGATATGTTAATTTTGACTGTTTAGACCAAATTAGATATCTTAAAATCCATTTTGTTGCTTTCCAGTGTCTTTTCCCAGGGTTAGACATGTATCTACTGACAAGACTAGTGTCGTACGATAGGTCTGGTCTAGTAGATATCATTAAGTACATTAAACTCCCTACTTCTTGATTGTATGGAATTGATTGCATTTGAGTTAAATGTTTTATGTCTGTTTCTTTTGGTGAGTTTTATGAGGAATGTTTAAAATGACTAGAAATAGGTATAGTGACTGGTTTTGCATTAGACGTATTAAATCTGTTAATTACTTTTTCACAGTAGTTTAGTTGGCTAATGGTTAGAGTTGAGGAAGTTCTGTCCCTTTGAATTTCAATCCCAAGGATCTTTCTAGACTGACCTAAATCCTTCACGTCAAATTCTCTCTTTAGAAGATTTTTGACATGAATTAAATCCTCCTTAGATTTTCCTGTTGTAGCATATCATCAACATAGAATAGTAGATAGACTTTGTCCTTATAGGTAGATGAATTAATATAAGAACAAATATCATAGGAACTTCTTTAAAATATAATATTCTCTATGTAATCATTAAACCTTCTGTACCAGCATCTAGGGGATTATTTAAGACCATATATAGACTTATTTAGGAGATAGTATAGGTCTTACTTCCCTCTTTCTTCAAACCCTTTAGGTTGAACCATATAGATAACCTCATCTAGATTTCCATGAAGGAAAGTAGTTTTAACATCTAGTCGATCTAGTTCAAGATTGTATTGAGCAACTAGAGATAAAAGTAGTCTAATAGAGGTTTGTTTTACTACTGGTGAAAAGATTTCAGAATAGTTTATGCCTTCCCTCTGAGTAAACCCTTTAGCCACTAGCCTTACCTTGTACCTAGGCTTTTCTTCTTTGGTAGAACCCTCCTTTAGTTTATATATTCATTTAGAGGCTATAGGTTTGCATCCTTTAGGAAAAGGGGCTAGGGTCCAAGTATTATTGACAATGAGTGATTCGATTTCTTCATACATAGCTTGAATCCAAGACATAGCATTAGGGCATTTTACTGCCTCTTCAAAAGTGGCTAGTTCTTAGTCATTAGGAGCTATTGTGGCATTTAGGACTAGGTTCATGTAGTTAGTTTTAGTATACCTAGCTAGAGGAACTATCACTCTTCTTTGTCTATCCCTAGCCAAAGAATACTGACTTTGATCAGATACAACTTCAATATTCTCAGTATTCTCATTTGAGACATCCTCTTCTTCTTCTTTAGTTTTAATAGGAGGGTTATGGTTAGTGGAAGAATCTTTAGGTGTCTCCACCTCAATCCTAGTAGTATTAGGGCTATTAGAAACTTCATAAGTTTTTTTTTTTTTTTTGCATAAACATCTCTTTTTCTCTGAAAGTGACATCCCTACTTATGACAAACCTTTTCTCAGTAGGATTTCACATCTTAAATCCTTTGACACCTTCTGAGAACCTAACAAACATACACTTTATTGCCCTAGACTTTAGTTTCCTCTGATTTTGGTGAATATGGCCAACACATCCAAATACCCTTAGATTTTCTAGGTTAGATGGATGTGTGGTCCATTTTTCTTCAGGAGTTCAAAAGTTTAGAGAGGAATGATACACCTATTTAAGGTGTACATAGTGTAGCTTGCTGCCTCAGCCCAATATTTTTCACTAAGGATTGCATTTGAGAGAAGACATCTAACCCTTTCAATGACTGTTCTATTTAGTCTTTCAGCTACTCCATTCTGTTGAGGAGTGAATCTAGCAGTCCTATGCCTAGTTATTCATGTTTCTTTACAAAATTTGTTAAACTTTTCACTACAAAATTCCAGACCATTATCAGTTCTTAGGTATTTAATTTCTTAACAAGTTTGCTTCTCTTTCATGAGTTTCCATTCCTTAAACCTATCAAACACTTAGTCTTTAGTTTTAAGGAAGTAGACCCAACTTTTTCTAGAGAAGTCATCAGTGAAAGAAAGTAAATACTTTGAGCCACTTAGGCTAGGTGTAGGAGTTGGACCCCATAGGTCAGAGTGTATATAGTCTAGGATAGTTTTTGTGGTGTGTTGTGCTTTAGTGAAACTTTGCCTTGTGGCTTTTCCTAAAACACAGTGTTCACAAAAGGTTAGATTTTCCGAGAGACCTTTAGGTAGAATCCCTTGTTTAGATAGGACTTCTAGGCCTTTAGCACTAATGTGAGATAATCTTTTATGCCATACATCAGCCTATGTGATCTCATTTGTGGTGGCAACATATGCCCCTGTCAACATTTCAACTCCTTTGACCACAAATAAGTCATTTATCTTTTCCCCAACTAATATCAACTTAGAATCCTTTAGCACCTCAAAGGTTCCTCCTTTACCCCTGTATTCACACCCAATTGCATCTAGCATACCTAAGGAGATTAGATTTCTCTTAAGTAGTGGAACATATCTCACATTCCTAAGAAGTTTAATAGTTCCATCCTTAAGTTTCATGGAAATAGAGCCAACGCCTTCTATCTTACAGCCTTGGTTGTTTCCCATATACACCATTTCTCCTTCAATTTCTTTAAAGGTGTTGAACCAAGGTCTCATTAAGGTCATGTGGTAGGTGCATCCAAAATTTAGGACCCAATCATGTTTTCCTAGAGGATTTACATGGTTGGATATGTCTAAAGTTGAGGCTAAAGCATCTGAGTAGATAAAGAAGCCTTCTACAACAGATGCTTTAGGCTATTTGCCTTTTGAGTCCTTTTCTTTCTCTTGATTCTTTCTTTTTAGGATAAAACAATCATTAATTAAATGTCTTTTCTTTTTGCAATACTTACATTTTATTTTCTGTTTTGACTTATTATCTTTTGAGTTGTGAGGTTTTCTGTCCTTTGAATGATTTTGTTTGAAGTTTCCTTTAGAAAATAATCCTTCATCACTAGGATGATCCTTTCTATCAATATGTAACTCTAGCTCTCTAGTTCTTAGGGCTGAGATTATAGTCTCTATGCTTATACTGTCCCTTCCATACTTTAGAGCATTTTTTATTTCTTTATAGGGTTCAAGCAAAGACTTTAGAAGCACATAGGCCTCATTTTCATCACCAAGTTTTTCTCCTAGAGTTTTAAATTTAGCAACAATTTTCTTGAACTCATCTAAGTTATCAGTTAAAGTTTTAGATGAATCCCATTTTAAATGTAATGAATTTCTCCCTAAGATATATTTTACTAGGAAGATCTTTAGTAGCATATAACTCTTCTAGTTTAGTCCATATCCTATAGGCAGTTTCTTAATCTAAGACTTGTCTAAGAATACTGGCACTAAGGTTTAGAACTAACGTACCGTAGGCTACCAACTCCCAGTCTTCTTTTTCTTGGGCTGTCATAGTGGCAGAGAGTGTTGATGTGTCATGGAGGGATTTCTGAGCTTTCTGCTAGCTGAGAATCGCCTTGATTTTGGCCTTCCACAGGCCGAAGTCTCCTTTGCCATCGAATTTCTTCACTTCGAATCTTGCTACTAACATTTTTGGATGAAAAACTTGAATCTTGATTCTTCAAGAACTGTAATCTTGTAAGTCCTTTTGCTCCGATACCACTTTGTTAGGCCTGTTTCTTGTTGAATGAATGAAATGAGCCTAAATGATGAATAATATGGCCCTTCTTGCTGATCCAATTTCGTGAGTCCAAATATTTTTCCCCAAAAGAATTTTGGTTTGGGTCCACGAACTTCCAGCTGATGTGCTCCACGTGGTTTGATCCACTAACCCTTGCCTGATGGAAGTGAAAGAAAAATTATTCTGATGGGTGATAATTTCAGAATTAATTTCCTTTCTTTCTCTTTCTTTCTCGTTCTCTCTTTCAATTTTTGTAGAGCTTCTTCTAACCCTAATTTTCTATATATTTTGTGCGACTTACTTGAGTAAGCGATCAATGAACAATAACATGCAATCTTGTATAAGAAAGGAAGAAGAGAAGCGCTACACAACGATATATGTGGTTTGGAAAATGATGTCTACATCCACGAGAAGGAGAAGAGATCTTTATTTGAGAACTAAGTCACAGATTTTTCTTTTACAGATTTCAAGTTTTCTTGAAGCTATTGTAATTGTATGCTACGAAATTTGTAAATGATGAGTACTTATACTATTTTCTGATACAAGTAGTTACAATAACAAACTGTAAAAGTTAAAGAAATGTGAATAGATCTTGAATATGTCGAATGTTTGAGCTTATTCTCTTCAGAAGTAGAAAAACTCGATGGCAAAGGAGATTTTGGCCTGTGGAAGGCTAAAATCAAGGAAATTCTCGGCCAGTAGAAAGCTCACAGAGCCCTCCTTGACCCATCAACACTCCTTGCCACAGTGACAGCTGAAGAAAAAAAAGACTGGGAACTGGCAGCTTATGGTACGTTGGGTCTAAACCTTAGTGTTCTTAGACAAGTTTTAGATCAAGAAACTGCCTATAGGATATGGACTAAACTAGAAGAATTATATGCTACCAAAGATCATCCTAGTAAAATGTACCTTAGGGAGAAATTCTTTACATTTAAAATGGATTCATAAAAGACTTTAAATGATAATTTAGATGAGTTCAAGAAAATTGTTGTTGAATTCAAAACTCTAGGAGAAAAACTTGGTGATGAAAAAAAGGCCTATGTGCTTCTAAACTCTTTGCAAGAACCCTATAAGGAAATTAAAAATGCTCTAAAATATGGAAGGGACAGTATAAGTACAAACACTATAATTTCAGCCCTAAGAACTAGAGAGCTAGAGTTACAGATTGATAAAAAAGGATCATCCTAGTGGTGAAGGGTTATTTGCTAAAGGAAACTTCAAACAAAATCATTCAAATGACAGAAAACCACATAACTCAAATGATAATAAGTCTAAACAGAAAATAAAATGTAAGTATTGCAAAATGAAAGGAAATATAATCAAAGACTGTTTTATCCTAAAAAGGAAGAACCAAGAGAAAGAAAAGGACTTAAAAGGCAAACAACTCGAAGCATCTGTTGTAGAAGGTTCATTTATTTACTTAGATGCATTAGCCTCAACTTTAGACAAATCCGACCATGTAAATCCTCTAGGAAAACATGATTGGGTCCTAGATTCTAGATGCACCTACCACATGACCTCAGTGAGACCATGGTTTGAGAAATGGTTTATATGGGAAACAACCAAGGCTGTAGGATAGAAGGCATTGGTTATGTTTCTATAAAACTTAAGGATGGAACTATTAAACTCCTTGGGAATGTGAGATATGTTCCACTTCTTAAGAGAAATCTAATCTCCTTTGGTATGCTTGATGCAATTGGGTGTGAGTACAGGGGTAAAGGAGGAACTCTTGAGGTGCTAAAATACTCTAAGGTGATACTAGTTGGGGAAAAGATAAATGACTTATTTGTGGTCAAAGAAGTTGAAATGATGACAGGGACATATGTTGCCACCACAAATGAGATCACAGAGGCTGATGTTTGGCGCAAGAGATTACCTCACATTAGTGCTAAAGGCCTAGAAGTCCTATCTAATTTGGTCTAAACAGTCAAAATTAACATATCAAAGTACTAATGAAACAGAGTTAGAGCTATATGAATATGTTGATTCAGATTTTGCAGGTGACCAAGACAAAAGAAGATCATTAACAGGTTATCTATTCTTATTTGGTTCAAATTTATTGTATTGGAAAGCAAATTTACAGTCAATCACAACATTATCAACCACAGAAGAAGAGTACATGGCTTTATCAGAAGCAATAAAAGAAGCATTGTGGTTAAAGGGGTTGATGAAGGACTTTGGTATTAATTAAATAGTAGTAAAGATCTACTATGATAACCAAAGTTCCATTCACCTATCCAAAAACCCTCAATATCATTCAAGGACCAAACACATAGATATTAAATATTACTTTGTAAGAGACATAATAGAAAAAGGAGAAGTCGAAGTGTTGAAAGATCATACCACCAAAAATGCAATCGACATGCTTACCAAACCTATGTCCAATTTCAAGCTAGCAAATTTTCTTAGTCAAATTGGCTTCCAGCTTCCTGAAAAAGGGTGAAGACATGTCAAATCTAGAAGGAGAAGAGCTTGCATGTTGAGCTTAAGGTGGAGATTTGAAGTAAATAAGCTAAAACTTTCAACATATTCAACAGCTGTTCACATTTCTTTAACTTTTACAGTTTGTTATTGTAACTACTTGTATCAGAAAAATAGTATAAATACTCATCATTTAGAAATTTGTAGCATACAACATACAAAGCTTCAAGAAAGCTTAAAATGTGTAAAAGAAAAAGTTGTGACTTAGCCCGTGGATGTAGGCATCATTTGCCGAACTACGTATATCATCGTGTAGAACTCTTCTTCCACTTTTCTTCTACAAGATTGCATGTTCTTTATCACCAATCGTTTACTCAAGCAGTCACATGAAACAAACAGAAAAGATTAGGGTTAGAGAAGCTCTCCAAATTTGGTAGAGAGAACGAGAGAGAGAGAAGGAAATTAATTCTGCAAAATCCCATAAGAATAAAAGTTTTCATTCATTTCCATCAGGCAAAAGTTAGTGGAGCGAACCACGTGGAGCACGTTAGCTGGAAGTTCGTGGACAAAGGATATCCAAGAACTCTACCAAACCAAATTTATTTTGGGGCAAAATTCTTGGGTTCACGAAATTGGATCCACAAAGCAGGGCCACTAAATTCATCATTTGGGCTTTTAGAATACAATAAAAAAGAAGCAGGCCCAACATAATAAAAGATTTAATTTAAGTAAAAAAAATTACTAATTCTTGGGCAAGATTTGCATAACCCTTTCGAGAAATGTGATGATTATATATACATTTTGACCTTCTTTCTTTTTGAAGACAACTTATTTCCTATACAACAAATCTAGTTGAAGTTACCTATCAAAACAATGATAATATTGACATTTATTTAGAATGACTTATATCCCATTTTTCACTCAATTGTTCACTAACAAACGATGTCCACTGATCTTGCTCTATATGAGAATATTTTTGGGGAAGGAAATTGCAAGACCAAGGGTTCATCCTTAAATGGAAGTATGAACTTTTGAGTCAATGTGGTCTTGAAAGTCCAAAACTTCCTAGATGTGCAGACATGAGTATATCATGTTTGGACTTAGAGTCCACATCGAATGACATCTGCACAATAAAAAAAGTTGTAAACAATAAACTAATAAACTACTATGCACATGAATTAAAGTTTTAGAAAACATACTGCTACACAATCAAAAAGTTTATCTTTTAGATGGTTTGGAACTTTTTTCCAAGAATTATACATTATAGATATTTTCTGTCGAACACAAACTCCTATATAACTTTGCATCTTCTTTGCACCAAATTCAATCGATTGTCCATGTTCATTATAATCAATGGACAACCGTTGCCCAGATGTTCTTATTTTTGCCAACTCAGACATATTGTTGGGCCACGTGGAATACTTATTCTGCTATTTTTTTGTGGGATCATATTTTTATCATCCTCGTTGCTACTTGCTATTTTTCCATGTCAATCTGCAAAACAAAACAAAAAAAAACATTACTCATACAAAAAACATATAATCTTAATATTCAAGTACATATAACCATAGTAAATGACATACCATGTTTAATACATTATTTATCAACCCATATACCCTTACAATCATTTCTAATGTATGTGGATGTTGTATCATCAATCTTAATTTATCAACATTGGGCATTCTTTGCATACCTCCATAACCACACTCTTTTAGTATATCTCCTATTTCATCTTCATAAAAATCATCTTCAATTATTAGTCGTGGAGATGTTAAAACAATTGACCAACCCAAATTTGCAAGGTCTTTTACATAGAAGACTTGTTTTGCTTGAGAGACTAAAACAAATGGGTCTGATTTATGTCCAATACGATTGAGGTCCATAATAGTAAACCCAAACTCGTCTGTTTTGAATCTATTTCTATTCTCAACTCAATTACATTTGAATAAAATAAATGATAATCCATGATAGTCAAGCTCCCATATTTCTTTTATTACACCATAAAAGGTCATATCTGACATGACGGGGCTTTTGTCCTTAGCACTAGAGACTTGCATTGTAGTAGCTATTATACTAACTCCACTATTTTGAACCCTCTTAATATCATCGCGATTATTTGTGTGATAGTAGTAACCATTGACCACGTAACTCGAATATTTTGCCACAGTTGGACAAGATCCATTAGCTATCCATCTTAAAGCAGGCGATATGAAATTTTTGGGAACTTCGAGAGCTAGTGCAACCTACGATATATTTTATAATAGTTTAGTAGTTAACATTTTATTATACATCAAATAATAGGTCTCTAGAGATTACCCGTGTGGACAACTGATGACGAAAATTTAGATTACCAAATCGTTGAGGACTTGATAACTAAAATTAGATGAACGCACTATGCGATGCATGTTCTAAATGTATGCATTGATTATCATGCATCGGTGGTCATGCGTTGGAATGAACTATGCATTAGTGAATGTATGCGATGACTGTGCGTTCCTGTCACAAGTTTTCTTGCGCTCACGCCAAGTATAACGCGAACTCAAGTTTCTCGGGTGATCCGAGGTCGAACTCAAGGACTTGTAATTAAATGCTATGCGGTAATGTATATGCGACGGTAAATAAAAGAATGGATGAGAGGTTTTAAGCTAACACTACTCCTACTTCTAAGTAACAGATAATGCAATGAGAAGTATGAATGAGAGATAGAGACACGACAGCTGATGACGTGAAATAAATGGATGGGAAAAATAGATAAAATATGAGGATGTCTTTGTTGAAAATAGGGCTTTTAACCTAGGGGCATTTATGTAATTATGTAAGACCTCTAGGGTTTCCTAATGTCTATTTATACAGTGTGTCCCTGTGTATCTAGGGTATCAATTTTAAAACGAATAAGAAAAGTCTTTATATCGTGGTTTTTCTCCCTATACTAGAGTTTCCACGTAATCTTGTTGTTCTTCTCTTCTCTATTCTTTATTTTTAACTTGGTATCAGAGCGCAGTGCTGAAACCCTAGCGGTTATGGAAGAGAATCAACCTCAATCCTCTTCTACTGATGGGTCTTCGAGTTTTGACATGAAAACGAGAATCCGAGCAGCTGTAAAAGAATGTTTTCAGGATGCCATACAGGAACTCTCCATGTAGAAACGAGTCGAACTCGAGAATCATAGGTATATCCAGTCACGATCGGAGATGGAGTCGGCCGCGAAGAACAGACGACTCACGATCGGAGCCATCACGATCTATTTTCTCTCTTTTGGCCCCAATATCTGAATAAGGCAGCATAAATAACTTGTATTTCTACAAGTTATCACACCCTCAAATTTAGATATATGTTTGTCCTCAAGTATATCTTCCACTAAGGCAATAAAGCTCAATTCCTATCCTATATTTTTGCATCGATTGGTTGCTCCGAATGTTACACTTAGGCATATTTCTTGACAACATAATTTCCTTCTATCCTTGCTAATTCTTAACAATTCCTACTTTATTCTTCTATGTAACAAATTTCTGCTAAAAAAT
The DNA here is from genome assembly GCF_027475165.1 of Benincasa hispida. Taxonomy (NCBI): domain Eukaryota; kingdom Viridiplantae; phylum Streptophyta; class Magnoliopsida; order Cucurbitales; family Cucurbitaceae; genus Benincasa; species Benincasa hispida. Next base: position 58,914,595 of record NC_143484.1, on the reverse strand, counting down.
GCTTTTCTAGTTTAAAAATAGAATGTTTACCTCTTCTTTGTCAAAATAACTTGTATGTCTATATGCGGAGGTCAAATCTTGCATCATTTATTTAGAAACTGTTGGTCATGGTTACACCCTTCGTTTTGGTTTGTTCCCACGAGTGTCATGTGAACATCCAACTATGGTTGTGTGCCAATTTCAACTTTAACTCATGATATTCAGAGAAATTGTCTCTTGCATTTATTTTTCTTTTCTTTCTTTTTCTTTTTCATTTTCATTTTCATACTGCGTTGTTCTTGGAAACCCACCTTCGTTTTGTCTTGCTCCCACGGGTGTCAAACGAACCTCCAACTACGAGCAGGTTCCTTTCACAACTTACTCATATCAGGTTGGGAATGTCTTTTAGGTTTTCCTTTGCGCTGACATTGGAGTTCTGTAAAAAAATTGTTAACAGAAAATGAACGCATTTTCTTAATGACCGCATATTCCTGATCTTATTTGGTCAGACCTTCCCCACCCCCAAATTTAGAGATGCACAAAGTCCTCATTGCGTTGTTTGGATAGACTACACAAACACTTAGAGAAAAATTTCAAAAAGAAGGTTTGAGCAGAACTTTGTAAGATAAAAGATAAAATACTGCTAAAGCTAAGAATTAACTAAGTGTTAGTCAGAATTTACAAAGTGTGGGAAATTTTTCTAAGTATAAACATATTATACATCATGGCAGCGCAATGAATAACATAAAAGTAAAAGATTAAGAACATCGCAAATATTGACAAAGGGTGATAAAGAAAAAGGCACAGGAAAATGGAGAGAATATTTACTCAATTGTATTGAATATTAACAAAGAGTACAAAGAATTATTAACGCAATACAAAAATTATGGCCTATACAAAGAATGAAAGAATTTCATCAACTTAGAAAAATAATGAATTGAATAAAAATATTGCAGAATGGCCACATAAAAAAATATGTGAGGATTATTGCTGAGGAGCAGGAGGATTTGGAGGAGGGTTTTGAGGTGGTACTAAGGGAGCTTCTTCAAAATTCAAGTGTTGCCAAAGATGCGGAGGCACCATGGGACCATGAAGATATGCGGTGAGAAAATTGAAGTACTCCTGGTTGCGCTCCGCAATCTGTCATTGGTGCTGTTGGACTTTATAAATATTGCACTGAATGTTGATCAACGTCTCCCTTGATGTGGCAGCACTACGCTGTATATCATCGATTTGCTCCATTACCACCTCAAATCATTGATTGTAGAAGGCTTGTTGTTGAGCAAAAAGTTGTTGTTGTTGAGAGAGAAGGGACCACATTTTGGCTAACTCAGCAGCTAAGGTGGGGATGGAAGGTTGTGCCTGCGATGTCTCGCCAGCAACGTTTTGGGGTTGGGCAGAGGTGCCTTCACCCAAATCGTGTGAGTCATCAAACATGCGGCGGTGGGATGGGGGGTTGCGATGATGATGCTGAAGGTGAGGGTGAGGCTGCTGGGCATGCGGTTGGAGAATTTAGGGCGAGAAGAAGGTTGGTAAAGTGCTCATGGAGTGGAGAAGAAGGTTGTTCAGGTGGGCTTGGAGGGCTTGAAGGGCAAATTACCAAGGGCAAAGGGTCCAAAGGTTCTGAATCATGCGTTGGTGACTCTTGGACCTTTTCATTTCCCCTTGTCTTCTCTATATTGTATTTTAGGCTTTAGTTCTTGCTGCGCATTGAGATTGATTGCGGGCCTCTTTAAGGGTAACTCAGGGCTATGTGGGGAGACTTTGAGGAGCAACCTCAAGATCTTTATATTGACGATCCAGACAGGCACATACTTGAAACAGTCCATGGAAAGAAGTATTGCCCTTGGATGTGCCCCACTAGTGCTCTAAGCTGTCTTCGTGCCCAGTTGCGTTAAAACTCTTAGTCACTTCGTGCCCGGAGGGCGCAATGATTTGGACGCAAAGGTACGAATGCCTTTTAGTGAAACCGACCACTTCGTGCCCAGTTGTGTTAAAGCTCTCAGTGTATCTTCCATTTGTTGTTCCATGGGATCATCAATGATTTTTTTGGCCGGTGCATCCGGGTTATTCTTCATCTGGTACAACTCATTGATGTCCCTTGTGCTTAAGGACACCGTTTAACCTTTTATGTTCACCGCATCTCTGGTACCATGCAGACGTCCTCGGTAGAAGTCTCACACTACCTATGGCACAATAATGGCTGGGCACTGGATAAATGAATCCCAACCATGCTCCACTATCACACTTGTGACAAGTTCCGGTAGTGGCATTGGCCTAGGATAGAAGCCCATCTCTATCAGCATGTCATCATTTTCTTTCCTCTTCAATGGACGCTTCCTTGCCAACGCGGGCTCGCTACTTTCTGTGATTGCTTTGCCCTTTTCTTTGGACAACGCAAGGCGGGCTGCTTGCCTTTGTCTCTTCTCCCGCTCTTTGCGTTGTTTCTTCTTCTCGCATTTCGTGAGTTTTTTACCCTTCTTCTTTGCCAAGCGTTTCGTGTTTTCTTCGTGCTTCCTCTTATTCTCTTCTCTAATTTTCCTCTCTTCTTCAACCTTCTTCTTTTTCTCTTCTTCCTCCTCTTCTCCTAATTCTCTTTCGAACTCTTCTACAAACTGCTTGGAGGCCAACAAAAAGCATTGTTCCTCTTCTAGCCTCCTTTCTTCTTTAATCCTTGCGAGCTCATTATTACTGTGCATCTTTTCATCTTGCAGTCTTTTTCTTCTATTCCCTTCTGCCATGACGAGTTTTGCGCGCTCCATTTTCTCCATTTTCTCCTCCTCTTCTTTTCTCCTTCTTTATTTTTCTTCTAATGCGGTAATCAATCTTTGAGGGTCAATAGTAGACCCTTGTGGCGCATTCTCCTTGCGACGCCGCATCAGGGGGGTACCTTCTCCTTCTTCATCCTCATCGGTCACAACCACTTGCGTTGTTTCAGGTTGCGTCGGGTCCATTAATTGCGTTATTTCCCCCTTGTTCTCCCTTATGGAGGTTGATTCTGGGCTCGCAGCCCTCTTCTTCTTTTCTTCTTCTTTTCTCAGGCGCCTTTCCTCACGTCGGTACTCTCTTCTTTCTTCCTTCTCTTTCCTCTTCCTTTCCTTCTTGGCTTCCTCATCTTCATCATCATCATTTTCTTTCTTCTTTTTCTCCTTGTGATGATGAGAAGACTCACCCTCTCCAGCCTTTCTCCCCTTTCTTTTCTTCTTCTTTTTCTCCTCAACTACCTCTGGTTACGTCTCCACTCAAACCTCATCCATCGTAACTTCAGCCACCGTAATCTCCTCTTCTGCAACTCTGGAGGGTCCGTCATAGGTTTTTCATTGGTAGTCACCTCAGGAGTCTCTAAGGTCAGAGTGCCTCTTCCTGCCTCCTCTTCATTCACTACTTCCTCCGCCACTAACACTACTTCAGTCACTGCCACCGTCACCTCCTCCATAGATAGTGGTTGGTTCACAACCCTTGCCTCGGGTAATCCTCTTCCTTGCTCTAGATTGCTCATAATGTTACCAAACACCTCTATGTCATCACGTCTCTTCTTCTCACTTTCTGTTGAGACGGCTGGAGTTGGGAGTGGGGTGCTTTTAGTGCTTTGCCCCCTCTTGAACTGAGGAGGCCGGATGGCTAAGGGGTTTCTCCGGGGTCTACTGGCGATTCTGGGGACAGTATGTGGTCGGGTGGTAAATTGGCGACAGGCAGCGAGGAATGCTGCCTCTCGCATGGCGATTTGGTCAGAGGAAGGGGTTGAAGGTGAAGCAGAGTGTTGGAAAGCTTGGTCGGCCATAGGTGATAAGGTGAAAAGAACTGGAAAAGTCGCTAGGGTTGCTGGGAAGAAGAAAGCTCTGTATGTAGTGGGCGCTAGGGTTTTCAGTTTTCAAATGAGGTAAAGAGTTCACAAACGGTGAAGGTCCTATTTATAGGTTGGGCCTTAGTGGGCCCAACGCGATTTTCGCAGTGACAGGTCTCGAGACACTCAAAAGACCCATCGCTCGAACTTCCTTCATTTATGAAATTTCAGAAAAACATCCTTTCGTCTGCAGATTCATCATTTCTTTGGGATACGAAATGATTGGACTTCTCAGTTTTGCAAAAAGAATTTTCTTTAATGTTTTATTCGAATGGACGCAAGGTAAAGATTAACGCAATGGGTCTACCAATGCCAATGCATCTTCGTAGAAGAAGGGCAACAACGCATGCATCCCCACATCACACCCCTTAACTAAACACATTTCTGGAGGATCGGGTGCATGGTATTGCTACCAGCGCAACACTACCTCGACACGCATTTTGCTAAGGATGGGCAAAGGACACACACGCGTGCAACACACCCTTCAGCTCAACGCAATTGAGTTGGATGAACGCAAAGCGTATCTTGTTGGTTCAAGATGCGTCCATTATCACCTTGCATACTAGATGTTGATTGTTTTATTTATTAAATATTTTATTTATTTTTTTTTTCACCAACGCAAGTGCTATTACTTACGGTAATCAATTTCTTCTCATTTCTCAATCATTCACCAATTAAGGAATAACGCATTAAATATAGAAAAGTAAAAGGAATTAAAAATAGTACAGAAATCAATGCAAGAAAATTTAATGAGTCTTAAATTCATAAAATCATGGAACAAATTAATCGAAGCAATAAATGACAGAAATCAGAAATTCATAAAGACAGGAATTAAAGAAAGCATTTAAATATAGATGTGAGATATGGACCAGAAGATGCGTTTCCTTAAATGAGTGCAATCCACACCTCTGCAGGCGGTCCAGCTTGCTTACCCGATGTCCTAAGGACATTGCTCCATTCCATTAGATCCTGGGGCTTCAGAGTTGCCGGGCAACGTTCCTAGGGTTCTATTTCTCAGCTCAGATGCCAGCTGGCCCACTTGGATCTCCAAGTTTTGAATTGAAGACCCCTGCATCTGCATCACTGCGTCATTTTTATCCATATATTGTTTGAGCTGGGCCTCCAATGAGCTTCCAGAGGTGTTTGAAGATGATGGTTGCTGATTATGCGATTGACTTGGTTGCCCCTGATTTGAGTTACTGTCATTCTGATGGTTGCTTGGCCCCCCTTGGTTAGGATTCCCTCCCCAATCGAAGTTGGGATGGCTTCTCCAACCCGGATTGTAGGTGTTGCTAAAGGGGTTGTTTTGGATGGCGCCTACTTGTTGGATGTTCGATGGGCACATTTCTGCTACATGAGCCCCTCCACAATTAACGTAACTTATTGCGATCACTTGAGCCGGTGTAGCGGGTTGCGCTGATTGTTGGGGGATGGCTCCTTGATTGATTGCCATCGATTGGAGGATTGAGGTCACTGCGGCCATCTGTGCAGCCAAAGTCATCATTATCTCCGCAGGGACAATGGCAGTGTCATTCTTTCTTCTTTCAGCGCCTCTGCCTCCATAACCATCATCTCCAGTCATCCATGTTTCGCGGTATGTGGTCAAGGATAACTTTGGCATCTGTATAGCTCTTGTCCATAAAACCTCATGCTGCGAAGGCATCAACAACAGCCTGTGTCGATCTGTTTAGGCCGTTATAAAAGGTCTCCATCAAAACGCAATCGGGTATCCCGATATGCGGGCAGTTTTTCACCAATCTTCTAAATCACACCCAAGCGGTGCTCAGGGTCACATTATTCATTTGCTCGAAGTTCAGCACGTCCTTTCGTCGCCTTGCGTGGACGGCCGATGGGAAGAACTTCTTCATGAATCGCTCAACCAGCTGATCCCATGATCTAATCTCGTTTGGCTCCATTGAGTGAGCCCAACTCTTGGCTTCGTCCCTCAAGGTGTAAGGGAACAAATAAAGTCTAATACCCTCAGAGGTGACGCCAGGTAGCGAGAAATTACCGCACATTTTGACAAAACTGGTCAAGTGGGCATGCAGGTCTTCACCTTGCAGACCCCCAAATTGCCCTGCATTTTAGATCATTTGTAGCATGACCGGCTTTATTTCGAACCTTGCGTTCTCCTCAACTGTTGGCCTCGAAATCCCAGGCAAAAAATTATACAGGTTGGGTGCCGCGTAGTTCCTCAGGGAAATATTACGATCAGCGGCAAGGAAGAATGGGTCTTGCGCTGGCCGCACCGTTTGATTTCCTGCGGCAGCCACATTATCATTGTTATCTGCCATATTCGTTGCTTAATTTCGCTTTGCTCTATTATGACGTGCTCATGCGCGAAAGGTACGCTTGATCTCAGGGTCAGCTTCAAATTCTAGTTCGGTACCAGTACTCATAAACTATCAAGCTGCTATCCGTGTTAACAACCAGTACAATGAGATTTGTCCTGCAAAATACCACAAACATACTCAAACAATAAACCGTTAACCAGTCCCCAGCAACGACGCCATAAACTTGTTGGCATAAAATATACAATGATTCAAGCAAGGTTCAAGTCCATGCCCCCATTACCAGTTCCCCGGCAACGGCGCCATAAACTTGTTGGGGCATAAGGTATACAATACAATGATGCTATACAACACATAGATGAATGATGGTTTATGTGATACTACTTCTAGATATGCGTTAATAATAAATGTTCTTGTAGTATGTTGTGCGTTGTCACAAGTTTCCTTGCGTTAGAACCAAGTATAATTCCATCTCGGTGTGATCCGAGGTCGAACAGACAGACTGTTTGAAGTTATTGCGTTATATTTGTGATATATGCGACCAGGGGTTTTTCAATTTATATAAGTTGTGTGTACATGTATTTGAAAGTGCGAGAAAATAAAGGTAAGCGGTAAAAATGCGATAATAAATTAAATTGCGGTAAAAGTAAAGTGCGATAAAATAAACCTAAGCTATGATGATACAAGATACAGGTTTCATGATACAAGATACTGAGGTTGAGATTGATTGTGAAGATTATACAAAGATCGTGTTATGCGGTGGCAAGTCTTATGTGTGAAGCAGAAAGAGAAAAGGTAATTAGTACAAACATCGCAAGTTCCTTAATTGCGTTAAAGGCATAAATACGGTTTCGCTTTTCCTTTAGCTTACACCGCTCGTTGATCAACTGTGTTCCCACATCTCTGTGGTGAAACAGAGACAAACGTAATGAACGCAAGGTTGCTTCCATCTCTGGAAGTACTACTCGCTTTAGTTAATGCATTCTTCTAACCTTCTCTCGACAGATCAGAATGACATCTTCACTTCTGCTCTCACAGGTGAAGATGTCGTCTAGCATGTCTAGCATGCCCTTTAGCATCTGATACATGATTGTGAATGAAGAGATTAAGACAATGAAATACAATTGATGAAATAGAGTTAGAAACAAATACAAATAAGTGCCAACGTCTTGGCACAGATCTGAATGGAAAATTGCTTGCCAACATCGATGGAGTGAATGGATGGATGAGCTTCCCTCTCAGGCTTGCTCAATCGGTAGATGGGATCTAATCACCGAGCTTCTCGACGGGGATTTGGCAGAATTGCACTAAGACTCACCTCTCGGCTTTGTCTCTTCTCTTCCCGTATCTTCTTCGATTACCTCTCTCTCAATAGCCTCGTATCAATTACCCCGTATCAAGTATATCTGCTCAGTGAATTCTGTGAGGGTATTTATAGGCGAAAAGCTTTGACTCTCTGACTTGTGGTCCCCACTGTATTGTTATGGAAATTCCGAGAATGATGGAATAATTATTCCTTCTATTATACAATTAGACCGTCAAATATGCACAACGGTTAGTTGTAAACGTGTCGCAATCCTCTGCCTTTGTGTTGCTCATTTGCATCTTTCGATCATGTACCCGCATGCGGTGTTGTTTTTATTACTGCATGCGGTTGAAGTTCAGCTCTGGATCGACCGTCACATTGTGCCGTCATTGCGTTGATCATCTATTCAGTATTGATTTGACGGATGCAATGCGACAAAGATGCGTTGTTCAGTTTTTCTCTAAGCCTTGATCGCAAACGGTGACTTGGTTTCTTGCAAAACAGACTTAAAATATCTTTTTCTACCATCTTAATGAACTTAGTGGGTGTAATTGCGATAATTTATAATTATTGTATTTCTTAGCTAATTTTCATACAATCAAAGCATATTTTCTCTCTTTTGGCTGCAATATCCGAATAAGGCAGCAGAAATAACTTGTATTTCTACAAGTTATCAAACACACATCACTGCAAACTCATACCATAATACATAATAATTTTATGCATCACCGACCCTAAACACATAAGGGCTAGAGATCCCAACCTCATCCTAACGTGTCTAGGATGTTATGTGAGCCCTAATTGTCCAAGGTTGAGTTTGAGGACACGACCTAGACCGACCCTTGCCAAATGTCTAAGGGGCAAGTTCTATGTATACCCTGACCCAAGAGATCATTTTAGACTCAAAATATAGCAAAAGGATGACATTCTTCCTCGGTTAAGGCCGAGGCCATACCAAATGTGTTAGGTTATCCAATTATCTTGAAGCAGCTTGATGACCATTCTATTTAAGCAATGATTTTTTACTAGCAACCTATTTCATTTTGCGATAACTCCAAATTAGCATTTGGAAAACATACACAAACTCGCTCAAGGTATTTGATGAAAAACTCACACATTGATGATATTGTTTATGGCAAAAAATGAATCGGTCAACAAGTCACATACACACGTATCCAAGACACCACCATTAATTAATAAGGTTCGATGCCTGAGTACTTTACTAACTGTTTTGCATGAACAGAAGTTTTACAACAAAGTTATATATAGTAATGAATGGATGTTTCATGAATCATGCCACATAGATTAAATTTATATGAGTTATAAATACTTAGTTGTGCATAGCAATGTGAATGGGTTTTGGTTGTTTCTTTTATAAGTGTTATAAGGGAAATTAGAACTAAAATCAATAAGAAAGACATGCATGCAAACTTAGGCTTGAATCATGGTTTTAAAAATGTTTTAAAACTTGGTGGAGATAAACCTAAGATCACGGTTCTAATGAGATTAACAACCTAATATTTAATCTTTTAATCAGTTTAATAGAAGTTTAATGGGACTAATTGAACTTGTTTAATTTCAAAGACAATAGTTGTTTTTTAGCAAACTTAAACTGACTTAGATAAAATTAGTAGCCAGATGGTCTAAGTTAATGAACCCCTAGGTAGAATGTTCAGTGGGAAGTACTTGGGGTATATGATACTTCATTTAAACCTCTTCACGTTTCTCCCTTTATGTTCACACCGTGAGATCTATCCTCGGCCTCGTGGCACCTTAGGAGTGTCCCCCTAAAGGATGGTATTTGGGTAGGTCAATACCAAAGTGAATGGAGAGAATGTTCATAGTAATTGGGAGCGGGACGTGCGACAGCATATTCCACAGTTTCTCTCATTAGGTTGGATAACGTTTCTGTGCATCACCTCGAGGCACCTTGGGAGTGTCCCCCTATAGAATGGCAGTTTTGCATGACTCTTTATCTGATCTCCTGTATAGAATGGGCGGGACTCTGGGGCCGAAAATGAAGGGTTACACTTATGCGGAATTGTTAAAGGTTAACAGTTCTGGAATGAAAAATGGTGACTGTTAAGGTTAGCTACAAGAGTTGCTTCTGCCTAGTGGTTGAGAGTGTCTCATCCTAGTGAAGAGGCATTTGATCACCCCAACGGTGACATTTTTCCTACCTCGTTGGGGCATCATTGCGAAATAGATGTCGTTTCATTTAGGGTACATGGAAATTATTTTGCTAAAACTAAAATTGGTGTTAAAAGTAGTATTGTATAGACTCATTAAGTTTGTTTATTTTTCAGCAACATAAATATGGCTACAACCACATTAGCTCTTTTAAGTGCTGACAAATTGACTGGTGAGAACTACGCTAGTTGGGAACACACGATCATAACAATTTTAATCATCGATGACCTGAGGTTCATCCTTACGGAGAAGTGTTCTCCTATTCAACTTCAGAACGCCACTTGAAATGTTCGAGAGGCCTATAAGATTAGACACGGGCGAACGAGAAGGCTCGAGCTTCCATCTTGGCCAGTCTTAATGATGTTTTGGCCAAGAAGCATGAGCCTATGGTCTCAGCGCATGAGATCATGGAGTCCCTCTGGGGAATGTTTGAACAACCGTTTGGACAGCTCAAGCACGAAGCTCTCAAATGCCTCTTCAACTCAAAAATGGAGGAAAGCACCTCTGTTCGTGAACAGTTGCTGAATATAATGGTCCACTTCAATGTGGCAGAGATGAATGGGTCACGCATTGATGAGGGCAACCAGGTTAGCATTATTCTACACTCATTGCCAGATAGCTTCCTACACTTTGCCAGTAATGCGATACTAAACAAAGTAGACTATACCCTTACAACTCTCCTCAATGAGTTGTAGACATTCCAATCCTTGCTGAAAAGTAAGGAGAAAAAGGTCGGTGAGGCAAATGTTGCCTCGTCATCAAAGAAGTACAATAAGAGTTCGACCTCTGGAACTAAGTCTGCACCTTCTACTTCTAAAACTTTCAAGCGGAAGAAGAAGAAGGGTGGTACGGGGAAGAAGAAGGCACCTGCTAATCCACAGCCTGTCGCCCAGTGGGGTAGGCGACCAACACTAGATGACAAGGGAAAGTGTTTCCATTGTAACCAGGATGGGCACTGGAAGCGAAACTATCCTTACTGGATCAAGGAGAAGAATAAGGCTAAGGCCAAGGCAAAACAAGGTAAATATCATTTACTAGTTTTGGAAACCTGTTTAGTGGAGAATGATGATTCTTCCTGGATTATTGACTTTAGGGTCACTAATCATGTTTGTTCTTCTTTTCAGGGGATTAGATTTTAGCAGCAGCTTGAGGCTGGAGAGATGACAATGCGAGTAGGCACCGGGCATGTTGTCTCTGTTGTGGCAGTGGGCAGGCTCCAGTTGACTTTATAGAAGAAGTTTATTATTTTGAATGATGTTTATGTAGTTCCCGAGTTAAAGTGGAACTTGATTTCTGTAAGGTGTCTGATTCAGTGTAAATATACTCTAAATTTTGATTTGAATAAAGTGTTTATCATAAAGATGGAGTTGAAACTTATTCATCAAAACTGGAAAACAACTTGTATGTGCTAAGGTCATTAGCAACGAGTTCCCTCCATAACATAGAGATGTTTAAAACTGTCGTAACTCAAAATAAACGATAAAAGGTTTCTCCTAAGGAAAATGCCCAACTTTGGCACCTTCGATTAGGGCACATCAATCTCAATAGGATTGAGAGGTTGATGAAGAATGGACTTCTAAATGAGTTAGAGGAAAATTCTTTACCAATGTGCGAATCTTGCCGTAAAGGCAGTATGACTAAAAGACCTTTTACTTGAAAAGGTTATCGAGCCAAAGAGCCTCTAGAGTTAGTGCATTCTGACCTTTGTGGTTCGATGAATGTGCGAGTGAAGGGAGGCTATGAGTATTTCATCACTTTTACTAATGATTACTCTCGATATGGGTATGATTATTTGATGCAATAGAAGTCTAAATCCTTTGAAAATTTCAGACAGTTCAAGGCTGAAGTTGAAAATGCATTGGATAGATGGATTAAAACACTTTGATCGGATTGATGTGGAGAGTTTTTAGATTCGGAGTTCCAGAACTATATGATAGAACATGGAATCATTTCCCAACTCTCAGCATCAGGTACACATCAGCAGAATGGTGTAGCGGAGAGGAGAAACAAAACCTTATTGAACATGGTTTGGTCAATGATGAGTTATGCTTCCTTACCAAACTTGTTTTGAGATTTGCAATGGAGACTGCAGTGTATATCCTCAACTGTGTTTCTTTCAAGAGTGTTGCAAGAACACCTTTAGAATTGTGGAACGGGAGTAAAGTTAGTTTGCGTCACTTTCGCATATAGGGTTGCCCAGCACATGTGCTTGAGGCTAATCCAAAGAAATTGGAATCACGTTCGAGGTTATGCCTCTTTGTAGGCTAGCCCAAAGGTACACAAGGGGGTTACTTTTATGATCTTATGGAAAATAGAGTGTTTGTGTCAACAAACGCTACCTTCTTGGAGGAGGATCATATGAGGGAGCACAGTCCACGTAGTAAGATCGTGTTACATGAACTTTCCAACGAAACTACTGAAACTTCAACAAGATTTGTTGAAGAGCCTGCTCTATCAGTAAGAGTTGTTGATGGTAGTTCATCTGGTAGATCAGTTCCACCTCAAGAGTTGAGGGAACTCGACGTAGTGGGAGGGTTGCGAACCCACCTATTCGCTATATGGGTTTCACAGAAATCCTAGTTATGGTAGCCGATGGCGAGGTTGAGGATTCTTGTCTTATTAGAAGTCAATGGAGGATGTTGACTAGGATGAATGGGTTAAAGCCATGGATCTCAAGATGGAGTCAATGTACTTCAACTCAGTATGGGATCTTGTCAATCAACCTGATGGGGTAAAACCTATAGGTTGCAAATGGATTCAATGTGCTAATGGGAAAGTGCAAATCTTCAAGGATAGACTTGTGGCAAAGGGTTATACCCAGGTGGAGGGAGTTGATTATGAGGAGACTTTCTCACCTATTGCCATGTTAAAGTCTACCTGCATCCTCCTGTTCACTACTGCATATTATGACTATGAGATATGGCAAATGAACATCAAGACTGCCTTTCTGAATGGTAATCTTGAGGATACCATTTATATGGTGCAGCCCGAGGGATTCATTGCCCAAGGTCAAGAGGAAAAGGTTTGCAAATTGAATCAGTCCATTTATGGGCTGAAACAGGCATCTCGATCTAACCTGTATCCTTTTACTCCAGGTGTAAAACCTAGAAACATACACTTGACTAGAAACATACACTTGACAGCCCTAGGTTTCAGCTTGCCTTGGCTTTGATGCACATGCCCTACACTCCCAAATATCTTTAAGTGTTCCAACTTGGGAGGCTTTCATGTCCACCTTTCTTCTAGTGTTTTTAGCTCAATAGACTGATGTGGATATCTATTTAGGGTATAGACTGTATAGGACACTTCCTCTTCCCAGTATTTCTTAGGCAAGAGTGCATTTGAAGTTGGCACCTCACTCTTTCAAGCACTGTTCTATTGAGTCTCTTAGCAACTCCATTTTTTTTAGGTGTATACCTCATATTTTATGCCTCACAATTCCATTTTCCCTACAAAACAAGTTAAACTATTCTTCACAAAACTCTAACCATTATCAGTTCTTAAGTGTTTAATCTTTTTTGAGGTTTGTTTTTCAATCAAGATTTTCCACTCTTTGAATTTCCTAAACACTTCATCTTTAGTTTTTAGAAAATAAACCCAACTTCTCCTTGAAAATTCATCAGCAAAAGAGAGGAAATACCTTACTCCACTAAATGAAGGAGAGTCTGCTGGACCCTATTGACATAGAAATTGATGCTTCTATTTTAAGCACACGCACTACGATATATAATGCATGATACAAGTCCATGTCCCCATTACCAGTTCCCCGGCAACGATGCCATAAACTTGTTGACATAATTTTTTTTAGTCTTTAAGCATGTGGACAAATATGAATATGAATGAATAAAATTTATCTTCTTATGTCATACAATGCTTAAGATACGGTGATTCTAAATAGGCATATGGATGGTGATAAATGATGTGTCATACAAGCTCATGTTACCATAAACTCAATGACTTGGAATGGAAATGGAATGTGCATTTGGGATATGCTTATTCAGACACACTTTATTTATGCGATACTACTTCTAGATATGCGTTATTTATGAGAATCTTGTAGTATACTATGCGTTGTCACAAGTTTCCTTGCGTTGGAACCAAGTATAATTCCACCGCAAGTTTCTCAATGTGATCCGAGGTCAAACACAAGGATTGTTTTACGTTAATTACGTTATATTCGTGATATATGCGACCGGGGGTTTTTCAATTTAATAAAAGTTGTGGTTTGTACATGCGATAAAGTAAATTGTGCAATAAAGTAAAGATAAGAGATAAAAATGCGATAATAAAGTAAATTGTGATAAAGGTAAAGTGCGATAAAATAAACCTAAGCTATGATGATACAAGATACAGGTTACATGATACAAGATACTGAGGTTGAGACTGACTGTGAAGAATATACAAAGAATCATGTTATGCAGTGGCAAGGCTTATGTGCGAAGCAAAAATAGAAAGGATAATGAATATAAACATCTCAAGTTCCTTAATTGCGTTAAAGATATAAGTATGGTTTCGATTTCCCTTGGCATATACCTCTCGGTGATCGGCCGCGTTTCCCACATCTCTGTGGTGAAATAGGGACGAACATAGTGAACGCAAGGTTGCTTCCATCTCTGGAAGTACTTCTTGCTTTAGTTAACGTATTCTTCTAACTTTCTCTTGACAGATCAGAATGGCATTTTCACTTCTGCTCTCACAGGTGAAGATGCCTTCTAGCATGCTTTAGCTAAACATCTTTATTTCTTTAGCACAGATTAAGTTACTTGTTTAATTCATATTAATCACCAAGAGATTAAGAAAACATCATGGAGAATGGGATTAATGGAGTAACGGGAATAGACAGAAATGTAGAAATGAGAATGATCATGACAATTAATTATAAAATCAAGCGTCTGATACATGGTTGTGAATGATTTAGACTAAGAAGATGAAGTGCAATTGATGAATAAGAGTTAGAAACAGCCAATGTCTTGACACCGATCTGGATGAAGAGATTGCTTGCCAGCGTAGATGGAGTAAACGGAAGGATGAGCTTCCCTCTCAGGCTTGCTCAACTGGTAGAGTTGATCTAAGTACAGAGCTTCACGGTGGGGATTTGGAATGATTCTGCCCTGATACTCACCTTTCGGCCTTGTCTCTTTTCTTCCCGGATCTTCTCTGATCAGCACTCAGATCAGCCTCGTATCAATTATCCCCCGTGTTAAGTATATTTTCCATGAATTCTTTGAGGGTATTTATAGATGAAAGCTTTGACTCTCTGTTGTGTGGTCCCCACTTTATTGTTATGAAAATTCCGAAAATGGTGGAATAAATATTCCTTCTATTATGCAATAAGTCCGTTGAAAATGCACAATGGTTAGTTGTACATGTGTCAAAATCCTCCGCGATTGCATTACTCATTTTCATCTTTTGACCATGTGCCCACATGCGGTGTTGTTTTTATTACTGCATGCGGTTAAAGTTCAGCTTTGAATCGATTGTCGTATGCTCTGTCATTGCGTTGATCGTTATTCATTCTTGAATGATGGGCGCAATGCGACGTAGATGCGTTAATCTTTTTCTCTTGAGCCATGTACGCATATGGTGACTAGATTTCCTGCAAAACAGACTTGAAATATTCTTTTCTATCATCACAATGGTGTTAGTGGGTGTATTGACGATAATTTATAATCATTGTATTTCTTAGCAGATTTCCATACAATTGACGCAACTTTCCTCTCTTTTAACCGCAATATCTAAATAAAGCAGTATAAATAACTTGTATTTCTACAAGTTATCAGACCCTAAAGGTCAGAGTGCACGTATTCAAGTATCTTCTTAGTAGTGTGCTGCCCCTTTTGAAAACTTTGTCTGGTTGCCTTTCCAAGGATACAGTGTTCACAATATTCTAGATTATTTCCAACCTATTTAGGAAGTATTCCTTGCTTTGAGAGAATTTTCAACCCCTTTACACTGATGTAGGATAATCTCTTATGCCAGAGTTCATCTTCTATACGTTCTCCATCTGAAGCCAATCGGGCTGATTGTGTCATCTGAACATCTTTGATGACATACAAGCCATTTACCTTATTAGCAGCCACTAGGACTACCTTTGAGTCTTCAATTATCTCAATCGTGCCTCCAACTCCTCTATATTCACATCCAATAGAGTCAAACATCCCCAAGAATAGGAGATTTCTCTTCAAGGTAGGAACATGCCTCACATTCATGATTAACTTCACTGTACCATCTTGCAACTTTAAGGAGACAGAGCCAATGCCAACAGCCTTACAGGTATTATTATTCCCCATGTAAATCCGTCCTCCATCCCACTCCTTATAGGTACAAAATCACCCTTTAGATGGTGTCATATGGACTGAACACCCATAATCTATAACCCAATCTTGGGTTTCCATAGAGTTCTGCTTACCATACTCATTAGTTGCTGCCAAAGCATTTGAATACACAAAGGAATTCTCCCCTACTGTTGCCTCTGTCTGTTTCCCTTCTTTGTTCTGTTGATTTAGTTTTCTCTTCAAAGAATAGCAGGCCTTCTTCATGTGTTCCAATTTATGGCAAAAATGACACCTGATTTTGGATTTATCACCCCCATTATGCTTGCCCTTCCCATCATTCTTTGTTTTCCCTTTTGAAAACAATCCTTCTCATCCTTGTTGATCTTTCTTACTCATTTGTAGTTCAAGCTCTCTAACTCTAACTGTTGAAATAATAGCTTCTGTAGTAATTCTTTCTCTACCATACTTCATTGTTGTTTTAACATCCTTAAATGAATCTGGTAGTGAATTTAATAGGATAAAAGCCTCATTCTCTTTTCCAATATTGTCTCCCATATACATGAATTCAGATGACGGCCTCTTGAATTCATTCAAATTTTCTGTGAGGGATTTTGCAGCATACATTCTGTATGTAAAGAATCTTTCCCTCAAGAAAGAATTATTAGGAAGATCTTTATTGAGATAGATTTCATTTAATTTATTCCAAATATCAAAAGCAGTTTGCTGATCAACAATTTACCTCAAAACACTATCAGTAATGTTTAAAACAATAGTTCCATAGACATTTGCCTCCATTGTTTCTTTTCCTACATTTGTAAGTGTTTCTGGAACCTTTGTTGGGTCTGTGATGGCCAAAAGTGGCTTTTACTGTCCCAATAGTGCGTTGATCTTAGCTTTCCACAATTCAAAATATGTTTTTCGATCAAATTTTCCAATTTAGCTGCAGCCATTCTTGAATTTCAAGATTGGCTTTGTCTAAATCTTTCTTTACAAGAATTCAAATATTGGACTAGAATTTGGTTGTTTCTTGGCTCTGATACCACTTGTTGGACCAAGATGAATTAATTCAATCTAATTTTGCAAGCCCAATATGATCTATTATGACAGCCCAACACCAAACTTGAAGAACCAACCCAAGACGGATGAGATGGTGGGTTTAGGAAAGATCTGATATTGCTTGATGAAGTTAGCTATCAATGCCACATATGAGCTAAAACTGATATCTCTTCTCAGTTTTGTCAATCAGTCTGAGTGAAAGCAGAGTGATCAGATGAGGGTTTCGAGGGGGGTCTTTCTTCCTCTCTAGAGCTTCTGTTTCTTCAGGATTTCGATCAAGAGATGTGGAGTCTGAGCCTGCATGAGGCCAAGAACTAATAGAGGATGCAAAGAAGAACACACAGAGAGGTAAAGAAGAAGAAAGAACACAGAGGATTAAAGTGGTTCGGTCAGAAGCCTACATCCACTGTCAAAGGGAGGGTATCACTTTCTTATTAATTTCTTTGAAGTTTTTACAGACCTGAACTCTCTCCCGCTTACACTGATTGTTTCTCTCTTTTTCTATGCAGAGATTCTTTTACAAGGAGATGAGCTCATGATGAGCTAGTGGTTACAACATCTAACCACAAAACTAACAGATAAGTACTCAGTGTTACTTTTATTTTCTTATTTTTCTATTCATATATATACACTAAAATAAAACAAACTTTTGGATCAAAATTGGTATTTTAACTAAAAGTTAATAACCAATGTGTCGTTTTTGTGCAGTTCTCTTGCCTTTAGGTGAAAATCTCATGAATGAAAACCTGAATGAACAAACACAAGCCAGTGGCTTTTTTTTTTTTTTTTTTCAAAACACAGTCAGTAACTTTCTAGAAGCTCACAGTAATTCAACATTGGAAATTTTACTTCTCTTCAAAAGAAAAAAAATAATTGAAAATTTTACAAACTTAGCAGAACAACTTTTAAACGTTAACTTTTTATATATATTTTTTCTTCAAATGTTTTTCTCGAGAAGTATTAGAAAAAAAAAAAAAAAAAAAAAAAAAAAAAATCTTTCACATATATTTTTCTTTCACAATAATTCAACGTTGAAAATTTACAAACTTACGTAGCAAAGAACACGTTAACTTTTTTTCACATATTTTTTTTCTTCAAACATATATATATATATATATATATATATATTTTTTTTTTCTTTCAGAGTAAACTTTTTTTTCTCAAATTATTTTATATCAATGGTTTAAAAAATCCAGCCAAATTCTGAAAACTAAAAAAAATAGCTTTCAAAAAATTGATTTTGCTTTTAAAATTTGGCTAAAAATTCAACAATTATACATGATAAAGATGCAGATCACTATAAGAAAGGTAAACGTTATATACTTAATTTTAAAAAATGAAAATAAAAAAACCAAATGGTTACGAAATTGAGCCTTAATTTTTAGCCAAATTTTAAAAAGAGAAACATGTCTTTAAAATAAAGATAAAATTAGATAGAAAGTAATTGTAAAAATAGTTAAATTTCATTTTTATAAAAAAATATATAAAACTAAAATAAAGTCATCAAACTTATTTTGATATTTTTAAAAAAATCATGATTATCAAACATAATTTTTCTTTCCAATTTTAGAAAAAGAAAATAAAAAAACAATTAACCACATGTATTTTATTTTTTAAAGAGAGACAAAAACTAATAACGGTAACCAAACATTTATGATTTTTCTTTTGTAAAAACTGAAAACAAAAAATCGATTTTTAAAAATTAAAAACCAAATTATGAAAATTCAAATTTTGTAAAGATGAATAAGCGGGCTTATAAAAAAAAGACGCTATAAATATTATCTGACTGAGCCAAAATAGTTAATAAACAGGACCTTAGTTTTATAATTTTTATTTTCGAAAATTAAATTTATAAACATCACTTCTATTTATTTATTTCTATGTTTTTTTTTTCTTTATGTATACATTATATTTTAGAAGTGTTTGCTTAATGTTTATTTCTTTATTTGCCTAATGTTTATTTCTTTATTTAGTACAATAGATAAAGTTGGGGATTTGAACGTCTTTCTTAGAAGAAGATGGTATATGTTGCATAATGTTTTTTTCTTTATTTGCCTAATGTTTATTTCTTTATCTAGTACAAAAGATAAAGTTCGAGATTTGATTGTCCTTTCTAGAAGAAAATGGTATGTGTTAATTATTGTGGAACTATACTCTCTTTGACATGTAGTTAATATACACTTGAATTATTTTTTTAAAAAAAATTATAATTTCTCATTAAATTTTCAATTTTTATCAAAATAATACTTGGTTGTATCCCATGATATGTTAATCTTTATGCATCTAACTATCATCACACACCGAAAAAAGCAAACTAAAATACTTAAAAAGAAGATAGAAGAATCAAATTAGGATTAAACAATTTGATGAAATATATAAAGATAAATTCTATCACATATGCACAAAATTGTTTTCCTTTCATCTATTAACTTAGGTTTTTCAAAAGTGAAAATAAGCAAACACCGTTTATTTTTCACAGGCAATATCTTAAGATTATCTTCAGTTTAGCTTAGACACCTTCAATTTTTCTTCTGCTTTATACGGAAGAATATTTTTAACCACACTATGGTTGGTGTGGAGGCGTTTTCAGAATGCTTCCAATAGAATATGCCAAAGAAAAGGGAGAAAATCGAGACCGAATAGAGAACAAGATAAATGAGAGGTGTGAAAAAGTTGAGAGAGGGCAAAAACAAAAATATAAATTTTCTTCAAAGTCATATTGTCACATTATCTCCTTAGTCAATTTTATATTTAGATTTTATAGATTTATTAATTGAGTTAATAGGTTAAATAACATATAATACATACTCCCTTAAAGCACCAGCTAACATAAGAAGTCTATATATAGACTTTGCCAACTTCATTCAACATTGTGTCTTGTCAACTTGCTTCAACACTGTGCCCTCTGATCTCTCCCTATTATTCAGATGATGAATATCATTTTTATTTGGGTTCCTCTCCTTTTTCTCTTAACTTCACTACTTCTCAAAACAAAAAATCTTCTTCACAACAACAATAACAAGGTTAATGGTCCTTCTCCAAGCCCTCCAAAGCTTCCTTTGTTGGGTCATTTACACCTCATTGGCTCTCACCCTCATCACTCTTTATGGAACCTTTCAAGAACTCACGGCCCCATCATGCTCCTCAAACTCGGCTCTGTCCCAACCGTCGTCATCTCTTCCGCAGCAGCCGCAAGAGAGCTGTTCAAACACCACGATCTTGCTTCTTGCAGCCGCCCTCGCTTAACAGGCAGTGGAAGATTTTCGTACAACTTCCAAGATCTGAATTTATCCCCATATGGTGAGCGTTGGAGGGAGCTTCGAAAGATTTTCATGCTCGAGCTCTTCAGCACAAAACGAGTGCAATCATTTCAACATATTAGAGAAGAGGAGGTGGGTTTCTTCATAAACTCAATCTCTCAACAATCCTCAAATTCTTCAAATTATCCAATTGATTTGAGTGAGAGAAGTTATTCTCTTACTGCAAATATAACCTTCAGAATTTCTTTCGGTAAAAGCTTTAGTGGGGGAGAATTGGATAATGAGAATTTTCAACATATCATCCGCAGAGCAATGGTAGCAATAGGAACCTTCGCGGCTACTGATTTTTTTCCTGGTGTGGGATGGATTATTGATCGGTTTAATGGTGTTCATGGGACGTTGGAGAAGAGCTTTGCTGAAATGGATGCCATTTTTCAACAGGTAGTCGATGATCGCATCAACTTCAAGGCGACTTCTGGAAATGATGAAAATATTGTTGATGTTTTGTTGAGAATGGAGAGAGACAGCTCCGAACTTGATGGAGTCAAATTTACCCTAGATTGTGTAAAGGCACTTATCATGGTATAATCTAAACTCCTTTACTATTATTATTTGCAAAGAAAAAAGTTTAGGTGCTACCTCTCTATACTTATCTTTGTTGAGCTTAGGCAGTGGTCCAATAAAACATTGTCGTATGGGAAATATTTTTTAGGGTAAAGGAGAAGAAAGTATGGGATTAAGTACAACATCCAAACCCATGGAAAGTGGAATTTTTTCTTAAAAATTAGAGGGAAAAAAAAAAAAAAAAAAGACTAAGACCCTTTTTTAAAATTTTTTATTTCTTAAGATTATGTTTGAAACACTCTTTCCACATTTAAATTCATTGCTTTGTTTTCTATTTTCTATAGTTATTTTAAAAATCAAGCCAATTTATAAAAGTAAAAAAATAGTTTTTGTTTTTAAAATTTATTTTTGTTTTTAGAATTTAATTAAGCATTCAACTATTTCACTTTCACTTAAGACAAATGAAAATCATTGTAAAAAAAATATAGACTCAATTTTTAAAAATTAAAAATAAAAAGAATTAAATGACTACCAAACCGAGTAAACTTTTCTGTTTTGTGTCTAGAAAATTAGAAATAATAACTTAGTAAGCAACCCATTGATTCCAATTTAATGAGATCTTAAGTTGATTGGAATGGTTACCTAGGCACATGTAGTTTCTAAAAAATTAGAAAATAAGAAAAATAAAAGCATCAAACAAGGACATTTACTAAATTGATTTCTGGGAGCAATACTTGGCTATACATATCTCTATGCATTCTACAGTCATTATAAACCCAAAAAAAAATTAAAATATTTAAAGAAATAAATAAAAATTTCTACCTGACAAACTATATGATAGATGGGACAATTTTGTAGGATACATAAAAATGGGCTAGTCTGATTTCCATCTTTTATTTTGCATGAGCTTAAGTTTTCTTTTTCCTCTATTTGGGGTGTGTACTTGCTTTTAAGGATATATTTCTAGCTGGAGTGGAAACAGGAGAAACCACCATAGTTTGGGCGATGACAGAGCTTATTAGAAATCCAAAAGTGATGAAGAAGCTACAAGATGAGATCAGAAGCAACATCAAAGAAGATCAAGTGAAGGAGAGCGACCTTGAAAAGCTAAAATATCTAAGAATAGTGATGAAAGAAGTTCTAAGGCTTCATCCGCCTGTCCCACTTCTCCTACCAAGAGAAAGCATGTCTCATTTTCAGCTCAATGGTTATGATATTCATCCCAAAACCCATATTCATGTGAATGTATGGGCAATTGGACGAGACCCAGAATCTTGGACAAACCCACTAGAGTTTTTTCCAGAGAGATTTATGGAAAGCAATATTGATTATAAAGGACAAAATTTTGAGTTAATACCGTTTGGAGCTGGTCGAAGGATTTGTCCAGGAATGAATATGGCGATTATTACTATGGAGCTCGTGTTAGCAAATATGATATTGTGCTTTAATTGGAAATTGCCAAACGGAATGAAGGAAGAAGATGTGGACATGGATGAAGGTATTGGTCTTTCAGCTTCCAAGAAATTGCCTCTTCGACTTGTTCCAATCCCTTACTTCAGCTAGGATTATTGGTTTAGAAGGTAAAATACTACTTTGATACTTTTATTTTTGGTTTATTTTAGTCTGTGTACTTTTAAATCATTTAGTTTGATCATTGTACTTTTAATTTTTGTTCATTTTGGTTGTTATATACTTTTTTAAAAAAAAAATTCAAATATAGGAACATGACCAACTTATTTATAAATATAGCAAAATATGACTGTCAATCAGTGATAAAACATTTATCAATATCAATCACTGATACTGATAGATCGATCAGTGTCTATCATTGGTAGAAAATGATATTTTGCTATATTTAAAAATATTTTCACCAGTTTTGTCATCTAAAACAATTATTGATTCAATACGCACTGATCAAGTTATAGTAATTCAAACGATACTGATCAAATTAACTTCTTTGCCTAGCTATCTTAGGATTGTGTCAAATTTAGCTAGGGATTGGAAATCAAGTTTTACTTTATAAATGTTAATAAACAAAGCAATAAAAGAGTTTTGAAAAATGGTTCTAGGGTGTTAAATCCATTAATTACTTCATTAAGTCTAGTTTAGCTAATTCATGGAATTATGTATAAACAATATGTTTAAGTCTATAAACTTAAATCAAGATTATTTTCAATCAAAAATAACCAATTCTCATTCAACTTAAATGATAACTAATTTCTTGATATCAAATTAAGAAATAGGGCATTAAGCAAATGTCATAATCAACTTTCATTATTAATCTAACTATTTTCACGAGAGATTAATAATGATTCAATGATACAGTTCCAGTTAAACATTCAATCCATCAAATTAAACATTCAACTTAATATTTATGGAAGACCGATCAATAAAAATAAAGCACAATACTAGTGAAAATCATAAAATTCAACCATATCCATAAAATCACTAAATACTTAACCTAAATTCATGAGTAATTTCATAAGTACCCTAAAACTAAACAATTTAGCTAGTCATAACTCTCATCAACATATTTTCATACAAGATTGCAAGCATAACCAGTAAAGAAAGAAGGGGAACAAAAAAAAAACTACTATTAAAGCCTCCTGTCGTCTCTTAATTATTTCTCCAAGCTCGCCTCGATCTTCCTCTTGAAAACTCGAACAACCTCCAAAATCAATCCCTCATGCACTCTATTCTTTTGGCCGAAAAAATTCACTTTAGGACTTTGAAATTTTGTGATGAAGACCACTAAATAATCATAGAATATATAGATAATTTTTTTCCCAAATTTTTCTACTCAAATAAGGAAATCTGGCGCTGCGGCACTCTCTCTTTTTGTCGTATAACCATTTTAGAATAATCCTGAATTTATGTTTTACCAAAATTTCTCATGGTGTGTTTGGTATTTGATAAAAGTAGAGAGTTGAGTTGAGTTGGTAATTATTATTTAAATTATCTGGGGAGTTAAATTGTCTGTGTTTGTTTGCAGAGTTAAGTTGAGTTGGTAATTATTGTCTGTGTTTGTTGTGCAGAATTGAGTTGAGTTGAGTTGGAGGATCTGATGCAGTTTTTTTGTAAATGAGATTAGTTCTATTTTTTTCTGTTTATTTTTGTATTTCATTATTTTATTTTTTATTTTTATGTTTTGCTATTGTTGATTAATTTTCAAATATACACGCATTTTCTCAAATCATTTATGACATAAACTGGACAATCTCATTTTTTTTCTCAATTTGTAGAACATAATATATTATTTTTCGAATATTCTTTTCAAAAACTGTAATAATTCTAATTCTCTTCAATCGATAAAACATACCAACAAAATATATTTCATATTGCTACTCAATTAATTGGTATATTGTATATTGTATGTATATATATTGAAGGTAATTATCCCAATTACTAATTGGTATATTATATGTATATATATTGAATCTTGCTAACTTAACTTTATTATTTCACATATCATACAGTTTATTTTTATATAATATGGATAGTATATTTGGCGGATCCAAACGGCAAAGATGAGGGAAGAGAGAAAGAAATGAAAATATAATCCAAGGGTTTTGACGATAAAAAAAAAAAAAAAAAAAAAAAAAAAAAAAAAAAAAAAAAAAATCTGGATCCAAATGGCAAAGATGAGGTAAGAGAGAAAGAAATGAAAATATATTGACTTTTAAGGTTAGTTATGAGGGATAAAAAATGAGAGTTTTGAGTGGGTAAAAAATGGGTTTTAATAACCCATAGGTTTGACGATAAAAAAAAAAAAGAAAATATGGATCCAAACGACAAAGATGAGGGAAGAGAGAAAGAAAGGAAAATATATTAATTTTTAGGATTAGTTTTGAGGGGATAAAAAAGGGGAGTTTTGAGGGACCTTTAATATTAATATTGTTGTTTTCAAAACTTATTAGATAAATATTGTTGTTTTGAAACTTATTAGAGAAATATTGTTGTTTTGGGAGTTCAAGGCTAGAAGTCGAGGGTTGAGGATTCGACTAATGTAGAGGTCGAACGTTGAGAACTCGACAGACAAAGAAAAACTTGGAAACAAGGGTTGTCGAGGGTTGAAGTTTCGACATACATAAGTCAAAACTTCAACCCTTGATTAGGAAAAGGAAATCTTGCTAGTTTTACATAAGTCGAAACTTCAACCCTCGACAAGGAAGATAAGTGGGTGAAGCAGATTGTAAGAGAGAGCAAGATTGTAAGAAAGAGCGAGATTGTGAGATTGAAAGCGAGAATGTATGAGAGAGCGAGATTACAAGCCATATTGTAGGAGAGAGCGAGATTGAGAGAGTGAGATTGTAGGATGGGACAATCTCCAACGTCTATGGAATGTATGAGTCTCGCTCTCTCCTACAATCTCGCTCTCTCTCACAATCTCGCTCTCTCTGAACATCTCGCTCTCAATCTCGCTCTCTCTTACAATCTCGTTCTCAATCTATCTCACTCAATCTCGCTCTCCCTTACAATTCAAAATTTTGTTATTGTTGTTATTTTTTCATTATGATTACTAGTTTTTTTTCTCATTGATCATGTATATATATATACATATATATATTTCTATGGAAAGTAAATAAATTTATTGTATATTCAATTTTTTTTATTATAAAGTTGTACATTATTCTTTTAATTAAGTTGTACATTGTTCTTCTAATTAAGTTGTACATTGTTCTTTTAATTAAGTTGTACATTATTCTTCTAATTAAGTTGTACATTATTCTTCTAATTAAGTTGTACATTATTCTTCTAATTGAGAAACAAATATTTTTTAGTTGAGAAATAAATATTTTTTTTTTTCAGATCATGGCTTTAAACCCAAGACTTGTTGATCCCGATATTTTGTACGACCAGTCTATTCATCGATCATCTATTATATGGCGAGATCGTACTGCTAGAGAAATATCTTGCATGCGTCGAGAGGCAGTTCTCCAGCGCACTATCCCACTCCACCCTCGAATACTACCGCTATTGTGCACATCTGGATTCTATGGGGTTGCCAGATTAGGATTTATTCAGTTGGACTGGCATCTGATCACAACCTTGGTCGATAGATGGAGGCCCGAGACACATACATTCCATATGTCTGTTGGAGAGTGCACTATCATTCTATAAGACATAGAAGTGTTGTTGGGTTTACCTGTTGACGGTAAGTCGGTCACCGGAGTGATGTACGATGACTGGTTATAAGTTTGTCAACTGTACCTCGGTGTGACCCCACTTGCCGACAAGATTAAAGGATCGAGGTTAAGTTTAATATGGTTAGAAACACAATTTCGTAAGCTCACAGATTGTGGAAGTCTGTTTTCAGATAAATCAAGTCATTTTGTTCACTTGATGTTCCTGCCACTGTTAGCTAACCTCCATAATGCGGGGCGGTATTCGTGGGGTGGAGCATGCTTGGCATGGTTGTATAGACAACTATACAAAGCAACAAGACCTGATGTTCGAGAGATAGCTGGGCATCTCATACTTTTGCAACTATGGGCTCGGGAGCGATTTCCAACAATGGCTCCACAGCTACAACATGTTAATGACGCTCAGTTAGTTGAACGAGCCTACGGTTCTCGGTATGTTGTTTTAATTCAATTTAATTTTTATATCACTGATCTAGTTAATTTAAATTCTAAATTATCAATTTAAAAATTTAGGTGGAGAGAAAAAATTTTTGTGACTAGGACAGGCACACATGTAGTCAGCTAGTATAGATACATGTTTGATCTGCTTCAACCTAAACAGGTACATTACACTAAACCTAATTGATTATTTTATACACATTTTTATTGTATTTGTCTTTAATATTCTCTAATATAATATTTTTTGTTTCAGGTTATTTGGGAGCCGTACAAAATTATTGTGCATACTTTGCCTAATTTTTGTACGAATGGTCGAAACATATGCCGAACGATGAGTCCTTTCATATGTTTTCACATTGGTGAGTGGCATCTTCCTGACAGGGTGATGAGACAATTCGGTTTTCAGCATAATGTCTCATCGCCTTGTAATATTGAACCCATACTGCATGATATTGACCTAAGGACTGGAGATTGGTCCGAAAAAGTTGCACATTTGGTAGTGGGATGGCACTATCGTGCAAGGTTTATTGCAGTAGCAGTTTCTCTTGAATAGTTTGACACAGATGTCACTCCAAAATATATTCATTGGTATAATAATATCACAAGGCACTACGTCACTCGTCCGGGAGCAGTTGTGGGTCATCTGGTAAATGAATATTATCTAATTATTTTTAATTTAAATATTGTCTAATTTTTTTATATTTACAGAGATCGAACAACCATAGACTACGTGAGGTTGCGAATGATCCAAACCAGGTTCTTGCTATATGTAGTGACAACCAAAGCTATATGGAGGAAATTCATTATACGGTATACCTATTATTCCTCCACCAGCTCCTAGACGTAGAGGACCTGTTCGGGAAGAGGATGAGTTTGATGAGGTTGCAAATAATGTGGAAGAGTTTTCCCCTATGATGCAGACACAGAGTCAAACTGATTAGTTCGATGATGATGATGCCAGCATTTGGTTCAGGACATTATGACTCAGAGGCTGGTCATTCGTCTTCATACGTGCATGGACATGGTCGGGGTCGTGGAGAGCATAATAAATATTTATATTATGAAGCGCCTGCAGAGGTACCAAAGCAACATCAAGAAGAACCCGAGCAACCTCAAGTTCGAAGTCGACGACGACAACCAGCTCGAAATCGACGACGTCTGCCTTGTGGGACATATTGATTTTTGTAATTATTTTTATATATATGAGATATTTAATTTACATTTTATTTTTATGAGATATTATTTTTTTAATTTATTCTTTTTATATATTATGAATAGCAATTATTTTGATATATAAGCTTTTAAATGTCACTGACATAAATAATAATATCAGATAGTCTAAATCTAAAAAGTTCGATAAAAAAAACTTCAATATTCAAATTTAAATATTTTAGATAATAATTTTGGGACATAATAAATCAAAACAACACTCAAAGCCTTAATAATTTATATCAATAATACAGTCTATAAATAAGACTGTATTATTGATATAAAGAACAGAAATTTTAATCACAGTAGCGAGGTCAATAGTTTAAAAGATTTTATAATAATGATCTTGGATTCCTTTTGTACATTTGGTACCAAGATTTTGATGGAGTTTTTTTCTTTTTTTTTTTAAATTATAAATAATAATAAAATATTTTTAGAATTTTTTTTTATAAAACGGAAAATTTAAAAAAAAAAAAAGGAAGAAAGAAAGAAGGTGGAATGTGTAATAATTAAAAAAAGAAAAAAAGGGAAATTTGTACGGATATCTCGCTCTCGCTCTCAAAATCTCGCTCTCTCTCAAACTCTCGCTCTCTCAAATCTCGTTCTCTCTCAAAATCTTGCTCTCTCAAATCTCGCTCTCTCTCTTACTCTTTATGTAGGAACTTCTTTGAAATCCAATACTCTTTATGTAGTCATTAAACCTTCTATACCAGCATCTAGGGGATTGTTTTAGACCATATATTGACTTATTTAGGAGACAGTATAGGTCTTCCTTTCCTTTTTCCTCAAACCCTTTGGGTTAAACCATATAGATAACCTCATCTATGTTTTCATGTAGGAAGGCAGTTTTAACATCTAGTTGATCTAGTTCTAGATTGTACTGAGCAACTAGAGATAAAAGTAGTCTAACAGAGGTTTGTTTCACTACTGGTGAAAAAAATTCAGTATAGTCTATTCCTTTCTTCTAAGTAAACCCTTTAGCCACTAACCTTGCCTTGTACCTAGGCTTTTCTTCTTTGGTAAAACCCTCTTTTAGTTTATATATCCATTTAGAGGCTATAGGTTTATACCCTTTAGGAAGAGGAGCTAGGGTCCAGGTATTATTGACAATGAGTGACTCCATCTCTTCACACATAGCTTGAATCCAAGACCTAGCATTAGGACAGTTCACTGCCTCTTCAAAAGTGGCTGGTTCTTGGTCATTAGGAGCTATTGTGGCATTTAAAACTAGGTTCATATAGTTAGTTTCAATATATCTAGCTGGAGAAACTATCACTCTTCTTTATCTATCCCTAGCCAAGGAATACTGACTTAAATCAGATACAACTTCAGTATTCCATATATTCTCATTTGAGACATCCTCTTCTTCTTCTTCTAATTCTATAGGAGGGTTTTGGTTAGTGGAAGAAACTTTAGGTGACTCCACCTCAATCCTAGTAGTATTAGGACTATTAAGAACTTCATAAGATGTCTTTTCTTTTTGCATAAACATTTCTTTTTCTCTGAAAGTGACATCTCTGCTTATAACAAACTTTTTCTCAATAGGATTCCACATCTTAAATCCTTTTACTCCCTCCGAAAACTCTACAAACATACACTTTACTGCCCTAGATTTTAATTTCCCCTGATTTTGATGAATATAACCAACACATCTAAATACCCTTAGGTTTTCTAGGTTAGGTGGATTTGGGGTCCATTTTTCTTCAAGAGTCAAAAAGTTTGAGGAATGTGGACACCTATTTAAGGTGTACACTGTGTAGCTTGCAGCCTCAGTGCAATATTTTTCACTCAGAATTGCATCTGATAGGAGACATCTAACTCTTTCCATGATTGTTCTATTTAGTCTTTCAGCTATTCCATTTTGTTGAGGAGTGAATCTAACAGTCCTATGCCTAGTAATTCCTGTTTTTTTACAGAATTTGTTAAACTCTTCACTATGAAATTCTAGTCCATTGTCAGTTCTTAGGTATTTAATTTGTTTAGAAGTTTGTTTCTTTATCATGAGTTTCCATTCCTTAAGCCTATCAAACACTTGGTCTTTAGTTTTAAGGAAGTAAACCCAAATTTTTCTAGAGAAGTCATCAATAAAAGAAAGTAAATACTCTGAGCCACTTAGGCTAGGTGTAGAAGCTGGACCCCATAGGTCAGAGTGTATATAGTCTAGAATAGCTTTTGTGGTATGTTATGCTTTAGTGAAACTTTGCCTTGTGGCTTTCCCTAAAACACAGTGTTCACAAAAGGTTAGATTTTCTAAGAGACCTTTAGGGAGAATCCCTTGATTGGATAGGACTTCTAAGCCCTTAGCACTAATGTGAGATAGCCTTTTGTGCCATACATCAGCCTCTATGATCTTATTTGTGGTGGCAACATATGCCCTTGTCATCATTTCAACTCCTTTGACCACAAATAAGTCATTTATCTTTTCCTCAACTAATATCACTTTAGAATCCTTTAGCACCTCAAGAGTTCCTCCTTTACCCCTGTACTTACACCCAATAGCATCTAGCATACCTAAGGATATTAGATTTCTCTTAAGTAATGGAACATATCTCACATTCCTAAGAAGTTTGATGGTTTCATCCTTAAGTTTCATGGAAATAGAGCCAATGCCTTCTATTTTACAGCCTTGGTTGTTTCCCATATACACCATTTCTCTTTCTATTTTTTTAAAGGTGTTAAACCAAGGCTTCATTGAGGTCATGTGAAAGGTGCACCCGGAATCTATAACCCAATCATATTTTCCTAGAGGGTTTACATGATTGGATTTGTCTAAAGTTGAGGCTAAAGCATCTGAGTAGATGAAGGATCCTTCTACAACAGATGCTTCGGGCTATTTGCCTTTAGAATCCTTTTCTTTCTCTTGATTCTTTCTCTTTAAGATAAAATAGTCCTTAATTAGATGTCCCTTTTTCTTACAGTACTTGCATTTTATTTTCTGTTTTAATTTATTTTCTTCTGAGTTGTAAGGTTTTCTGTCTTTTAAATGGTTTTGTTTGAAGTTTCCTTTTATAAATAGACCTTCACCACTAGGTTTATTCTTTCTATCAATTTGTAACTCAAGCTCTCTAGTTCTTAGGGCTAAGATTATAGTGTCTGTGCTTATACTATCCCTTCCATACTTTAGAGCATTTTTTATTTCTTTATACGGTTCAGGCAAGGAGTTTAGAAGCACACAGGCCTCATTTTCATCACCGAGTTTTTTTCCTAGAGTTTTAAATTCAGCAACTATTTTCTTGAACTCATCTAAGTTATCAGTTAATGTTTTAGATGAATCCATTTTAAATGTGAAGAATTTCTCCCTAAGATACATTTTGCTAGGAAGATCTTTAGTAGCATATAACTCTTCTAGCTTAGTCCATATCCTATATGCAGTTTCTTGATCTAAAACTTGCTAAGAACACTGTCACTAAGATTTAGAACGAACGTACCATAGGCTACTAGCTCCCAGTCTTCCTTTTCTTGAGCTATCACAGTGGTAGGGAGTGTTGATGGGTCAATGAGGGCTCTGTGGGCTTTCTGCTGGCCGAGAATCACCTTGATATTGGCCTTCCACAATCCGAAGTCTCCTTTTCCATCGAATTTCTCCACCTCAAACCTTGTTACTAACATTTTGGATGGAAAAATATGTGTTTTGATTCTTCAAGAATTGAGATCTTGTAAGTCTTTTGCTCTGATACCACTTTCTTGGGCCTGCTTCTGTATATTTGATGAATTCAGCCCAGATGATGAAATACTTGTGAGGCATTTCTTTGTTGATCCAAACATGAGCCCAGTTCTTTTGCCCCAAAATTACTTTGGTTTGGTAGAAAACTTGGCTATTAAACGCCCACAATTTTCCAGCTAATGCTTTACACGTGGTTTGAACCACTACTCTTTGTCTGGTGGAAAAATGAAAGAAAAACTTTTTTCTGATGGGTGATTAATGTAGAATTAATTTTCTTTCTCTCTCTTTTGCTCTCTTGTTCTCTCGTTCTCTGCCTTTTGAATACTTTACACTTTCTTCTAACCCTAATGTCTTCTTGTTTGATCTGTGTGAATACTTTGAGTAAACGATGGAAGAATCATGCAATCGTGTAGACGATGGAAGAAGAAAATGGAGAACAACCATGCAATAGTGTAGACGATGGAAGAAGAAAATGGTGAACGACCATTCAATTGTGTAGACGATGAGAAGAAAGGGAAGAAGATGCACAACAATATACGTGGTTCAGCTTATTGAAGCCTACGTCCACTGGAAGGGGAGAGTTTTATTAAGAGCTAAGTTACAGATTCTTTCTTTTACAAATTTTCAAGTTCTTCTTGAAGCTATGTATGTTGTATCTACAAAATTTGTAAATGATGAGTATTTATACTAATTTCTGATATAAGTAGCTACAATAACTAACTGTAAAAGTTAAAGAAATGTGAAATAGTTCTTGAATGTTGAATGTTGAGCTTATATTCTTCACCTATGTACCTAAAGCACAATTCCCTAGTAGATTAGCAAGGCCTAAAGGAGAAGATACTGACGTAGAGCTTGTTGAGATGTTAAAAAAGGTACAAAATAGCATTCCTTTGCTTAATGTTATTAAGCAAATACCTAGGTATGCTGAATTTTTTAAAGACTTATGTACTAAGAAAAGAAAAGAGAAGGAAGAGGAGAGAGTAACCGTTAGCAAGAATGTCTTTGCTTCGTTAAAGAAAGATATGCCTAAAAAATGTAGAGATCCGGGAATGTTTACCTTGCCATGTAAAATAGGAGAAAGAATCATTGTTATGCCTTACTATGTTTATGAACACCTAAAATTGAATGACCTACAAAAAACTCATGTTTACATACAATTAGCCGATAGGTCATACATACAACCTTTAGGCATAGTTGAGGATGTCTTGTTAAGAGTAGGTGAGTTGATTTTTCCCGTTGTTTTTTATATCTTGAAAATGGATGAACCTTACACACGTCTTCTTCAACTATCTTACTAGGAAGACCCTTCATGAAAATCACAAAAACTATAATTGATGTAGATAAAGAGTCTTTGTCGGTAGAATTTGATGGAGAAGTAAAATCATTCAACATTCATGATGCCATGAAATTTTCAATGGAGTACTTGTCACTTTGCTCTATTAATTTGCATGATGAGATAGATGATGTTGTTGATTCCATGTTGTATGAAAATTTTAATTGTTTGACAATTCCTTCTATAGATTATGACTTTGATTGGACTTCTCAAAATTCTTCTCATGTTTCTCTGAACTTCAATGAAAAAGTTAATTCTTCTCTTGAAATTTTAAAAAATAATCAATATTCTTTAAAAGATATTGATTTCAAGGATTCAAATAAGTTTCGCATGAATAAAGATTCTTCTAAAGAGACAATTGATGATTCTTTGAATATTGTTTGTTTGAAAGAAAAACCTTCAACTCATAATTCTAATTCTAAATTTGTTTGTAATAACAAAAACAAAAATAAGGCTTCTAACTTTCACTCTGCTTTTAAAGTGCGGTAAAAAGGAATTGAGTCCAAATTCTTGAGTAGTTGTTTCAAGAATCCCAAGAAGAAAGGCCCTAAAAAGACCGAGAATTTTGATGTTCCTTAAAATAGGAAAAATTTTCAAGGTGAACGGGCATAGGCTTAAAATCTACAACGAAGGGCATGTAAACCAAGATCAATTGGACTTGTGTTTGACTAATCCCTCATATATATGATCCCCCTCTTCACCAACGTCGAGCAAGCGACACTAAAAATGTGCAAAACAGGATGAATTTTCTCTTCTTTTTTTTTCATTTTCAATTTTTTTTCTTTTCTTTTTCTTTTCCTTTATTATTGTTGCATTTCTTAACATACTTATGATAGTATAATTGATTTTTCTTTTTCTTTGTAGGTAAACTCAAGAAGAAGGAAAACTCAAAGAAAAATAAAAACAAAGAATTTTCTCAAGAAAAATAATAAGCAACCATAAAAACCAAGGAAGTTTCTCTCTACATCCCTTACTTTTTGTTCTTAAACTTATATGCATAATTGAAACATTGAGAATAATGTTCAATTTTTAAGTTGGGGTGGGAAACATTGCATATTTTTTACATTTTTTATTAATTTTTTAATAGAAAAATGACCCTTTCTAATGATGATATAAATGCATGTCTGGAACCCTTGAGCATCTAAGCTCGGGTTAGAGTTAGATTTTGTCATTTTGATATTTTGATATCTTGATATCTTGACTATATGTTTGTGGCTCTATGATGATGGCTTTGTTGAGATTGTGAATAATGATTTCTTGTTAATGCTCCAAAATAATATTTTGTTATAAATGAATAAATACATGATTAAATGAATGCATGAAAATACAAAATAAAAGAATCACATTCAATTTATTTATATTCTCATTTAATTTTTACACAATCATTTCTGTCTTATCAATGAAATTTTGATGACACATCCTTTTTAGTAAAAATACAAGAAAAATTTTGGACATTTTAAAACTTTCTAACAAAATTTTGAAACCATTTTTCAAAAGAAAAATTCTTTTCCTTTTAATTTCATAAAAAAATGGAATGTTTTGTTCTTATATTTGTTTAGAACCTTGGGTTTTTAAAAATGTCATTTCTACTTGATTTTCTTTGTCACCTCGATAGGACAACTTTTAGTCTTAAGAACAACCAACTTGTTTTAGAAGCAAGTCTAGACAAAGAGGAATAAAAATGGCCTAAAGTTAACAAAAATAAAAAAGTTACTAGTATAATAAAAAAATTAAGCAAGCTTGCAAAATAATATAACTTTCACTTACACGTGTGTGTACATGGATAGAGGTGAAAAGAGCTACCTTCATTATGGCTAGTTAGGGCCCAGGAGAAAAGAGTGATAGGTTCCCGACAGTGTGAGTATGAAAGCTATCCTTCTAGGTAAAAGACATGCCAATTAAAATTTGTGTGCATGAATTTATAAAGGCACCTTTGTCTTAGAATTGCTTCTCTTTTTTGCAAGTTAGGTATATCTTAGACCGATAACCAAGCTAGTGTATGGCGAAGAAGAATTGAGAGTTAGATATCACTTTTCCACTAGCCTTCACTACAACAAACATACATTTAATAACTTTTTATAAAGTGCCATTTGATAAAATAGCTATGAAAAGTGGAAGAAAAGTAGGAATAGAAAATGAAAAAAAAAGGCGCATTCGAAATCTGTACGGAAAATGTGTTGGAAATCCCTTTTGCCCTTTTGATCGACTTTGTCTTTTTGCCCTCGTTCGAAATCTTATATTCGACTTCGACTTCTCCTCGCATAGACTCTCTCCTCGATCGACTTCGACTTCTCCTTGCTCAGACTCTTCTCGATCAATTTCAAGTTCTCCTCGCTTAGACTCTCCTTGATCAACTTCAATCAAGTTCTCCTCGCTCAGTCTCTCCTCGATCGAGTTCTCCTCGCTTAGACATCGAGTTTCCTTTCTCAGACTCTCCTCGATTGAGTTCTCCTCGCTCAGACTCTTCTCGATCGACTTCGATCAAGTTCTCCTCACTTAGACTCTCCTCGATCAACTTCCATCGAGTTCTTCTCGCTCAAACTCTCTTTGATCGACATCCAGTTCTCCTCGCTCAGACTCTCCTCGATCGACTTCTTGACTTTTTGCACTCGACTTCGACTACTCCTCGCAAACTCTCCTTAACATCGAAATCTCCATCTTATTCAACTTCTCCTCTTCAATTTCTCCTTCTTTGGAGCTCTCCAAACAAAAGAATGTGAGCTCTCATTTCTTATCGGCATTATCAAAGGTGAACTTTAATTACTTCTTCTTTTTTGGGGTATTTTGTGTTCTTTCTTTTCTTTTGAATGTTGTGAGATAGTTCTTGAGGATTCTATATATGTGAGATAACTCTTTAGAATTTCCTACTATTAACACCTTTTTGAGTGAGAGTTTTGATTTTAGTTTTGTTCTTGATCATATGACTTTAACTCTTTCATGATTTAAACATTAATTAATGGTATGTTGGAATCTTCATTAATTTATCGATTACATGTATTTTTGTTAATTTGAGTTTTGTGTCACCTAAGATGATGTTAAGTGTGTTTGTAACTCGGATTTGTAAATGTAAAATAAAGTCATTTCTTGCTTGTTAGTGACTTCCCAGACTTACTTGTATGTTGTATTGCGTGGGTTTTATTAATGTCATTTATGAATCTCGTTGTCCATAATTATGTTCATATACATATTTTCTTTTTTGACTTTTCCCATCTCATATACTATGTTTAGCATATTGTATTTCTTTTTAATGAAAGTTAAATGTTTTTGTAGTCTCAAATTTCTAAAATATTCCACATTTGTAACTCTTATTTATGAACTTTGATTTAATTGTAATATCAGGATTTCTGTTCTCTCTTTTATAGCATTGGTTGTACATTTGACATCATGATAAATAAATTTTTCATTCCTAGTTTTGGATTTTAGGTGGGGAGCAGATATATATCACTTGAGTTATTGTGGTTATTGTTATTGTTATATTTTGCTTCCATTGTTCCCCTTCTGAATGTTTTTTGAATGTCTTGTGATTGTAAAACTAGTATATATGTGAAAGTTTGATTTGGAAGGTTGTGGCTATATTAAGTTTTGTTTTTTTTTTCCTCATTTTGATTTCTATCTGTCTTTTTCACTAATTTCCTTTCTCTATACTCATTTCTTTGTATGTCTCTTTTCATATTTATTTTCTAGAAGTATGCCATCAAAAAGTTCATTGAAAAATTAGACATCAGAGCAAAGTAGCTGTTGATTTCACATTCTCACTTTTTTCAGAGACACAACATATTTGAGAGTTGTAAGGTAAACACCTTTCACATACTCTTCTCTTTTATTAATTTGGAAATTTTTATCCTCCTTTGTTTCCTTTATGTCTAATTTCATTCTATTTTAGTTAAATGAGTTGATCTCATAGAGAGGGGGGATTACAAACCCAAAGGGCAGAGGCATTATTGCTGCATATAGAGTGAATTTTATGTAACACTGATAGCTCTAAAAAAAAGCTATTATTCTAGCTTAATTCGAGCTCGTTATTGAGTTTTATATGTGTATTTTTTCTATTTTGTAGGTATCAAGCAACCAAGAGGTAGAATGGCTGATTTGGAGCCGATTGGATTAATTTGAAGCAATTTGGAGTTGATTTGAGCATCCAGGCTTCAAAAGAGTTGAAAATACAAAATTGCCATCGAGTACCATCGAGTATTCTATATTTTTATTAATAGCATCAACTATAATCGATCATTGAGTAATCAAGTATCGAGTAATTACCAAAAAGGCCATCGAGTAAAATGTTATCTCGAGTAATCGAGCATCGAGCATTGAGTAAAGGATCATCGTACATCGAGTATCAAGTTTTAGACAGAATGCTCAGTGTTGCAACATTTTCCCTGACGCTCGTGGCCTTTTTTGTTGAGTGTTGCAACGCTATTTCTTGCATTGCAACACTGTGAAGATTTCTATAAATATCTCCCTTCGTCTTTAGGTCAAGTAATACTGAATTTTGGAGGTCGAACTGATGGAGGCCGAAGTTAAACGTCAATCTTCTTCTGTTCCCTTCAGATTTTAGTCTCTTTAGGTTAGTTTTTCTTTTTTGTTTGGATTGTAATCAACAGATTGGATGTGTATCCTGAATTTGTCTATGAATTAAGAGGTAACTCCTATCTAATTTCTTTTGAGCAAGAGCCCTATGTTTAATTTCTTGAAGGTTTTGTAATTAATTTAACTGAATTGTTTTGAACTCTTTGGGATGATTTGATTGAATCTTAATAGAACTTTTATAAATTGATTGACAAATTAGTTTATTGAAATTCTTGTTTGCAAAATTGCCATAGCCTATGCATATATTGATTGGTTTAATTTCGCATAT
The DNA here is from genome assembly GCF_027475165.1 of Benincasa hispida. Lineage (NCBI taxonomy): Eukaryota > Viridiplantae > Streptophyta > Magnoliopsida > Cucurbitales > Cucurbitaceae > Benincasa > Benincasa hispida. The sequence continues at coordinate 58,877,187 of NC_143484.1, read as the reverse complement.
TAGGATCACGTGTAAGGTCTAGACTTTTTCTGACCAAATGCATGTATGCCCTAATATAATCTTTTCCAAATAAATCATGCTATAAGATATGGCTTTTCTGGCTTGTAGTATGTCTCAACAATTGAACTCTTTTGTAATGCAATTCAATTTTAACTTGTATGTCGCTAAAAATGAAGAGTTGTAAATTAAATTAGGGCTAATTTGGTTTGACATCGAATTTGGCTAATTTGGCTATTAAATTTTCTAATAGATTGAGGGGTTTACAGATTCAAAGTAATTAATTGATGCCTAATGAAAGAAATTGCATAGGAAACTCTCTCTTGCTCTAGAAATTAGATAGATTCCTATTCTAGATTACATTTATTCTTTTATTTTAATTTCACATGTTTTATCTCTTCCACACCAAAACCCCCATTCATAAATCATGCTTCCCTGTGGATCGACTTGGACTTACCACTATTACTACATTAAAATAGTAATAGGAGTAGTTTGGTATTTACAAATTTTCTTTTGTTTCGGTTTGGAGTTGAATTAACGACATCGATTCGATCCGAACAAAAATGGCACCATTGTTGGGGAAGCCATTGACATTTCATAAGTTAAATTTCTAGTTAGAATATTCTTTTTCTTTTAATTTATTTTCCTTTTTTGTGTGAGTATTTTAAGCATGGACATATATCATCAACAAGGATGAGGGCAATCGAGTGGAGCATTTCGACTTATTGACGAGGTTTGTGACCTACGAGGTCAACTTGTTGAGTTAACTTCTTTGGTTAGTCAGTTGGTTGCAGATAACCCGCAGTAGGTGCAAGCATGTAGGACTGATCACCCTGAGCAAGCATGTATTAGTTTGCAGTGGAGCCCTATACCACGAGACTACTCTATGGGAGGGTATCCTAGTTATATGGATGACGATTTTCATTGGCCAAGATGGTAGGAGTCCTATGGCTATGAAAACCTAGGATGGGACCAGTTCCACTATGATTTACACCCTGCCATATCTGACATGACGATGCATACTCACACCGTCGACTCAGGTATGTCATTAAAAGATGTGATTAGACAACTAGTTATTAACAATGTTATTTTTTAGCAGGAGATCCACGACCTCCAGGAGAGTTTTAGTTTTCAAACTGAGATTGGAGTTGATTTTGGAGTTTGAGAGACTTAGTCACTCAATCTTCTGATTCAGTTGAGAGAGGATGCGAACCCCTGCTACACATATTTTATGACACTACCGAGGCGCGCAGCAATGAGATAATTTGTGTCGACTAGAGGATGAGTTTGAGGATAGTATGCCATGTTTAGAACCAGTTTGTGAGGACTATGGAGAATCTGAGTCTAAACCCATCGATTTTCAGGTAATGGAGTTAGAGGTTGAAAAACCCCGCCCTATTCTACCATCTGGTATATAGTATATTTTTTAGTTTTTGTTCTTCTTGTTCTCAAGAGTCAATTGAGTCAGGGTCTTTATTTTCTATAGAGTCAGTCCTTGAGTCTTTTGATTTTTCTTTTTCCTTTTTTTCAAACAAAATTAAAAATCCAAAATTCAACATATCTGGTTCTCTTCAAAAGATTAAGAGCCTTATAGCCTTACCAGGCCATATCAACTAATCCATGAAGGGACCAGATAAATATGAGAATGTCTTTGTGCCTTGACAGGAGACAGGTCATGTCAAGCAATCGATGCTAAAAATTTGTCCTTCCTAAAGGGAGCCAGGTGAAAATTTTATTGCTTTCTTTATTTTTTTTCTAGATTAGCTTTCTTTTTGTTTTTGTTTTGTAGGGAGACCAAGAGGAGAGGAACATCTTAGGCGAGCCTACTACCACCACCATCTCGTGTGCAACAATATTTTCAGGGGAGGTTTTCTGTTCCCTTGAACTTTTTCTTTATTGAGCTTATGAAGAATACATTGGGGATAATGTATTATTTTAAGTTGCGGATGGGGTACTCGTTGGGTAGTTTTTACTAGCTTGAGGTCCTTGAGCATTGTGCTCGGACAATGCTTGTGTGCCTTAATTTCCTTGCTTGCTATTTGCTCTGTTGTTATCATGATGGTCTATGACGCACTCTTCTTGTAATGAAATTTGCATGAAAGAATGTTAGGAAAACATGATCATGATTTTAGCCCAATTTAAAAAACATTTTTTATCTCTCGTGCATCTTTAAGTCATTGTTTTGTGAAATTAAAGCCTTGCATGCTTAGAACTGGGTTATCTGGTTTGTATTTCTGTTGTCACCTCGAAAGGTCCACCTTTGACTTAGGAGTAACCATACTTGTTGTAGAGAAAAACTAGATAAAGTGGATAAAATATGCCCTATTATGAAAAAAAAAAAAAAAAAAAAAAAAAAAAAGAGAGAAAAAATTAAAGAAAGGAAAATTAGTTGCAATTCTAAAAAAAAAATTAAAAAAGGAGGCATTTATCGACATGCCTGCAAGAGAAAAAAAAAAGAAAAAAGAAAAATAGTATGTTGTGTGTGTGCATAGATAGAGGTGAAAAGAGCTACCTCCGTCGTGTCTAGTTAGGGCCTGTGAGAAAAGAATGATAGGTTCCCGACGGTGGAGTGTGAAAGCTGGCCTCTAGTAAAATAAATGCCCTTTATGTTTTGTGTATATGAGTTTAGGCACCATTGTCTATGTAAGTGTGATATGCCCGAGGTCGATAACCAAACCAGTTTAGTGGGAAAACTGGGCCGAGGACCTTATAAAAATTTTCTAGATTGTGCAAGCTTAACTAGCAAAACTCTAGGCTCACTCATGCATGAATAGATTGAGAATCATTCTTAAACTTGTGCTTCATTGATTGATCATAATTGATTTTCGTTCTTGATTTCAAATTTTGTTCAGTTTGACTATTGAGACTGAAGTAACAACCTTGCAAATTCAACTAGCATGTCTTTAATTATTTTATATTCTATTTGATTGTTTATTCCTATCTTGCTCGGGACGAGCAAGAATTAAGTTTGGGGTGTTTGATAGATCTCCAAAAGAGCTATTATTCCTAGCATAATTTGGGTTCGTTATTGGGTTTTATGTGTTTATTTTTCCTATTTTGTACGTATCGAGCAACCAAGAGGTAGAATGGGTGATTTGGAGCGGATTGGAGTTAATTTGAAGCAATTTGGAGTTGATTTGAGCATTTGGGCTTCAAAATATTTGAAACTGCCAAATTACCATCAAGTACCATCGAGTATTTTATATTTTTATTAATGGCATCGAGTAATTACCAAAAATGCAATTGAGTAAAATACTATCAAGTAATCAAGCATCGAGCATCGAGTAAAGGATCATCGTGCATCAAGTATCGAGTTTTAGACAGAATGCTCAACATTGTAACATTTTCCCTAACGCTCGTGGCCTTTTCTGTCGAGCGTTGCAACGTTGTTTCTAGCGTTGCAACACTGTGAAGATTTCTATAAATACCTCCCTTCGTCTTTAGGTCAAATAATGCTGAATTTTGGAGGTCAAACTGATGGAGGCCAAGTTAAACTTCAATCTTCTTCCTTTCCCTTAAGATTTTAGTCTCTTTAGGTTAGTTTTTCTTTTCATTTTAAGTTGTAATCGATGGATTGGATGTGTATCTCGGATTTTTTATGAATTAAAAGGTAACTCCTATCTAATTTCTTTTGAGCAAGAGCCCTTATGTTTTCTTGAAGGTTTTCTAATTAATTTAACTGAATTGTTGTGAACTCTTTAGGATGATTTGATTGAATCTTAATGGAATTTTTATAAATTGATTTGACAAATTAAATTATTGAAATTCTTGTTTGTAAAATCGTCATAGCCTATACATATATTGATTGATTTAGTTGCGTATATTAAGATCGCATGTGTAAAGTCTAGACTTTTTCTGACCAAATGTATATATGCACTAATATAATCTTTTCCAAATAAATCATACTATAAGATATGACTTTTCTGGCTTGTAGTATGTCTCAACAATTGAATCCTTTCGTAATGAAATTCAATTTTAACGTGTACGTCACTAAAAAGGAAGAGTTGTAAATTGAATTAGGGCTAATTTTGTTTAACATCGAATTTGGCTAATTTGGTTATTAGATTTTCTAATAGGTTAAGGGGTTGACAAATTCAGTGTAATTAATTGATGCCTAATGAAAGAAATTGCATAGGAAATTCTCTCTTTCTCTAGAAATTAGATAGATTCCTATTCTAGATTACATTTATCCTTTTATTTTAATTTCGCATGTTTTATTTCTTCCACACCAAAATCTCCCATTCATCGCTCTAGTTAAGAAATTAACTTAACAAAACAAATCGTGTTTACCTTCGAATCGACTCGGACTTACCACTGTTAATATGTTAAAGTAGTAATAGGAGTAGTTCGATATTTACAAATTTTCTTTTGTTTCAGTTTGGTTAACGACAGTGATTCGATCCAAACAAACACAGACATATCCATTTTTCCATTAATGGCCACAAAAGTACTACTCAAAGTTATAATTGTTATGATAATTTAGAAGGAAAGAAAAGAAGAAAAAGGTTAGAACTTTTTAGTTGGCCATTAATCTTTATGGAATTAGGGGTTGTATCTCAAAAGTTTGCACATGGAGTTTAAATCTGTTGCCTTGTTTTGCCACAGTTATGTATGAGTTTGGTTCGAATGTTCATTGGGAAATTTTGTGTTATGGGTGTGAGGGAATAAATGCCCATTGCCTTACCTTTTTCTTTTAAATTTATGGGGTTTTCTAATTTTAGCCTTCAAAGCCTTTATTGTATAGTGGTTTTGTTTTGGGATTTGTGAATAAAGAATCTTACTGTTGCTCCCAAAACACTCCTATTATTGATTTGGGATTTCGGATTGATTCAAGTTTGAATGAGTTGAATTCATATGGATTAACATGCTACAACACAAATCAAATAAAAAAAAAAAAAAAAAAAAAAAAAAAAAAAATCAAATATTATATAACACTATTTGTCCAATATTATTTTATAATAATAGTTTACCAAGTGTTGGATGACAATTTTGTAATGATGTTATGATTGAATATATTGACCTTAATTATGTTTAGTTTTTGTTAATAATATTGTTGCTTGATGAAAAGAATTTTTAGATCATCACAAGGAATAAAATTGTATATATAAGTTATCTTGATTTTAAAAAAATCTAGATAATTAAAAGAATAAAAAATCGTCAGGACATGTTTTCATTGTGATCATTTGACTTTCACACAATTGTTCAGACAATAAAGTTCTTGAAAATATTTTCTCTTTATACTGTTTATGGAATATCTAACTTGAGAGAAATAGAAGGGGTCTAAAAGGTGAAATGGGCTCTTAAGAAGATGTTTGAACCTTGGCTAAAGATCATTGCATCCTTTTGGATTTTTGTGGCTCAAGAGTATAGTAATTTCAAAATAATTTGTTAATTATCCTTTCTCTGATTCTTTTGAATGACATACTTCTTAAATATGTAGTTTGGTAGCGTTTTGAAGATCCAAGTCAAGTTTTGAAAAGCCTATATATACTATTTCCACCTATTGGTTTCTTGATTTTTTTTACGTAAATTTTAGGAGTGTTCTATAGGCAAGCACGTCTATAGACAATGAGAAGTGTTCACCATCCCGTGCAACACTTGTCAGACAAGGAATTTGATTACATTATCTAGGTCCACCTTTGTCTTTTATAATCAATATATTTGGATTCTGTCACAATCTATAAACGTTTAATTCTTTGTTATTTCACCATCCTATTTTAGGATGCAATGCCTATTGATTTCATCAGGTTAGCTCATTGAAAATTGATATTATCTTTTCTCAAGTAGTGCTTGGTGACCAAGTCATTGGTGATTGAACTGATCATCCAAAGAGATCACCAACACCTTGAAATGTTCAGCAAAGATTGAGTGCATCTAAATCGTTATAAAAGTAACTAACTATTAGTTCTGAGTTAATCTTTTGATGCATACTTAACAAAATTAACTTTGTCCAATAGTTCTAGTAATGAATATATGGAAGGAGCATGGAATTTTATACAAGAAGTGAAGAAAAGAAAGTCAAATGCCAACAAAGTTTTGTGCCCATGTAAAGAATGTAGAAATATGAGATATTGTGATTTTCTATTTATATATGAGCACTTGGTCATTAAGGGAATTGACCCTACATCTAATATTTTGTATCATCATGGAGAAGTATATGAATGTGATGAAGTCCATAATGAAGTTGATTATAGTTTTTTGTTTGAAGCAACAAACTTCTATGAGAGCACATATATGGCAGAAGAGGACAACATTAATGACCATTCTACATCAAGGAAGGAAAAAAAATTCTCAAAAGGTTCAAAAGGAAAATACTCCATTGTATGCAAGTTGTACAAAGTATACGAAAATGTCAACAATTGTAGCATTGTATAAATTGATGTTGGTCAGATACAAGATTCACCAGCCTTTTAGGGCTTTTGCATGACATGCTCCCAATGGACTATGTTATTCAAGATCTGTTTATGAAGTTAGAAAATTACTCAAGGAAATTAATCAATGGACAATGTTATTCTAAGATCTATTTATAAAGTTAGAAAATTATTCAAGGAATTTGATTTAGGCTACCAAGAAATTCATATATGTGTTAAGGATTGCTGCCTACTTAGAAATGAGAATGAAAAGTTAGAAAGTTGTCCTCATTGTGCGACTTCAAGATGGAAGATTGATGAACGAACAAACCAAATCAAACAAGGTGTTCCTACGAAGGTATTGAGATACTTTCCTATGATTCCACGACTTAAACAAATGTTTAAAATAAATGAAGTTAGTGAAAATTTACATTGGCATTGAAACCATAAAAGTATTGATGGAAAAATTCGACATCCAGTTGACTCTGTTGCATAGGAAACAATTGATAAAAAAAATGGCCTGAGTTTTCTATGGATCCACGCAATCTAAGATTAGGCCTTGCTACATATGGATTTAACCCATTATCCAATTTGATTAGTCGGTACAATTGTTGGCCAGTCATGCTTGTTACTTACAACTTTCCTCCTTGGTTATGCATGAAAAAGAAAATATAATGTTGACATTGTTGATTCCTAGCCCTAAACAACCAGGAAATGATGTTGATGTTTATTGACAACCTTTTGGGGAATATTTACAACGACTATGGAAAGGAGTACAAGTTTATGATATTATAAGTAACACACATTTCAATTTGAGATCAATTCTCATGTGGACTATAAATGATTTTCCAGCATATGGAAATCTTGCTAGATGCACCAGAAAAGGTAAATATGCATCCCAGCTTGTGGAGATAATACTCGTTCTTATTGGTTGAAACGTAGTATAAAAATTGTATATATGGGTCATAGATGATTCTTATCAATGGCTCATCCATATCGGAGAAAAAAGGCATGGAAGGGAAAATAGAAGAAGAGTTACCTCCCAAAATTGCAACAAGTAGTGCAATATATGCCCAACTTGAAGGTTTTGATAATTGTTAGGGGAAAGGTGAAAAGAGAAAGAGCAAGAGTTATAAAGAATCGTCAAATCAAAGGTGAAAGAAGCGATCAATTTTCTTCGATCAACCTATTGGAAGGTTAATGAACTCTAAATTTCTGGTGTATTTTATTGAGTTTCAAATTATTGAGGTTCAAACTAGACCATTAATGATTTAAAACTTTGATTGTATAGGAATTACCAATACGCCACAACTTGGATGTCATGCATGTGGAGAAGAATGTGTGTTAGAGTATTATAGGTACATTATTAGATATAAATGGAAAGACAAAAGATGGAATTAATGCAAGAAAATATTTACAACTTTTGAAAATTCGCCCTAACCTACATCCTCAAGAACGAGGAGGGAGAACTTACCTATCTCCTGCTCCACACACATTGTCGAAGTCTGAGAAGAAATTATTTATTCAAGGTTGTACAATCTGAAATTGCCTGAGGGATACAGTTTAATCATTTCAAAGTGTGTATCATTAGATGAATGCAAAGTGATGGGGTTGAAGTCTCATGATTACCCTTTATCGAATGAGTTATTTTGTGTAACAATATTACTTAGTTTGATTTAAGACTATTATTTAATGACATCTTATTTGGGTAGGATGCATATGAATGAACTCATGATCTTATATAAAGGACTAGCAAAAGATTCTAATCTACTTTGGAAAGTTCATACAAAACAATTTTCATCGTGGTTGAAATCCAAAGTAATACTAATTATTTAATAACAAATGAATATTTAAAACCATAATATACTTTCACTAATAAGTAGGTATATTTATTCGATTCATCTGTTTAAGGTTACTCTGACTTGTTAAAATGGCTTGCAAATGGGCCTAGAAAATTTTTTTTGTCTTACACTGGATACATCATAAATGGGCAACGATTTCACATAAAGAGTGTTGAAAAATCAACTCAAAATAGTGGTGTTGTTGTACATGCTAGAACATTATGTAGATCCAATGCAAAAGATCAATCTTAAGTTGTGAACCTAGTTCCTTATCATGGGGTGTTATAAGAAATCATCTTATTAGATTATTATGTCTACCAACTTTCAATCTTTCGATGCGATTGGGCAAATATTCGTAATGGAGTAAGAGTCGAGGAAGTATTCACTCTTGTTAATTTACATCAAAGCCAAAGCATACTTGTACGGGAGCCTTTCATCTTTGCCTCGCAAGCCAAACAGGTGTTTTATGTTAGAGAACATGACACCTCAAGTTGTATGTCTTATTAAAAGCACCACCAAGAGGATTTCATGATTTGGAGATATACAATAAGAATTATGATGGTATTGGTTAGTAATGAACAAATTCGTAGTGCAGAGATTGACGTTGACGAAAGTGATGAGCTTACTTATGCAAGACAAGATTGCGAGGGTGTTAGATTTGAGGAGTAGTTTGATGCATTGTCTAAATGCTTGTTTCTAATTGTTATACTTTATACTACTTATTTTGTAAAGGTGCTTTGATTACATGATCTAACCTTTGTTCTGTAAAGACTTTTTAACCACTTTGGCAAATATGATATATTGATATAAGTTATTTACTATCAATTAACTTTCTTCACAAATACTTCTTCATAACTTTGTATCAATATCGATGTATATGTCATTGGATAAGCCACCTCCACTATAGTGAGATCACGAATGATGGTAAATATTTATATTGTAAAAAGAGTTCATTATTTTTATTAGAATATGACCCTTATTGATTATTTATTAATAATGCTTTTAGGTTAAGATAAAGGGAAACATGTTACCACCTCAGACTATACAACACATACAAGATACCTTGGAACTAAAAGTCAAAGGAAAGAAAAAGGTCTCTACAAAGGAAGATTAATAATGATGAAATGTCACATGACCACCAACTAAATGAGGTCGGGGTCTAAAGGAAAATATCAAATGCGTCCAATCATGAATAATAATAGTTTGCCTCTTCCGAATGACCACCCTAAATATTTCTCACTCAATCCTAATGAGAAGACAACTAAATGTAATCTTATTTCAATTCCTACATTAGACTCACCGGTTGCTCAAACAAGATTAGCAATTTGTAGGCAAACAACAACTTCTAATGTAAACAAACTTGAAAATGAAGATCATATAGTCAATGAGCGCCTATCTGAAACAACGGCTCTGCCAAAAAGAACAATGGGCTCTACAAAGATGAAGACAATAGTCGTTGATAAACAATGTAGAGTGAACCTTGTTTTCGATGAATATGGACAAACCATTGGGGATGAATCGATAGGATTAGCTTCATTTCTTGGTCCACTAGTGAGAGAGATTGTACTGAGAATTGGAAGAAACTACCTACGAGGTTGAAAATAGTTTTATGAAAATCTATCCAAGTATAAAGTTACTTTGTTTCATTTATATAATTCAAATTGAACACACATATCATTATGATTTACTTCTAAATATTCATAACTTTAGTCAAGGTACAATGTAGATGAAAATTGGCAAAAAGAGTTTTTTCCCCAAAAGATTGGAAGATTATGGAGGGCTGAAAAATATCTAGTGAAACAAATTCGAGATGCCCCAACAAAGGATGCACTTTTGAAGCTATTACCCGATAATTTGTAATCTATAGATGACTGGATAGACTTTGTGAGTGAAAAGACTAGTGCAAACTTCATGGTATGAAAATTTTTACTTCGGAACGTGTACATTTATATTTTCCTATTATTACTTTGATAAAATTATTGAAAGTCTTCTATTTGAGTAGTTGAAAGGTGAAAAATACAAAGTCATGAAGCAAAACAGCTTCCACATACATATAGTAGGAAAGGGTATGCTCATTTGGCTAAAGAGATGGTAAACATCATTGTTACTATATTTCAATTATTCTTTCATATTGTATGTGAGTTCATTTTATTTTATCTTATTTTGTAGAAAAAAAGTAGTTTAGATATAACTTCAGTCACAAGGATTGCATTATAGACTAAAGCACACAAAAAGAAGGACGGACAACTGGTGAATGTATTGACTTTGTTTGAAAATGATATCTTTAAAATTTACTATGTTTATTTTCTTAAAAGGTTGTTAAGAATATACTTTGTTGGGATGATTAGCTTATGAAGTTTGTGAACTTGCATTGGAGAATGATTTGATTGAAGTGTATTATGTTTTGTGGTGGTGGAGGAGGAGGGGAAAAAGGGAGGGGGGAATAGGAGGGGGTTTGAAAAAGTATATGAGCATTGACTTTGTTGGGATATTATACTTATAGAGTATGTGAATTTTTTTTTGAAAGTGATATCTTTAAACAATATTATATTCTTTTTCTTAAAAGGTTGTTAAGAATATACTTTGTTGGTATGATTAGCTTGTAAAGTTTGTGAACTTCCATTGGAGAATGATTTGATTGAAGTGTATTATGTTTGGGGGGTGTTGAAAAAGATTATGAGCATTGACTTTTTTGGGATATTATGCTTATGGGATATATGAAATTTGTTTGAAAGTGATATCTTTAAACATCACTATGTTCTTTTTCTTAAAAGGTTGTTAAGAATATACTTTATTGGTATAATTAGCTTATGAAATTTGTGAACTTCAATGATTTTCATTAAAGTGTATTATGTTTTTTTGGGAGGGGGGAGAGTTGAAAAAGTTTATGAGCATTGACTTTACTGGGATATTATGCTTATAGAGTATGTGAAATTTGTTTGAAAGTGATATGTTTAAACATTACTTTGTTGGTAAATGATAGACAAAAATGTGGGATTTGTGTTATATAATTTTGCATATACTTGTTGCTAGGAGCTCATTGAACAAATTAAGGCTGATACAACAACTTCAACAACTAACGTGGTTGATGGTGATGGTGCTTTGAGTAAGGTTCTTTGTCCTGACAGCGGTCATGTAAGAGGATTTGGTTTTGGTGTGACTCATATGAAACTATCTCTCTTGTCTCAACAAGATAACAAGTACAAGGTTCTTGAAAAAGAAAATTTGAAGATGAATGAGGAAATGATAAAAATGAAAGCAATGAAAGATGAAATTATAAAAATGAAAATAATTATGTCATGTTTTATAAAGAAATAGGTAATCTTTTTTTTTTTTAAGTCACTTGCATTCTTTTCTTTTTTCTTTTAACTTTTTTGTTTCATATGAAATTATCATAGGTTGTACCAAGTGAGAAACTTTCAAATACTACTGCAAGTGTACCTAAGGCAACAAATATTCCTTCAAATTTTCTAATATCATCTCCATTGGTATATTTATTTGTAATGTGAAGAGAATTATTCTTGATTTCATTATTATCTTATTCTAATATCTCATATTCCCTTTTGATAGACTATCAATAAAAATAGTCAAATTAAGTGCAGGTTATTAGATTGGTATGGCTCAGGAGAGATTGTTGAAGAAGGACGATGGCCTTCTAAATAATCCAGTTGCTCTTGTTCATCACATTCCTATTGATCTACATGCAATTAGAGTATGGGTTGATGTATCAAAGAAATCTGACGCATATTTGTGGAGGCCTACATCTGAGATGACATGTATTGAAGAAGTTTTGGGCAGTCCAGTTGCATGATCATCTAATAAAGTGATCATTAGTATGTTATTTTTTAAGCTTATTTATCTACATTTATTAAAATATTTTCTTTATTTATTTAATATTCACTATTGTTGGTGTATATAAAATCATACATTGATATAGATTTTATAAATTTATGTAGGTGAATGAAATGATGCCTTACCAGAGGAAAAGAGAACCAACAATGACAACTCAACTATGTATTTTTTAACACTTTATATTTTGAACACTTGGTGAATTTTGAACACTTTGTATTTTGAGGGCTAACTTATATTGTTGGTGTGGTCACTAAATACTTTATCTAGCTTGTATCATTTAGACACAACTTTATTCTAGAAAATTATTGAATATTTTTATTTTGTAATGTTAGTAGATTATGAATAGAAGTTATTAGTATTTATTATGTAATGAAGTATATTATGTGCGTATATTTTAACTAAAATTGAGTACTTGAGCTAAAATTTATCAAAATCTAACTAATTAAAAAATTATTTTTGAAACACAGGTTACCTCTTTTATAGCCATGACTTAAAGCTATAGAAAGATTTATATAGCATAAACGAAATGCTAATAAAAGGTTATTATAATAATTATAATAACTGGAAAGGATTAAATAACATTACTATAGCATACAATCACAACTATAAATACTATATTATAGCGTTGGAAAAAGCTTATTATATGTTAAAAATAGCACATTATTTTAGCTATACAAACATATTATAGTTTTAATAAAAAACGATATCAAATGTTTTTATAGCATCATATATAAATTGTATCTTCATACTTTATAATAGCATCCATTGTAGCTTTAGAAAAATGCTATAAAGAGTCCCAAACTTTTAATAACATGGTTTGTCAGGACTTTCGAAAAAGGCTATAAAAAGTCTATTGTAGCTTTCTTCGTTAGCTATCATATATGTTATTTCTTGTGGTGCTTCGACTCTTAAATAAACTAAAGTTTTCCACTCCTTTCTTTTATGATTTTGCTAGGAAAAGAGTTTTCTTTTCAAAAATAAGTTTCAATTCTTTGTTAGTAAATTTTAACTTTCTAAATGCTTGTTTGTATCAATACTTCCTTGATTGTTGAGAAAAGAGTTAAGAATCAAATATTTGTGTAAGTCAAACAAGCATGTACGAACAATTTGAATGAACAAACAAATAAGTGACTCATATTTTGTTTGACTGAATGTATGTTACTAGTTTAACTTGCTCAGGACGATCAAAAGCTAAGTTGGGGATATTTTGATATGTCTTGAAAAGAACAATATTTTGTATATAAATCCCTCAATTTTATAAGTAAAATCCAATCCCGATACTTTTGGAGTCCTTAGAAGAAATTTGGAGCTAAAAGGAGTTAAAATGAGCAAATAATCAATTAAGAAGAAGAAATCATAGCAAATTACACTCTTTCCCCTCAGTTGAAACAAATATATGCACCTCAATCAAAATCGTAACGTCGCAATGCTCACGCTAAACCTACGCCCAAAACTTGCTTGACATTGAAAGATAGAATGCTAAGAAATAAGGCAGCATTGTAACAAATCCACGCAAAGGCGCGCCTTTGCGCAAATGAACGTCGAGCCAGCGTCACTCCAAAGTTGCAACATTGTGACCTGTAGCCACTAAAAACCAATATTTCCATAAATTCATGTAGAGAGAAACCATTTTTTGGTACTCTCCCGATACTATGTCATAGGTCCTCTCTCGACGGTGGCTTACCGTCAGAAGAACTGTATTTGAAAATTTAATCACATTTTCCGTGAAGATCTCCCGATCTGTTGCCGAATGATATACTATCCACCAATGGTTTGGTTGCGTAGGCAATTTTATTGGAAAGTTCTCTCTTTTTAAAAAAAAAATATATATATTTTTCAATTATGATCTTCATAACCTAATATTTTAACACAAAAAAAAGCAATGGCAACGGAGCTGGGGTGAGGCGGGGATGCATTCCCCATCCCCGTCTCCGTGGGGATTTTTAATCTCCGTCCCCGCCCCATTCCCCATTTTGGGGGTCAGGGATTCGAGTCCCCACGAAGAAAAATTCCCGCTTTTTAGATTATTATTTTATTATTTTTATTATTTAAAATTAACTAAAATTAGTATTTATATTGAAATTGTGAATTTTACATAATAAATTAATATTATTGTTAGATATATTTATTTCAATTAACAATTAAAAAAGTATTTTAATATTTTTTATTATATTAAAAAATTAAAAAAAAAACTAATTCAAACAGTAGATTCAATCTATTGTTTTAGTAGTTTATATATATATATATAATAATAATAATAATAGGGTTGTTTTTAAATATAGAAAAATGAACCAAAAATATTTATAAAATATAGTACAATTTTAGAACTATCAATAATAGATACTGATAGGCACATTTAAATATAGAAAAATGTGTCTATCAGTATCTATTATTGATAGTTCTAAAATTTTGCTATATTTTATAAATATTTTGGTTCATTTTTCTATATTTAAAAACAACTCTATTATTATGAAAAATTAATAATAATAATTAAAATTAGAAAAAAATCATAATTAAAAGTAGTTTTTATACTATTTCGGTTTTAATTTTAATGTTAATTATTATTATTATTATTATTATTATTATTATATGTTAGTAATTAAAAAAATCGGGACGGAGGTCGGGATCGGGTTCGGGGTCGAGGACGGACGGGGATCCCTTCCCCTTCCCGACCGATTTAAATCCCAAGTTTGATCCTCATACCCAGTTAAACTGGAGATTTCCCGTCTCGATCAGATTGGGGATCCAATCCTACAGGAAATTTTATCATTCCCGATTGCACCTATTCTTGTACAGCCTATTCGTTACTCAATGAATATTTGTTAGATAGCAATTTATTTTTAGAAAAAAAACAATTAAGTTAATCATTACTATTTTTCTTATGTTACAAAAAGAGAGATGTATGATATAACTATACAGGCATGGGGTTGTTTTACTGTCAAAAATCTTGAGTTTTCAAGATGCAAGGCATCATGCGGAGAGATTTTGCACTAGAATAATGGACCAATTCTCTTAAAAGGAAAAGGACACACCTCCTACCTAATGAATGGTTGCTATTTTTGCTACAAGACGTGATGCAATTTTATAGCCATTCCTCGTAATAAAAGTATGGGATATTTTACAAGAATACAAATCGCAATTTCTGTGGCTAGAATATTAGATAACAATCTTTCAAATATCTATCTTCAAAAAATTGTATGATATTATCCACTTTAAACACAAGTCTTCGTAATTTTACTTGTCCATAAATATGAACTATCTATAATTTAAATGATTGAAATAACTAATAGTATGTATTTGAATATGTGGGGACAAATTAATTTCTAGATGTTAGATGATGTTTGTATTTTCTTACCCATCTTGTAAATATGAAACAAAATTAAATAATACATATATGAAATCGTATTAATAATTGTTTAATGTTTTTAATAAATTTGAAAATTCTATGTTTAGATATGGGGTTTTTTAACCGTCTTTTGTTGGTAAAAATTATAACTAATTAACTGAATGGTAAGAAAACAAAGGGACGGAATTTATATTATTTAATATATAATTGAATTAATTAATCAATTCAAATAAAATAAATAAGTATTTTTACATTAAATATTAATTGCTTTTGGTAAGAGCTTTAGAGGGGGTGAACTAGATAATCAAAGCTTTCAACAGGTTATACGTAGAGCAGTTGCTGCCATTGGAAGTTTCTCAACCACCGATTTCTTTCCGAGTTTCGGCTGGATCGTTGATCGACTCAGTGGTGTTCATGGGAGATTGGAGAAGAGTTTTGCTGAGATGGATGCCTTTTTTGAACAGGTAGTTGATGATCGCATCAACTTCAAGCCGACTTCTCGGAATGAAGAAAACATTATTGATGTTTTGTTGAGAATGGAGAGAGATAATAACTCTCAATTTGATGCACTGATCCTTACCCAAGATTGCATTAAAGCACTAATCATGGTAATTAGCTGAACATTTTTTTTTTAATTTTTTGGCAAATAGCACTGCTAAAACCATTAACCAGTAAGATTTTTTTGTTTGATACTCATTTGATTGAAACTTCATTAGATTTTTTTATATATAGCTTCATCTTTCAATACATTTGAATTCGTAGTTAAAATAAAAAAGAAAGAGGAATAGGTGTAGTTTAGGTTTCAACCTACCCTCTTAGAGCTCTCATTTATTAGCCAACAGAAAAATAGCAATTCAATTAATAAAAGAGAAAAAAAATTACTTACCACGTGACAAATTTTAATAAGTCAAATTGGTGGTTGTACAAAGATGGGTGTAACCCAGCCAGTATCTAAGTATTTTTTTTAGTGTGCATCATCTATTTTTGTGCAGCTTGTCCAAGTGTTCAATCACAAATTACAATGTGACAAACTTTTTTTTTTTCAAAATAGGTATTTAAAATATTTTTTTACATTGTGAATGAAGAGTGTGTGGTGATAACTGATAGGTGTCGTTTGGGTTGCACCTAAGTATTTCTTCATCTAGAAAAAGAAAATCAATTATTTGTGAAAAAAAAATACTAGATAACATTTAAAAAAAAAAAAAAAGGAAAAAAAGATCTAAGGTAAAAGTAATGTTTTTAAGTTTAATTTTCAAAAGAAAAATACCTATTTGCATCCCAAGTAACACATATTTTTGTGCATCCCACAAAATTGTATAATCATAATTTGTCATGAGATAAATTCTTCTTAATTTTTTTTCGAAATATTTTAATTCATTTTTTATTATTTGATGAGAGTCTAAATGCATAAAGATCAGTGCATCAATAGTACTCTTTTCGAAAATAAAAAACCAAAAATCAAATTCTTATCAAACGGAATTCGGTTACACTTTTCCAACTTTGATTTTTTTTTTATTTTCCTTCATCTTAAGAATGTGTGTGCACTTTAGGATATCTTTTTGGCCGGAGTGGAAACAGGCGCAAACGCCATTGTTTGGGCAATGACAGAGTTGATTACAAACCCAAAGGTGATGAAGAAGCTACAAGACCATATTAGAAGTTGCATAAAGAAAGATCGAGTGCAAGAAATCGACCTTGAAAAGCTAACATATCTAAAAATGGTAGTGAAAGAGGTTCTAAGGTTGCATCCACCAGCCCCACTTCTACTTCCAAGAGAAACTATGTCTCATTTTAAGCTCAATGATTATGATATCGATCCCAAGGCTCATCTTCACGTCAATGTATGGGCCATCGGGCGAGACCCAGAGTGTTGGATTAACCCTGAAAAGTTCTTTCCAGAGAGGTTTATGGAAAGCAATATTGATTATAAGGGACTAAACTTTGAGTTATTACCTTTTGGAGCTGGTCGAAGAGTTTGTCCTGGGATGAATATGGGAATCTTTACGATAGAGTTGACATTGGCTAATTTATTACTGTGTTTTGATTGGAAATTGCCGGATGGAATGAAAGAAGAAGATGTAGATATGGAAGAAGATGTTGGTCTTACTGTTGCCAAGAAATCACTTCTTAAACTTGTTCCTGTCCCTTACTTGAACTAGCTAATTATAGTTTCTTGTTATCCAGTGGAATAAAAGTTGCTCAAATGGACCACCTCTTTTAGTTATATTGTAATTTAGAGTTCTAAAATGTTTATATAATAACCTAAATATCTTATATATAAATTAAAATTTATTTTAGGCAAAGTTTTTGGTTGTCCGTGGGATTTGGATTTACTTTATTGGGTTATATTGCACTTTTAACCCCTTGAGATTTGAGTTGGATTTCGATTTTACCCTTAGGTTTTAAAGTGATGCATTTCATCATTGAGTTTTATGTTTTGTTTCTATTAGCAGAAATTGATCAATCGAGAAAAAAAATTGCAACATCTATTTAAGTTTAACGTCAAATTTGATGCAATTGGAAATGTTGATGGCAAAATTTGGACAAAAAGACTCGTCTGGCCTTCATGTGTTACTGATGGTGAATCTATATTTTAAGAAATATGTCACCTACAAAATAATCAAAATAACACACTACTACGATGCTTGATACTTAAGTTGGTTTTCAACACAATGATCAGAAAAGACATTTTAGAGTAGAAGATGACTTTACCTGATATGGAATTGTCATTATCATCTAACCTTTTATCATTGTCTCTAGGCAAGCAATGGCTCAATTGCTCCAACCTCTTGTCTTTATCATCCATAAAAAGAAGAGGGGCCAGTTAACCTTAACCTCAGTGGCCAATTGGGAGGTTATTGTTGCCAAGATGATGTAGATATGGCAGACAATGTTAGGCTTAGAAACAATTATACGACTTTAATGAATCTTACAAACAATTCTAGTAACCAAACTTGGGCAAAGCTATATAATTTCATGGCACCAGACCCTCCGCAATCAGACAAAAACCACAAATTTACACAGGGACAATTTATACTACTTTAATGAATCCTACAAACAATAGATCAATTTGTCATGAATTACTAGAGGCATGTACTCAACACACAAATAACCAAAATCTAATTAAATCAAACCCTACTACAGAAAATTGAGTTATGTGACATTTTTGTAATGCAAGTAAAGAGTATACTTGACGTTATTTTTTTTTCCAAATTAAATATACGAATTTTCTATTTCTCATTTCCTGTATTACATGTGTTCCAATAAGACAATTTCATCAACTAAAATAAACAGTTGCATATTTGAGATTCACATATTAGCCCAATATATCCAACTAACAGTTACATTCTTCTATTACCTTTCATATTTACGAATGATTCTAAAATTTACAATAATACATACTCTATCAGCCCCACCCCAATATATGATAATTCTAAAATTACTAGACCAATTCACATTTGCAACATATTCCAAAAATCACAAGACTAAAATTATATCCCCCACCACACATTGCTTTCAAATATATAACCTATAATGATTATGAACAAAACATTTAAACAAAAAAGGTTTTAGGCATTCCCATGTAGCCACATACACAAAATTTATAGGAATAACTCTACATGCGTTCATCAGATATAACGACCTAAAAATTCAGCCCACTCCACTCATACTTCATCCAATTCAAGTTGTAAGTACAAGCTCCTCATATCAATCTATAACACATAAAAAGTTAAATATACATTTTTCACTATTTATGCGTTTTATGAAAAATAAAAATTGGTCATATTACACAATTTATAATGTTACAATACAAGTAGTTTAAAAACATAGTGTTGAGTTGTATGTCCTAAAATCCACAGTTTATAAATTTAAACATATTCTATTTGAAATAAAAAATGTTATTGAGGTTTCCACAGGGTTAATGCTAATAGGAAGGGCTTATCAACCCTAGGAGGAATGCCCAAGGCTGTGAGTGACAAAGTTAATGTTTTTCAAATGTTTTAGTAATAGATGCTTTATTTAAACGTTTAGACTCATGCTTGTCTATATGAATGTTTAAAATGATTTCCAAGCAAATTATGTTTCATGAAGCCGTTAACGCATGCTAGTTTAAAAGAAGTTTATGAGCTCTTAAGTATTTCAATATTTATATTTCAGGAAGCATGTGTTAGAAGTGATGCTTATTAGCAAAAATGTTAAAGTATATGATTTATGATGCTATGCATTCAAAGTATGATTTACTTCAAAGAATGAGTTTTATGATGAATGTTAGAACTCGATGCTGAAGGACAATGTGAAGGTATTTGGACAGTAGTACCTAAGGTATGGCGCTACTTAGTGACAACTACGTGCACGTAGGTAGATTCAACGTTAGTTGTGTTGAGAATACTCCACACTAACTAAGGTTTAATGCTGAGGAATTGAGCAAAAGGGTTCTCTCTCAACTTAAAATTATGTTAAACTATGTTTTATGCTATGCTATGATGAAAAGTTTAAGTTATGAGTTTGCTTGGCAATTTTCAAGTTTTAAATCATGTTGTTTATGATTTATTAGTCACTCAATGGGCTAGTAACTCACTCGTTTTAAATTTTTTCTTCCTCAAATAGTGGTCATCTCCCTAGAGGATAACTATACTGTTGCTCTACCACTTAAAGATTCAGTTGAAAGAGAAAGTCTAGGTGTCTATTGTGTAAATATATGTACACATGTGTCATCATATTAAGGACTAGTAATGAGTGTGGGACCCATTGAACCTTATTTCTGTATACATATAACGAATTTGCTATGTATGGAACCCTGAGGTTGTTTTCAATGTTTTAAGTTCCGCTAGCTCTTAAATGTTAATTATGTTATTTCAAGGCTTCTTAGGAAGGTTAAACAGGTTAGTTAGGCAGTCTGTGCTACAAAATGTTTGGTAATTGATGTCGTCACATTTTCTTCTAGATTAAGAGGGTAATCTGGATAAGGTATGACATAAGGAGTTAGACGTAACTACAAGGGTAAAACAGTAATTTTGGCCTAGTTGTACTTACGAGCAGTTTGTGAAAGGTCATTGTACTATTGATTGGTTATATCCAATAGACACATAAATATATCTATAGTGCGAAAAATGCAGTCGTCAATCTTTAATGGAGTGCCCGACAGTTAATGGATAGTGAAGAATTTAATTAAAGAGTTTAATTAATTATTCAAGTACTGTTGGAGCTTCAGGCTACAAGTCCATGAGGTCCCCTAAGTAGCTCAACAGGATTTTATGAGAAACAGCTTTTAGATTAATTTGAACTGTTCAAATTCATTGAGGAAATTAATTATATATGATATAATTAATTAAATTTTAATTATATATGATATAATTACTATAATGTATTTGATACATTATAATGTTGAGTATTTATTTGAGAGAAATTAAATATTTGAATATGATTCAAATATTAATTATGTGAATTGTATTCATATAATTAAATATAAATATGTATTAAATATCGTTGTTGAGAGAATTAAACTATAGGTTATATTATATTGGATACAATATTGAACTATAGATTATATGTTATAATTAAAGTAGTTATCATATATATATTAAGGTTTATTATTAAAATTAATTTTATTGATTTTAATTATTTTAAAAAAAATAGTTTTAGGGAGGGAGGGTAACTCCCTCCCCCTTTTCCTCTCCACAAAGTGAGGGGTGGGGAATGGCCTTCAATCTTCTTCTTCTTGAAAGAAATACAAATAAGAGTTATGTGTTTCTTTTCCTTCTTGATTCTTGATCTCCTCTCTCAATCTTTCTCCTTCTCAAAATCCAAAATAGCCAAAGCCACTCCTCCTGGGTTCTCATCCTAAGAATATCGTGGTAGCCATTATGGTGTTGTCCAATTATTCGAGGGAATTTCTATTGAAGAATCGTTCTTCAAAGGTAAGGGTTTCGAACCCTATTTATTTTTTCTGTTAATTGTTAAATGCATGTTGTATTATTTTTTGTTAAATGCATAAATTTTGTTATTTTATTGTAACATTTTTATTCCGTGAAATTTGAGAAAAATTGGGACGATCCGCTTTCGCTTATGGTCCTTTTACAATGTTTCTTCAATTGGTATCAGAGTGGCGTTTATGGCATAATTTTTCCAAAATTTTGAAATTGTTTTTACGGTTAATGGAGGGATTTAAACAATCTATCAAATTATTCATGTGATGATTGTTTTCTATAGTTGTTTTGAATTGTTGGATAATTTCAGGATTGGCACTGTTTTTATTGCTTTGTTTTTATTTTTGGCATGTAAAGGCCCATGTTTTAGGGCATAATTATGCAATAGAGTCTGTAATTATTAAGTCCTTGAGTTTTTCGTGAGTTTACCGATGCCGATCTGGAGAAAATGGGACCAAATTCGACAGAGAAACGATGGAGAACGCGGCTGTACAGTAAGGACTATACAGCAGCGCTACAACTCTACGATGAAGAACAGTGTTGTGTTCTTTTTACAGCGTTGCAACGCTCCGAGGTGGAAAGAACCAACCGATTTTGGTCCAGTTCGGTTCGTGACTCACTTGGTTCGCTTGTGGTTCGGTCTGTTTGAGCAGTTTGGGTTCGATATAAAGGTTGGATGGTTCGATTCAAGCGGTTTAAGGCCCGGTTTGCTTGTTTTTTAACCGGGTGATATTTATTCTTGTAATATTTAGATTTTTTGGTTAATTAAATTAATATAAGAGTTATATTAATTTAATTAACTTGTGTAATATCTAATCGTGGTCCAATAATTTTTTTTTTAATTATGCATTTGATGTATGATTTTTATTTATATTTATATGTCATATAGTATGCCATATAGTATAGAATCCCACTATAAATTATGCATTTAATTTCATGCATCATATTATAAATGTTATAATTTTAGATGTATGATTTGATTTTATAGCATGCTTGTTCTATTGAAGATAGGTTGATATGCATTAATGGTCATGCGATGATCATGTGTTGGTCTGATGAGTATGGTTATTCGTTAAGTGTGTAAGCGATGATCATGCACTCCTGTTACAATTTTTCTTGCTCTCTTGTCAAGTATAAC
Organism: Benincasa hispida; assembly: GCF_027475165.1. Lineage (NCBI taxonomy): Eukaryota > Viridiplantae > Streptophyta > Magnoliopsida > Cucurbitales > Cucurbitaceae > Benincasa > Benincasa hispida. The sequence continues at coordinate 58,854,736 of NC_143484.1, read as the reverse complement.
GAGATCGCAAGTTTCTCAGGACGATCTGAGATCGAACACGGGGACTTGTAACTAAAAGAGGAATGTAAAGTTATGTGTTTGAAGCGGAGAATAAAAATAAAAAGAAAGAAGTTGACTAACTATGCGCTACTCCTACTCCTAGCTAAACAGACAATGAGCAATTAAAGTCTACTATAAGAATCGTTAGAGACGTAGCAGTTGTTAACGCATAATAAGGTGTATGGAGAAGTAGGATTAAGGAGGAAACATCGCCAAGTCCCTAAGTTTGGTTGCAAGGGTAATCCCAGCTCGCCACACTCATGCATCGCACACCTCTTGGTGGTCAGCTACATACATCATATCTCTATGACGCATGATTGATGTTGCATTAAGCATAAGGTTATTTCTATCTCTAGGAACTCTTTTTACTTTGCTTAGTGTGTTTCACAACTACTTACCCTTTCGAACAGTTGGTTATAGCTACTTGTTTCTATTAGCGACCATAGACGAGCATTGTGATAGCCTCGCACTAAGCAAACAGGATTGACTCGCTACACTCACGCATCGCACACCTCTCGGCGGTCAGCTACATATGTCATATCTTTATGATGCATGATTAAATGTACGATGTTTCTTATGATTCGCACTTAGCTCATGGCGGTGAAGAAAAGGCGATAAAATAGAATAAGATAATGGAAATGATATTGAAGGAATTAGAGAGATGCATTGATTATAAAATGTATTAATATCTTAACCCAAAATGTAATACAATACAGAGATGAGAAAAAGAAGTGGAAAAATAAGTGTAAATATGAATGATGCGTTGATGCGTTTATGATGCGTTAGTAATGCGTTGATGCGTTAGTGATGTGCAACAAGACGCATGACTCTCCTCTATTGACGTTCAAGTTTTCCTGAATCAGATCCAAGTATAAATCCAACTCAGGTTCCTAGTAAGTCCAGGGTCGAACTCAGGGATTCAGATTAAAGCTAACGCAGACCTTGCGTTGTAACTGTTGTAGAGATATCCTAAGTGTATGTAGAAAATGAGTTATTTACACTAAGCTGTTGTGTGTGTGTGCAAGAAGATACAAAAGGGTCGAGTAGAGAAAGATGGGTCGTGTGAAAATGGAGTTTAATACAAGTGATATGCATCGATCTAAGTTGGATGTACACAAACAAGAATATGAAGCGAATGAGATGACTTGTTTATCTCCGTTTATGCGTTAGACTCTATTCGACACTTCTCAATGTGAATATCATGTAATACCTATCTCTAGAATGTATGCATCAAACACAGGATACAATAAAACACCAGTGCGTCTATCTCTAGATTTACTAAGCGTTTCTAACTTGATGCTGGCTTACTGATAACTTGTAGAAATACAAGTTATTTATACTGTTTTATTTAGATATTGTGGCTAAAAGAAAGAAAAGTTGCGTCGATAGTATAGAAATTGGCTAAGAAATGCGAAAATTATAAAAAGTCGTCAATACACTAACACCATTGTGATAGTAGAAAAGAATGATTCAGTTTCTGTTTGCAGGAAATCAATCACCGCATGCGTTCATAGCTCAAAGATAAAGTGAACAACGCATCTACGTCGCATTGCGCCCATCAATCAAGAACGAAGAAATGATCAACGTAATGAGGGCGCATGCGACAATCAATCAAGGGCCCTAGCAATCAATGCAATTTGAACCGCATGCGGTAATAAAAAATAACACCGCATGCGGCGATCGATCGAAGATGTAAAGAGCAACTCATTTGCAGAGGATTCTGACAAGTGCACAGCTTTCAATTGTGCATTTCTGACGGGTTGATTGCGTAACAGAAGAAATTTCTCATTCCGCCATTTTAAGAACTACCATAATCATAAGGTGGGGACCACACATTCAAAGAGCAAAGCCTCACCTATAAATAGCTTCTGCAAATTCACTGAAAGATATACATGAGTACATAGAGACATGCATATACTGATTCTGAGAGAGAGACTGGTCTGAAGTGACTTATAGAGTAGATCTGGGTGAACCACAAGACAAGGCCGAGAGGTGAGTTTTCGAGCAGAGAATCCTTCCAATCCCCATAGCTGAAGCTCTGTGCGAAGGTCAATTCTACCAGGATAGCAAGCCTGAGAGGGAAGCTTTCTCCACTACTTCCACACGTCGGCAAGCACAACCTCTGTTCAGGATCTGTATCAAGCCGTTGACACTCTTTCTATATTTATTTCTAATCTCTATTTCATCATCTGTATTCATCTTCTCTAATTTTTCATTGACACCATGTATCAGACGCTTAATTTCAGTATTAAATGTTATGATAATTTCCATTGTCATCTCTCTTTCTCTTCCCGTACATCCATAATCTATTTTCTCCATGATGTGTTATTAATCCCATGGGTAAATAGCAAGAATTAAGCAAGAAAGTTAACTTGTGTTAAGGAAATAATTAAGATTAGCTAAAGCATGCTCGACGGCATCTTCACCTGTGAGAGTAGAAGTGAAGATGTTATTCCTGCCTATCGAGAGAAGGTTGGAAGAATGCGTTAACTAAAGCAAGAAGTATTTCCAGAGATGGAAACAACCTTGCGTTCATCACGTTCATCCCTGTTTCACCATAGAGATATGGGAACGCAGCCAATCACCGAGAGGTGTACGCCAAGGGAAAGCGGAACCTTAGTTGCATCTTTAACGCACTTGACAAACTTGCGATGTTTTTACTATTTACTCTTTCTCTTTCTACTTCATTCATAAAGACTTGTCATCGCATACATCGAATCTTTGTACAACTTCACAGTCAGTTCTCGACCTTCGTATTGTGTATCATGTATCTTGTATCGTGTATCATATTAGTTAGGATTTATTTTATTAACGAAATTTTATTTCCTCACAATTTATATTTCTGTATAAACCCAAATTCTTTATTCATTGTTAAACACTGGTCGCATATATCACAATAGTAGTGCATTAATGAAAACAATCCCTGTGTTCGACCTCGGATTATTCTGAGAAACTTGCGTTGGAATTATACTTGGTTTCAACGCAAGGAAACTTGTGACACGCACTACTCCATCGCATACTACGAGCATATCATTAACAATGCATATATTTAGACATAGTATCGCATAAAAATGTCTTTACCGCAAAAGAACTTAAGCGTAATCAGAGCATTCATTCATTCATTCATCAGCGCATCAGATAGACAACATTACATGTCGTGTCCTTACAACTTTATGGCAACACGAGCTTGTATCATTCATATTCATCATTGTCTATATGCATAAAGATAAAGGCATCCGTTTTTATGTCATCAAGTTTATGGTGCCGTTGCCGAGGATTGGTAATAGTTAGTGTTGAATACTTTTTTGATATTTTGCAGGACAGGTCTGTTTGTACTGTCTGTTTAACGCGAAGAACAGGCTGACGATTTATGAGTACTGGAACTGATCTAGAATTCGAAGTTGACCCAGAGATCGAGCGTACTTTTCGTGCAAGTGCACACCAGAACAAAGCAAGGCGAAGAAGAGTCAATATGGCAGACAATAACAATGAGGCACTCGAAGGAAATCAAGGGGAAAATCGGCCAGCACAAGACCCTATATTTCTTGTTGCTGACCACAACATCCCTATGAGGAATTATGCGGCGCCCAATCTCTACGACTTATTGCCTAGAATTTCACGACCAATGGTTGAGGAGAATGCACGTTTCAAAATAAAACCGGTCATGCTCCAAGTGATACAAAACACGGGGCAATTTGGAGGTCTACAAGGTCCACCAGCTTTGTGGAGATGTGCAGTACTTTCTCCATCCCTAGCGTCACCCCAAAAGGTATTAGACTTTACCTCTTCCCATATACACTGAGGGATGAGGCTAAGAGGTGGGCTCATTCGTTGAGCCAAACAAAATCACATCATGGGACCAGTTGGGGAAACGGTTCATGAAGAAGTTCTTCCCTCTCGCATTTAACGCAAGAAGACAAAAGGATGTGTTGAACTTCGAGCAAATGGATAACGAGACTCTGAGCACCGCTTGGGTACAGTTTAGAAGGTTGGTGAAAAATTGTTCGCATATCGGGATTCTCGATTGCGTTCTGTTGGAAACGTTTTCTAACAGCCTGAATAGATCAATGCAAGTCGTTGCTGATGCCTCCGCAGCAGGAGGATTTATGGATAAGACTTACACAGAAGCCAAGGTCATCCTTGATCGCATTTCGTGGAACACGGATGACTGGGTGGATGACGGGTACGGGGGTAGAGGTTCTAAGAGAAGAAGAAGTGATAATGCCATTGTACCAGCAGATACAATGACAACTTTGGCCGCACAAATGGTCGCAGTGACCTCTCTTTTCCAAACGATGGCACTTAATCAAGGTGCCCTCTCTCAAAGTTCAGCGCAACCCAATGCGTCGACACAAGTGGCCGCAATAAATTGCGTCCAATGTGGAGGGGGCCATGCTGTAGAAATGTGCCCATCAAACCCGCAAAAGTGTTTGCTATCTAGAACAACCCATACAGCAAAACTTATAATCCTGGTTGGCGGAATCACCCTAACTTCGGTTGGGGAGGAAATCACAACCAGGGGGGGGCAAGTAACCATCAGAACAGCAACTTTAGGAATCGAGGAAATCCTCCACCTTCTCATCAAAATCAGAATCAGGGTCATCAGAGACAACCGCAAAACCAACAATCCTCTTCAAACACCTCTAGAAATTCATCGTCATTGGAGTCCCTGCTGAAGCAGTATATTGAGAAAAATGATGTTGTCATGAAGTCGCAAACGTCTTCAATCAAGAACTTAGAGATCCAAGTAGGGCAACTGGCAGTCAAACTTCGTAATAGAACACCTGGAATGCTGCCAAGTAATTTCGAAGCCCCGGGATCTCACAGGAAGGAACAATGTCCTTGATGACATTGCGCAGGCAGCAGAGGTGTGGATTGCGGTAATCATGGAAAATCGTCTTTCAATCCATATTTCTAAATTCTATGTTTAATTGCTTTCTTAATTGATTCCTTTATTGCTTCATGAATTTCGTCATTTATTTTTTCCTTAAACTAGCTTTTATTGCATTATGAATTTACTTTTCATTTAATTCGATTGCGTCAATTTTAGTACTTTGTTCAATTCCCTTACTTTTCTGTATTAATTGCGTTATTCTTAATTTTCGTGAATGATTAATAAGAATAAAGTAAATACCGCAAAGTCCTAGTGACTTGCGTTGATGAAAAAAAATACTAATAATAATAATAATAAATAAATAAATATAATAATAATAAAACACACCGGTATGCATTAGGATGATGGGGGTATCTTGTGATAACAAGATACACTTTGCGTTCATCTTTTACAAATGCATTGCGTTGAGGGGCGTGTTGCGCTCGTATGTATTTTTCGCCCGTCCTTAGCGAAAACGCACTATGTTGAGGTAGTGTTGTGCCAGTAGTAATACCGTGTGCCCGTCCTCCAAAAATGCGTTGAGTTGAGGGGTGTGTTGCGCTGATACATGCGTTGTTGCCCGTCCTCTACAAATATGCATTTGCGTTAATGGAAGCATTGCGTTAATCTTAACCTTGCGCCCACCGAATAAAACACAAAAGATAAATTATTTTTGCAAATAGAGTAGTCCAATCATTTAGGCTTCCAAGGAAATGATGATTTCGCAGATGAAAGGACGTACTTCTCTGCTAATTCATAAATGTAAGGAGCGCGGCGGCAGGCTTTTTGAGTACCTCGAGGCCTGCCATCGTAGAATTTGCGTTGGGCCCATTAAGGCCCAACCTATAAATTTCGTCCTCCCCCTTCTTAGGTCGTCTATTTGAATCTTTTGCAAACAAAAACCCTAAGCGCAGCTCTACATACCCAGACTTTCGATTTTTCTTTCTAAAACCCTAAAGAACCTTCCCAGCTCTTTCACTCAGTACAACCATGGCCGATCAGTCTTCCCATTCATCCTTTTTACCCTCACCACCCTCACTAGCCTAAATCACTGCAAAAGAGGCGTCATTCCTTGCAGCAAGCCGCCGCCTCACCGTCCAACCAAAACCCATCCCTCGAGTCACCGAAAAACCTCGACGAAAGCCTTTAATAGCCAGACCACTCCAAATCAAAGAGGGGTAGAGCATGGAGAGTGCCCCACTCCTAACACTGTCTTCGGAAAGCGAGAAAAAGAGAAGAGACAACATAGAAGTGTTCGGGAGTATTTTGAGTAATATGGAGAAGGAAGAAAGGTTGCCCGAAGTTGGGGTTGTTAATCAGCCACTACCTTCAGAGGAAGAGATGGAGGAAGCTTCGAGAAGGAGCGCTCTGGCAGTTTCAGATCCTAAGGAAACTGTTCACACAGAGTCCTATGAGAGACCCACCAGAGTTGCTTTGGAGGAAGTGGTGGCAGAGAAGCCGCCTGAAATGGCTGAGGAGAAGATCAAGGAGAAGAAGGCAGAAGGAGATGAAGAAGCCCAATCAAGGAAGGAGAAGAAAGAAATAAAATCAAGTGAAAAGAGGGAATGCAGGCGAGAAAGGATGCACCTGAAGAAGAAGGAAGAAAAGAGAAAGAGGGCTGAGAGCCTAGAAGTCAACGGAGAATCAACCACCGCAAGGGTGGATGAGGGGATGTCAGCGCAACAAAGAGAATCAGCGCAACCTGAAAAGGAAACAACGCAAATAAGAACAATTGCGACTGATGATGGAGAGGATTCAAACATCACCCCCTCCCCCCCATGCGGCGTCGCAAGGAGAATGCGCCACAAGGGCCAACAGTCGACCCACCAATTTTGCAAAGTGCAGTAGAAGAGAAGGAGAGGAAGAAGAAGAGAGGAAGAAGAAAAACAAGAGAAGATGTTGCGGGCACAACAAATCATCGCAGAAGGCGATTTAAGAAGAAAATTACATAATGAAGAAGTGTGCTGCAACAACGCAATCTCAGCAGAAGAAGAGAAAATAAGGCTCGAGGAAGAACAGTGCATTTTGCTAGCCTCAGAGCAATTTAAAAGAGAAATGAGAGAATAAGAAAAGGAAGAAAAGAAGAAGAAGGAAGAGAAGGAGAAGAAGCACAGAGCAAATGTTCGGCGCATTCGAGAAAAGAAAAGCAAAGAAATTGTGGAGTGGGAGAAGGAAGAACAGCGCAAGAAAAGGGAAAGGAAACAAAAACAAAGATCTCGCCTTGCATTGACAAAAGAAAAGGGCAAAGCAATAGCAGAAAGCAGTGAGTCTGCATTAGCCAAAGGATGCCCATCAAAGAAGAAAGAGAATGATGACATGTTGATGGAAATGGGGTTCTTCTCTACGCCAACGCCACTACCGAACTTAATCACAAGTGTTGTACTGGAACATGGATGGGAAACATTCTGCCAGTGCCCATCCATTGTAATCCCAATGGTAGTGCGAGCTTTCTATAATGGACGACTTCATAGCACCAAAGATGCGGTGATCATGAAAGGAGAGGTAGTTCCTTTCAGCACAAAGGACATCAATGAGTTATATCAGATGAAGGACATCTCGAATGCGCTGAGTAATAAAATCATTGATGATCCCATAGAAGAATAGATAGAAGATGCGCTAAAGATATAAATGCAACCGAACACTCAGTGGTCGGTATCTATGAAAGGCATCAGAACCCTTGCGTCCAATAAACTGCTTCCGAAGGCGTGGCTTTGGGTGTATTTGGTGAAACGGCGACTCATCCCGACTTCTCATGATAAAACAGTTTCGAGGGATAGAGTCATGGCCGCATACTACATCGTACGTGGCATTCCAATAGATGTGGACCAGATGATCGCAAGGCAGATTCAAGGTTTTGTGGGGTGCATAAGAGGCCAATATTTCTTCCCTTGGATAGTTTCAAGTTTATGCCTCTCATTGGGTGTAGGTATTGAGGAAGAACCAATGCCAGAAGTCCATGGCCTCATCAACGTCAAGATTTTGAGAATGCTTATCAAAGATTCCCCCCACTACCCCGAGCTTCCACTGAAAAGGCCCATCATTGATTTAAATGCGCTGCAGCAACCAAAGCCCAAGAAACAACGCAAGGTTGACAAAGGCAAGGAAAAGTTCAAGAGCCATCAGCACAAGATCAAGAACCCTTGAACCCCTTACCTTTGGTGATTCGCCCTCCAAGCCCTTCTACAAAACCCCTTTCCCCACTCCCCGAACATTTTACTAACCTCCTCCTCGCTCCTGCTTCACCCAATCCATATCCAGTAGCACCATCCTCCCCTTCATCTTCACTGCAATTTTCCCCTGTACCACCGCATGTTAACGACCCACATGATTTTGGTGAAGGCACTTCTGCCCAACCCCAAAACATTGATGGTGAAACATCGCAGGCGCAGCCCACCATTGCCACCCTAGTTGCTGACCATGCTGATATGCGTTCTCTTCTTTCACATCAACACGATTTCTTTTGCCAGCGAATAACGGAGGTACACGAGCGACAAGTAGAGTTGCAACACAGAGTTGTGATGACAAGGCAGGTGCTGATTAACATTCAACGCAATATCTACACGATCCACTTGAACCAAAGACAAGTGGCAGAGTGCAACTATGAGTACTTCAACTTTTTGACAACCTATCTACATGGTCACATGGTGCCTCCGCACTTACAGTAACATCTGCACTTTGAAGAAGCTTCTCATGTTCCAAAATCCTCCTCCTGAACCTCCTCCTCAATAATTCTACTAATTTTTTGTTGCGATCATTCTTTCATTTTATTCATTTCATTATTTCTATGTATAGAAGTTATTTCTTGATTCTTTGTACATGCTGAAATTTTGTATTGCATTATTTGTAATTCTTTATATACTTGGTAAATTTTAATACAACTGAGTAACAATTTTTTCTGTATGTGTTAGCCTCTTATTTATCATCCTTTGTCAATTATTGCGATGTTCTTTATCTTTTATTTTGCGTTATTCATTGCGCTGCCATGATGAGTTATATGCATACCCTTAGAAACATTTCCCACACTTTGTACTTTCTAACTAATACTTAGATAATTCGTAGCAATAGCACTGCTTTACCTTTTATCCTTCAAGACTCTGCTCAAACCTTCTTTTCAAAAATTTTAACTAAGTGTTCGTCTATTCTGTCCAAAACAACGCAATGAGGACCTTACACATCTCTAAATTTGGGGGTGGGGAAGGTCTGAGCAGATGCGATCAAGTGGATGCAGTCATTAGAAAATGCTTTCATTGTCAAAAAGAAAATCATACAAACTCCAATGTCAGCGCAAGCACTAGAAGAAATTTGGGCTTCAAAGTCGGTTGAAAATAACATTATTGGATGTATTATGTCGATTGAAAAAAATGGATCTTCAATGTCAGTTGTAAACCGACATTGAAGGCCTCCCATTATTTATTTTATTTTATTTTTAAAAAAAATTATCAAAATTAAATTTTGATTTTCCTCTCGCGCGTGCCCTAACTTTCATCTCTCAACTCTCTCACTTTACCAAACATACTGCAACGCCATCAAAGCCATCGAAGCTCCCTCGTAGTGCCCTAAAATTTCCTCTCTCAGTAGCTGCTGGTCAGTCGTTTGCCTTCAAGTGGGGTTGTCTTCTTTGGGCGGTCATCGGAAATGAGCTCGTCATCCAAGCTTCTCCATCGCAGGTATATTTGAACAACATTTTCGTTTGCCTAAAAGGTGAGGTTGTCTTCCTCTGTCATTTGATTATGTTTATAAACACAGGTATATCCTCTGTCGTCGTCATCCAAGCTTCTCCATCGCAGGTATATCCTCTGTCAAATTTCTGCTCACAAACTAATTACATCCCATAATTTTCTGATTGCATTTCGTTTACCCTCTTGATTGCATTTCGCACCACCTGAAAATTACCATTCTTTTTTTTCAAAAAGAAATTTCATCAGTCTCATTTTCAGCTTTATTATTTTTGTTTTTTTTCTTGTTTGCATTCAGATCTTGTTAGATTTTGTTGAATTTGTTTGACTGTTTCTGAATGGATATGGATGTTGAATGGATTTTGTTGAATTTGTTTGACTGTTTTTGAATGGATATGAATGTTGGATTTTGCATTTCGTTTGCCCTCTTGATTGCATTGAAAATTTGTTTGACTGTTTTTGAATGGATATGAATGTTGGATATGAAAATTTGTTTGCTTCTCATGCTAGTTATCGTTGTTTTGTATTCATTGTTAGCTTTTCTTGAAGTATTTATAGAAAGAGTCTAACTTTAAGGACACGGTTTATTGATATTGACTCATACAAAACACAGTCTAAGGACACGATTTATTGTGATATTTGTTTGGATTCAATACTTGATTTTGAGTGAAGTTTTTCATTTGTTAGGTTCAAGTTTGACGTGTAAGGCTAAATTTTGATTCTTGGGGATTTGGAAGGAAGATAGGAAGATTGCATTGGACGTGTTTTAAGAAGGTTAATAAGTGGAGAAGGTGCTCCCAACACAAAAAGGACTTCATAACAACATTAATAACAAGGACAAGGTAATATTTATAAGATGCTTATCTTAAAAGTCTAGTTGTTCTAAATTTGTTGAAGTTGCATATCTTACAATCATAATTTTATGCTTTTAAATTTTCCCTTGTTATTCTTTTTTTTTTTTTTTTTGTAGATTAAGTTGCATATTTTACAATCATGGATAAGTCATGGATGAAAATGAATAGAATGTCAGCTGAGTATGGTTTAGGGGTCGAGGTGTTTATTAAAAATGGTCAACAACATTCAAATATACCGAATGTCATGAGTTGTCCATGTTTGAAGTGTGTTAATGCAAAGACTCTAGATGTGAACAAAATAAGAGAACACTTATTTTTTAATGGTATAGATCAAAGTTATCAGACATGGATTTTTCATGGTGAATCATTACCGATTAAGAGGAACAATGAAAATGTGTCTACTAGTGAAAGAGACGAAGCTGATGAGGATGATGTTGATGTTGATGACACAATTGGAATGTTTGAGGCTGCATACAATAACTATTTTAGTGGAAAATCCGATAATTTTGAAGAATTATTAGATGATGTGAAGAAACCATTGTACCCAAATTGTAAAACTTTTTCCAAAATATCTACATTGGTAAAGTTATATAATTTAAAAGCTAAATTTGGATGGAGCGATAAGAGTTTCACTGAGTTGTTGGAATTAATTTATGACATATTACCTAGTCCTAATGAAATTCCAACTTCTACTTATGAAGCAAAAAAGATGTTGGGTACTCTTGGAATGAAGTACGAGAAGATTCATGCATGTAAAAATGATTGTTGCTTGTTTAGAAAAGAACTCTCTAATGCAAATGTATGCCCCATTTATGGTACGTCAAGATGAAAGCTTCAAAAAAAATTAAACGAAAAGGCTAAGAATATCCCAGCAAAAGTCATGTGGTATTTCCCTCCAATTCCAAGATTTGAAAGAATGTTTCGAATATGTTTTACAGGATAAATTGGCTGAAGTTCATGAAGGTGAAGATGTTCTCACCAAAGCATTGGGTACGGAAGAACATTGGGGACGTGTTAGAGGAATGGGTGATTTTTTTTCCCATTCTCAATATTTCAAATTAGTAAAACCAAAGTCCTCTATGAGCCAAGAAACTGAAGGAGGCCCTAGTCAAAAAATTGTTCGACATGGTAAAATGTCAAGAGAAAGAACTAATAATAAACAATCTCATCAGTCTAAATCATCTGTTGGAAGTGTTGCACTAAGTGCATCTAAAGAAGATACTGAGAAGATGTCTAAAGAAGATTTGGAGGTAATTTATTTATTGTGACTTTTAAATTTTAATCATATTGTACGTGCTTAACCATGCATGACATAAGTTCTTTTAAATTTGTTAAGGGGACACCATGCCACTTGGCTATAGGAACTATAGATAATATTGTTGCAGTAGCCACAGCATTTGATGATGATGTGTCATGCTTAACCGTGAAAGTTCTAATTGACATTGTCATTGGAGAAGATTTGCCTATACCAATTCCTGTGAAGTGTAAAATAAAGTTCTTAAAGCAAGCAATGGGAAACTTCATAAAATGGCCTCGTGAACTTGTAGTTATGGGTGACGAGAAAAAAGTATGTTTCCTTTTCAGTTTATGAGTTTGGTTATTTATTATTTTTCCTACTTTGAATTTTTGTAACTTTGGTTATGGTATGATCATTCATCAATTAAGAGCTTCAGCCGGTCCTCCAAATATGCTAATGCTAATGGTACTATCAAATTATTGAACGGACATACCATGCATAACATGAACGATGTAGATATGATCCGTATCTCTTTGGACGAGCATATATTTGGAAGAGAAAATTTTAATTATTTAGGTCGTGATGATCTGCTCCAATATTGCAATATGGTTGAAATAGTCTACATGTGTATTTTGACATATATTGCATAAGTATTACTCATCTAAATTCACTCATGTATACTTTGTTTCATGTTGATAAATAATATATTTTACTTTGCTTAGGTATCTTTGGGATGAATGTGGTCGTGATATAACGAAGAAGTTTTTTATAATTGATCAAGCAAGAATATCGCCACACGTGAAGTCTCAAGATATCCGATCCAGAAATTTAGCCAATCAACTAGATTTGGCTAATTTAAACCAAATAGTCCTTATTCCATATAACACAGGGTAAGTAAATTGTGTTTATGTTGTGGCTAATTTGCATTATACACGTACTAATATTTCAAAATTGTTGCTTATTATAGTTATCATTGGATATTGATTGTAATCAATCTACAAGAAAACTGTGTTTATGTTTTGGATTCTCTTTGAAGCAAGGTTCAAGAGGATTTTCATGGAATTATAAATATGTAAGTGTAATTGAACTTTCTTAGCTCTTAATTGAAGTATTTATGTTTAACTAATGTTTTAAAACTATTTAATGAATTGAAAACATGGCAAGCTAAGCACGATCTCCAATATTATTGGTCTTCTCCAAAATGGAAACCTGTAAAAGTAAATTTAACAATTGTTTTCAACTTTATATGTTCATTCGACTTCTTTATAACAATTTAACAATTGTTTTCAACTTTATATGAAGTGTCCTCGTCAATTAGATTCTGTAGGATGCGAGTACTATGTGCAAAAGTATATACACGAAATAGTGCATAATCCTACTACTCCCATTACTAGCCTCGTACGTAAATTATTTATTTTTTATATAGTGCTAGCTTTAATTTAATAAATGGACGTAAACTTATGTTGGGTTTATCTTTTTTCTTTTTCTTTTTGTAGTTCAATACAAAAGAGAAATATACGCAAGGAGAGATCGACGTAATTCGTACCCAATGGGCAAGTTTTGTTAGCTGATTTGTGTAAGGATGTAATTCTTGTTTTTTGGTCTCAATAGAATGTAAATGCTAGTTATAAAAACGAGAGAAATATTTGAAAGTCCCACATGAACACATGATAAAAATCATAAGGACTGATTAATTACTTATTTATTTTTTGTCAATTTTGATTCTCTACAACTGAGGACTGGTTAAACCCCAGCATCATTCTAGAGGTTTTCGAAGCACAGTCAGCCAGGATGTCTATTGAATGTACCAAAGAACTTAGCAACTTTACCAATCAAGAAGAGAGTGAGTTTAGATGAAAAATGGAATTTAATCTATACATGACAGTGATGATTTGTTCTAATATGTTTTTTTTTTTTTTTTGTTTAGCCAGTTATGAGAAAGTTTATGTCTTTTTGTGTGGAATAAGGCGAAATGGTTTGTTCCTTATGTTTGGCACACTGTGTCATCTTCTTATATTTCCTTGTTCTATTGGTGTTTTGGTTATGAAGTTGTGCTTTGTCTTTGAACAATGATATTTTGCTTGCTTCTTCACCTAAATAGTGTCCTTATACTTTTTTATTTAGACCTCCTATTTATCTTTTACATTTTTATATTGAAGATACTTTTTTAGACTTGCAGATCTTCTCATCTTCACCAATTTTAGAAAAATGAAGCTTTTGGACGAAAAATGATGGACTAAATTGAATAACTTCGTTAAAATTTATAAAAATTTTAAAATACTTCAAATTCAAGCTGTTGATGCTATAGGTTTTGTTGATGCTGCTATTGATGCTGCAGGTTTTGTTGTACTACAAGTTTTGTTGATACTACAGGTTTTGTTGATGCTGCTGTTGATGCTGCAGATTTGTGTAAGGATGTAATTCTTGTTTTTTTGTCTCAATAGAATGTAAATGGTAGCTTAGAATAAATTTGTGGATAAATTCATAGGTGGAAAACAAATATTGATGAGTATATGTAATGGATTGAAAATATTGATTCTTGTTTGTGGATAAATTCATAGGTGGAAGACAAATATTGATGGACTCGCCATGCAATTTTTTATACTATTTAATATAAAACAATGACGGACATTTCCTGACCCAACACGAGACATATAATGTCCTTTTTAACTTATTTGACCAAAAAAATTGATTCGGCAACGGAATTTAAAAAAAAATGGATAGATTTGGGCTTCAATGTCGGTTAAGAATTAAAGAAAACAAGCTTTAATGTCAGTTGAGACCTTCAATGTCGGTTAAGAATTAAAGAAAACAAGCTTTTTAATGTCGGTTGAGACCTTCAATGTCGGTTGCAAGACATTCAATATTGAGACTTTCAATGTCGGTTGCAACCGACATTGAAGGTCGGAATATTGGTGTTACTGAAGGCCTTTAATGTCGGTTTAAAACCGACATTAAAGGCCTTTAATAACACTACCTTTAATGTCGGTTGCCAACAAACATTAAAGGCCAAATTTCTTCTAGTGAAGGGAAAATCAAAATCTCAATCTGATAAGAGTTAAGTCATGAAAGTAACCTGCTCGTAGTTGGATGTTCGCATGACACCCGTGGGAGCAAGCCAAAATAAAGGTGGGTTTCCAAGAACGACGCAATATGAAAAGAGAAAAATAATGAGAGAAAAATAAAAGAATATAAGAAACAACTCCTCTGACCAGCAAGAGTTAAACTTAGCTGAAAGTCAAGAGTTGAAGTTGAGATTGGCACACAACTGTAGTTGGATGTTCGCATGACACCTATAGGAACAAGCCAAAACAAAGGGTGTAACTGATAACGAGCAGAAATACACGTTTATCATAGTGCTAAGTATTAAACAATGTTGGATTGCATTGATGAAAAATGATAAATTGTGTCCATTAAGCGTAAAATCTATAATACTGCGGTCGCGTGCGTCAGCGCATTGGAACTATTGATTTTTGTATCTCTTTGTGTAGAATATGCGTTAATGCATTGTAAAGATTGCGATCATAGGAATTCATCGGTCGAGTGCAACTTCACCGCAAGACTTTGCGTTGATCGCGCTCGCAAATATTCACCCAAGAAGAATCATCGCAATATGGTCGATACATCCGGACGAAAGGACATTTATATTGGAAAATGACTTGTTGTGCATGGTAGTAACATGGTCGCATAGTCTGACGCATTTCTAAGTAACGCTAGCTAAAGATCTTCTCAACCCGTTCATCGCATACTCATCTTATCTATCAACGCAACTTTGTTTCTCAAATCCACCACATTTATTTTATTTCTTTTTATCAACACAACAAAAAACCAACCACCTTATTTATTTACCCCGTTACCGCAAAGTTTTCATAAGAAAATTATCAACACAAACTATTTTCACAAGTCCCTATGATCAACCCTGGACTTACCAGGAAACTCAAGGGAATTTATACTTGAATTCCGCTGGGGAAACTTGAGTGCACAACGCAACCCATCAACGCATTTCATCCAAATTTCCATTCAATAAATAACGTATCAAATTTTGGCGCCGTTGCCGGGGACTTCGACAAAATAGTTTGTTAACAGTAGTTTTTTTTTTATTTCTTTGTATGACTCTCAATCTCTGGCGAATTACGACCCGGAGATTAAGAGGACTTTTATGAGGAGACTGAGGAACCGCCAATAGCAACCACAATCCGATAAAGAAGAGATGGTAGAGCAGCCTAGGAATGAAGCACTAAACAACAACAATGTCATTGCGATCCAATTCTGTTGGCCAACGATCGCAATAGGCCCATTAGGGACTATGCATCGCCAAACCTCTATGATTTCTCTTCGAGAATCATAAGGCCTACCTTAGACGGAAGTAAATTTGAAATGAAACTGGTGATGCTGCAGATGATCCATGCTGCAGGTCAATTCGGAGGAAGGCATGGCGAGGATCCGCATGCCCACCTCCGAAGTTTTATTGAAATCTGTAATATTTTTATGTTCCCGAATATCTCTGCGGAGGAGGTTCGACTAACGTTGTTTCCATTTTCTCTCTGTGATCAGGCTAGGAAATGGGCTTACTCACTCAAACCAGAAGAGATCACTTCTTGGGAGCAGGTGGTGGAGAAGTTTATGAACAAGTATTTCCCACCTACAGAGAACGCAAGACGAAGCAAGCTTATTACTAATTTTGAACAAGACATGGACGAATCGCTCAGTGATGCCTGGGCGAGGTTTAAAAGGTTTGTCCGAGATTGTCTGCATAATGGGCTGTCAGAATGTCTTCAGATGGAAATTTTCTACCACGGTTTAAATCCTGCTTCGTAGACCACTGCCAATGCAGTAAATGCTGGTGGTCTGCTTGACAAGACTTATGATGCGGCAAAGAATATCCTGGATCGCATCTCCAAGAATCATGAAGACTGAAGGGAGAGCGACCAAAGATTAAGGCTCAAAGATTCTGATGCAAATAACGGTGCTATTGTTTCATTGCAGAACCAAATGACTGTAATGATGAATTTGATTCAAGGAATGAAGATCAGTAGTCTAAGCAAGTAGCTCACAACAACCATCGCAATCTTCTTCCCTAGAAAGCCTATTGAAGCAATATATAGAGAAAAATGAGACGGTGCTTCAAAGTCAAGCTATGTCCATCTGCAACCTTGAATTGCAAATGAGCTCAAAAGTAGATCGCAAGGGGTGCTGCCAAGTTCAACCGAGTTTCCACGCAACCCAGGGGGTTCAAGTAAGGAGCAATGTCAGGTTGTGACATTGCGCAGTGGAAAGACTGTGGAGGGAGAAAAGAAGGAGCGAAACAGATCAACCTCCATCGCAGCTGAACCTGCAATTGTAGTAATGCAAGAAGAAGAAAAAGAAAATGAAGCAGTAGAACCGGAGGTTGCGTCAACCTCAAAGTCAAATGAAACAGGAACTGTGAAAGTCCAGTTACCACCTTTCCCTCAAAGGCTAAAGAAGAAGAAAAACGAAGAGGTACAGTACCAACGCTTTCTATCTATGTTAAAGCGATTACATGTTAACATTCCTTTCAGTGAAGCGATTAAGGAAATGTCTGCCTATGCCAAGTTTCTGAAGGACTGGTAACCAAGAAAAGAGGCACTAGAAAATTTGCCACGATGGCATTAATGCAAAGTTCCAAATCTATTATCCCACCAAAGATGAGCGATCCTAGGAGCTTCACTATTCCTTGCTCCATAGGAGGACTATATATTGGGCAAGCCCTGTGTGACTTAGGAGCAAGCATAAATTTGATGCCACTGTCAATCTTTTGACAACTAAATGTGGGGCAATTTGTGCCCACATCCATGACTCTCCAATTGCGATAGGTCTCTGATTCATCCAGAGGGTAAGGTGAAAGACGTGTTAATCACAATTGATAAATTTATTTTGCCAACTGACTTCATCATCTTGGATTATGAGGCCGATAAAGATGTTCCCATCATTTTGGGGCGACCTTTCCTATCAACAGATCATGCTCAAATTGATGTGCACAAGGGCGAGATCACTTTGAGCATAAATGGACAAAAGCTCAAATTTAATATAATTCGTACCATGAAATTTCCTAATGAGGAAGACTGTCAGATTCGGAAGATGACGTGAATTTGATTGAAGAAGAAAAGTCTGATGAAGAGTATGAAGAAGAGGATGCCGACACATCCGTAGCTGCTGCAATGAGATCGTAGCAAAAACAAACAAAGAAGAAGGATCGATCGCAACGCAAGAAGAAGAGTCGAAGGAAGAAAGAAAAATAACACAACCTCTCTTGTGGAGCCACCAACCCTTGAACTAAAAACCCTACCAACACATCTGAAGTACGCATTTTTGGGGTAGAATGAGAAGCTGCCAGTAATAATTTCCTCTGCACTCAACACAGATCAAGAGAATGCGTTGATGAGCATTCTCAAAAAAGCATGTGCGAGCAATCGGATGGACGCTCGCTGATATCAGAGGAATTAGCCTCGCGTACTGCATGTACCACATTCATCTTGAGGACGACCATAAAGCAACCATTGAGAATCAACGCAGACTTAATCCTGCGATGAAAGAGGTCATCAAAAAGGAGATTATAAGTGGCTGGATGCGGGAATTATCTATCCCATTGCAGATAGCACGTGGGTCAGCCCCATGCAATGTGTGCCTAAGAAGGGCGGAATGACGTTAGTCTCCAATGAGAACAATGAATTAATACCACAAAGAACCATCACTGGATGGCGCATATGTATGGACTACCGCAAACTGAATGCAGCCACAAGGAAAGATCATTTCCCTTTGCCATTCATTGATCAAATGCTAGATAGACAGGGAATGATTTTTACTGCTTCTTGGATGGATATGCCGGGTACAATCAAATCATGATAGCTTCTGAAGACCAAGACAATACCACATTCACCTGCCCATATGGAACATTCGCTTTCCGTCGCATACCGTTTGGCCTCTACAATGAGCCAAGCACGTTCCAGAGGTGCACAATGGCAATCTTTTTCAGATTTTCTCGAGGACTCAGCAGAAATATTTATGGATGACTTCTCCGTTTATGAGAACACTTATGAAGTCTACCTAGCCAATTTGGAGAAAATTTTGAAAAGATGTGTAGAGAATAACCTAGTGCTTTATTGGGAAAAATGTCACTTTAAGGTGACAGATGGTATAGTGTTGGGGCACAAGGTCTCTAAAGAAGGGTTGGAGGTGGACAAAGCAAAGATTGACGCAATTGAAAAGCTTCCACCTCTAACCAACGTGAAGGCAATACGAAGCTTCTTGGGGCATGCTGGATTCTACAGACAATTCATTAAAGACTTTTCTATGATAGCAAGACCATTTAGTGCGTTACTAGAGGCAAACATAAAGTTTGAATTTGACAACAATTGCCTCAACGCATTTTGAATTTTAAAGGATGCGCTGATTACCGCACCCGTCTTAATTGCACCGGATTGGACACTGTCGTTCGAAATCATGTGCGACACAAGCGGGTATGCAATAGGAGCTGCATTAACGCAAAAGAAGAAAACAATTTTGCACCCCATCGCATATGTGAGTAAAACCCTGAACCCTACTCAACTTAATTATACCACCACTGAAAAAGAGCTCCTGACTGTGATTTTTACGTTGGAAAAATTCCGAGCATACTTGTTGGGAACCAAGGTACTCATTCATACTGATCACTCGGCAATCAAATATTTGATGACAAAGGACGCAAAGTTGAGATTGATCAGATGGGTTCTCCTTCTTTAAGAATTTGATATCGAGATAATTGATCGAAAGGGGACAGAAAAACAAGTTACGAATCACTTGTCCAGACTGGAGAATCCTGAAGTTGACCACAATGAATCTGAAATGAATGTCATGTTCCCAGACGAACAGTTGTTTCACATAGAAGAACTGCCATGGTATGCGGACATCGTTAATTATTTGGTCTGTGAATAATTTCCTGAAGATTACACCTACCATCAACGGAAGAAGCTCAAAAATGAATGCAAACACTACTATTGGGATGAGTCGAATCTGTATAAAATAGGTACAGACCAAATCATTCGATTATGCATACCAGATGCTGCTCAACAATGCATATTATCACAGTGCCACGATTCACCTTATGGAGGGCATTTTGGAGGACAACGTACTGCAGCCAAAGTTTTGCAAAGTGGATTCTTTTGGCTTTCATTATTCAAGGATGTTGCTGACTACGCAATGAAATGTGATCGGTGTCATCGCACTAGAAACATTTCATGGAAGAACGCAATGCCGATGAATACTATCCTGGAGCTGGAATTATTCGACGTATGGGGAATTAATTTCATGGGACCATTCCCTCCTTCAAACGGTAAGCACTATATTTTATTAATCGTTGACTATGTCTCCAAGTGGGTAGAGGCAATTGCATGTGCCGCAAGTGATGTGGCAGTAGTCTCCCAATTCCTGAAGCAAAATATTTTCACGTGTTTTGGCACTCCCCGTGCCATCATAAGTGGTGAAGGATCACACTTTGTCAACCACAATATAAAGGAGCTACTACGCAAGTACAATATTCTCCACAAACTGGCCACCGCATATCATCTGCAAACAAATGGCCAAGCTGAAGTGTCCAATCGGGAAATTAAATCAATACTTGAGAAGGCAGTCAAACCTTCGCGAAAAGATTGGGCAATGCAACTTGATGAGGCGTTATAAGCATATCGAACCGCATTTGAAACACGAATAGGTATGTCCCCCTATGTATTGGTATTTGGCAAGGCGTGTCATTTACCTTTGAAGCTGGAGTATAAGGCATTATGGGCAGTCAAGAAACTGAATTTTGATTTGGAGAAGGCAAGGGAAGCACGGAAATTGTAACTAGTGGAGCTAGAAGAATGGAGGAATAACGCATATGAAAATGCGAAGAATTATAAAGAGCGCACCAAGCACTGGCATGATCAACGCATATGCGGTAAGAACCTCCAAGTCGAGCAAAAATTCTTACTCTTCAATTCAAGATTGTGGCTCTTCCCGGGAAAATTAAAATCGCGTTGGTCTGGTCCCTTCATCATCAAGGAAATATTTCCACATGGTGCATTGGAACTGATCATCAAGGATGGCAGCCAAACATTTAAAGTTAATGGGCAATGGGTAAAGGCTTATTGCGGAGGAGATTTCCAGCCAGACAAGGTCTCTGCAAAGTTGGAAAACCCGGACTACCCCTTACTCAACTCTTGAACATTTAACTCTTCATCATTTTGCTATTATCAGTTTTTCATTTCTTGTTCTTTCAAAAATAAATCTCTTGTTGTTTTGTTTAAAATCATTTGACCCTTTCTTTGTCTGTTTATAATAATTAAAGCACAAGATTGTAGAGATATCACCAGAAGAAGTAAATGATCTCACTCCATCACCGCAATCCGCAGTAGCAAAGATCGCCGCAAGGATGGATGCGTCAATCCAATGCAGGCGACAGCGCAAATTTGAGGGTGTACTCTTCCTTATCTTTATTTCAAATTTTGTGCTATCGCATTGCATTTTGCTTTTCAAAGTTTTATCATCGCATCATTTTTTATTAACGCAATCATTTAACAAGTAGATAAATTTAGTAGTTTACCGCATTCTGTTTCTTTGCCAAATATGATTTTAATGATGAAAAATATGCTTCTATTTCTTTCGTATATATTAGAGTCAACTAAATCTTAAGATAGTCATCTCATAAAATATTTCTAGAAGTTAGGGGTTTGCTAGCTTTCTTTCAAACTCTCTTTACGACGCATTCTAGAACATCGCATAACTTATTTTAATCTTTTGGCAATGAGGACATTGCCGCATTTTAAATTTGGGGGTGAGGTATTTCGACCTTGCTATGTTCTACAAAAAAAAAAAACATTTCTGAGAATAACAACTCCACTATCAGCGCAAAGGGGGAACCCATGTTGATAAGAGTTAAGTTGTGAAAGGCACTTACCCGTAATTGGATGTCCGCATGACACACGTGGGAGCAAACCAAAACAAAAGTAAGTTACCAAGATCAACGCATAAATCGATGAACACAACTCCAATGCCAAGCGGTATGAGTTTAGTCTGAGAAAGAGTGCATTGCTTGTAGTTGAATGTCTGCATGAAACCCGTGGGGGCAAGCCAAAACGAAGACAAGGCACTTGGATTAGTGCAAGGTCAAAAAAAAAATAGCAATAAAGAAAATTTTTTATGCAAGGATAAATCTTTTGTCACCCCGGTAGAAAATTTTCTTTTTAAAATAAATCATGCGATGTTCTGGAATTTAGTAAGGTCCTTTTGAAAGTTAAACTTGCAATCCCTGAGTCTTAGAAATATTTTAAGAGTAGACTAGAATAAGACTTAAGAAAATTCTAGTATATAGGATTTAAATGAAGTATCCTTGAGAAATCTAGGAAAAGAACTTTGCGGTGAACTTGCTAAAGAAATCTTTAGCTTATGCTTGAGGACAAGCATTGTTTAAATTTAGGGGTGTAATAACGGTTAGAAATGCACGTTATCATAGTGCTAAGTATTAAACAATGTTGGATTGCATTGATGAAAAATGATAAATTGCATCCATTAAGCATAAAATCTATAATATTGCAGTCGCGTGCGTCAGCGCATTGGAACTATTGATTTTTGTATCTTTTTGTGCAGAATATGCGTTAACGCATTGCAGAGATTGCGATCATAGGAATTCATTGATCGAGCGCAACTTCACTGCAAGACTTTGCGTTGATCACACTCGCAAATATTCACCCAAGAAGAATCACCGCAACATGGTGGGCGCATTCGGATGAAAGGACAATTAAGACCAATGGGATAGAAAGCTGATAGTAGTTGGATCCAAATTAAGTTGACAATCGATAACGGTCACAAAGTACATCCAACTTTACCGGTGACAATTATCTAATGCATCAATCAGGAATTAAAGTTGTCCCATCTATACAACCAAGAAAGAGAAGCCGCCTTTCACCTTTTGATGCCCTATAAATACCAAGTGCATTCTCAGAGAAGGGGTTAAGTAGCTGATTAGTTCACCATTTTTAGTTCCCACCTCTTTCCACAGTTTTCTTTCACCTTTTTAAGGCGGACCTAAGGAAGAAGTTGTGCCGGTAGATCATTCCAGCAAGCTTGGGAGAGCACCGGAAGCTACTAAGATGGAGAGAGGGCCGACTCCTGTGGAAGCGGGAATATCTTTAGTTCAGAATAGAGATTCTAGTGTAAAAAGCCTCGCTCAGCAAGGAATTGCTACCAGGCTCTATACCTTAACTTCCATTAGCATTTTGTATTTAACTTATATATAAGAATGGAATTTCTTTCTCTATACCTGTTCATTCTCTGTGATTCATGCATGAGTAGCTAAATTAGTTGAATGGGTTGAGAAGCATTTAACTAGCACAACGAGGGAATCTTCATTCTTTGTAATTATCTTGTTTAGGTATGCTTCATTCATCTATTAGAGATACTCGGGAGGGTAGTCTAAGGGCAGGATCTAGACCTGGGAAGGTCAGGTCAGAATCTAGGTTTGGAAGAACCAAATTAGAATGCATAAACAAGAGATAGACGCTTAGGGATGAGTACTATTTGTTATCAACGCATCGCATGCATCTTAGCAATAAGATATGATTGTATGCGGTCACCTTGCTTTCATACATTTTGCATCAACGCATAGGACAAGAGTATAGACTTAGGAATAAGCTCTATGGACATTTTGCATGCAACACTTGCGTCCTAGATATAGGAGCATCGCATTTACATTGGAAAATGACTTTTTGTGCATGGTAGTAACATGGTCGCATAGTCTGACGCATTCCTAAGTAACGCTAGCTAAAGATCTTCTCAACCCGTTCATTGCATACTCATCGCATCTATCAACGCAACTTTGTTTCTCAAATCCACCACATTTATTTTATTTCTTTTTATCAACACAACAACAAACCAACCATCTTATTTATTTACCCGGTTACCGCAAAGTTTTCATAAGAAAAATATCAACGCAAACTATTTTCACAAGTCTCTGTGATCAACCCTAGACTTACCAAGAAACTCAAGGGAATTTACACTTAAATTCCGCTGGGAAAACTTGAATGCACAATGCAACCCATCAACACATTTCATTAAAATTTCCATTCAATAAAATAACACATCAGTAATCATGATCAACAGTCTCTAATAAAATGACGCAAACTAGACCACCCCATACAGACGCACCAAGTTGTTTTTGAATGAAAAGGTAAACATTCTTTTCAAAATAAGAAAGGAATTTTTTAGTAGAGATTTGTTATATAAAAGAATAAAGTAGGGCATGTTTATGAATTATTAAAGGATGGAAGGAAATTGCGTTGTTAAATAATATTTTCTAGAAGGAGCATTCGGAGCAACCAATCAATGCAAAGTTAAGATAAGAATTGAACAAGATTGCCTTCATTGAAGATATGCTTGACGACAAGCATATATCTAAATTTGGGGGTGTAATAACTTGTAGAAATACAAGTTATTTATACTGTTTTATTTAGATATTGCGGCTAAAAGAAAGAAAAGTTGTGTTGATAGTATAGAAATTGGCTAAGAAATGCGAAAATTATAAAAAGTCATCAATACACCATTGCGATGGTAGAAGAGAATGTTTCATTTTTTTTTGCAGGAAATAAGTCACCTCATGCGTTCATGGCTCAAAGATAAAGTGAACAATGCATCTACATCGCATTGCGCCCATCAATCAAGAACGAAGAAATGATCAACACAATGATGGCGCATGCGACAATCGATCAAGAGCCCTAGCGATCAACGCAATTTCAACCGTATGTGGTAATAAAAAATAACACCGCATGCAACGATCGATCAAAGATGTAAAGAGCAACGCATTTGCGGAGGATTCTGACAAGTGTACAGCTTTCAATTGTGCATTTTTGACAGGTTGATTACGTAACAGAAGGAATTTCTCATTCCACCATTTCAGGAACTACCATAACCATACAGTGGGGACCACACATTCAAAGAGCAAAGCCTCACCTATAAATAGCTTCTGCAAATTCATTGAAAGATATACATGAATACATAGAGACGTGCATATACTCATTCTGAGAGAGAGACTGATCTGAAGCGACTTACAGAGTAGATCCGGGCGAACCACGAGACAAGACCCAGAGGTGAGTCTCCGAGTAGAGAATCCTTCCAATACCCATAGCTGAAGCTCTATGCGAATGTCAATTCTACCAGGAAAGCAAGCTTGAGAGGGAAGCTTTCCTCTCCACTACTTCCACACGCCGACAAGCACAACCTCCGTTCAGGATCTGTGTCAAGACGTTGACACTCTTTCTGTATTTGTTTCTAATCTCTATTTCATCATCTGTATTCATCTTCTCTAATCTTTCGTTCATACCATGTATCAGACGCTTAATTTTAGTATTAAATGTTATGATAATTTCCACTGCCATCTCTCTGTCTCTTTTCGTACATCCATAATCCCCATGGGTAAATAGCAAGAATTAAACGAGTAAGTTAATTTGTGTTAAGGAAATAATCAAGTTTAGCTAAAGCATGCTCGACGGCATCTTCACCTGTGAGAGCGGAAGTGAAGATGTTATTCCTCCTATCGAGAGAAGGTTGGAAGAATGCGTTAACTAAAGCAAGAAGTATTTCCAGAGATGGTAACAACCTTGCGTTCATCACGTTCATCCCTATTTTACCATAGAGATATGGGAACGCGGCCGATCACCGAGAGGTGTACGCCAAGGGAAAGTTGAACCTTAGTTGCATCTTTAACGCACTTGACAAACTTGCGATGTTTTTACTATTTACTCTTTCTCTTTCTGCTTCATTCATAAAGACTTGCCATCGCATACATCGAATCTTTGTACAACTTCACAGTCAATTCTCGACCTCAGTTTTGTGTATCATGTATCTTGTATCGTGTATCATATTAGTTAGGATTTATTTTATTAACGCAAGTTTATCATATTAGTATCGTGTATCATGTATCTTGTATCGTGTATCATAGACCTAAGATCACATTTCTAATGAGATTAGAAATTTAATTGTAATCTTTTAATCGATTTAATACGGTTAAATTGATTCTAAATAAAAGATTAACTTTGTAACAAATATATCTATAAGGGACCTTTTGTCTAAGGCGAGTTCTATCTAGGTTGGAGTATTTAAGTTGACGGAAATGTAATACCCCTACCTGGGAACTTACTTGGAAAAGTTAATTAGATAGATTTTGTTACATACATGCAAGTTTGATTAAATTTTGTTAAAGAGTTTAACAGACCTTAATCAAAATTGTTTAAACTATCCAAAAGCAAATATTGTTTTTGGGTAAATTAAACAATTACTTAGTTAAAATCAGTAACCGGATTTTTCTAAGTTAATTAACCCTAAGTAAAACACTTAATGGGAGGGAAATGGGGTATATGATACTTCATTTTATCCTTTTTACGTTTCTCCATTAAAGTTCACACTGTGAGATCTATACTCAGCCTCGAGGCACCTTAAGTGACCCCTTACCAATGGCATTTGTATAGGTCAATATCAAGGTGAATGTAGAGAATGTTTATAGTAAGTGGGAGCGGGACATGTGACAACATATCCCTTGGTCTCTCTCATTAGTTTCAAGTAAGGTTTCGTTCACGACCTCGTGACACCTTGAGTGTCCGTCTATAGGATGGCATTTTTGCATAACGCTTTATTCAAACTCTAGGAATGGATAGGATTACTTTAGTTTCATGTCCCAATCAATTTTTCCCTACTGTTAGCTCATTGGGGTGGAACACTAGGACCTAAAATGAGGGGTTACACTTACAAGAATTGTTAAGCGAGTTTACCAAATTTTGGACCGAACAACATGTTGGGTTTTATGTCCTAAAACTCATGGTTTGTAAACGATAAAACTTATTCTGAAAATTCAATGAGTTGTTATTGAATAAATGTTTGCTTATTAGAAATCCAATAAACCTAAAGTCCCTTAACTATTACATAAGTAATTGAACTTTATGTGGAGACATAAAAGTGGATCAGGTTCAAGTAAATAGTCAAAATGATCTATAGTATATGAATAGGGTTAGATGCCTTGTTCTGGTATCACTATTGGATGTGGCCTATTCTGTGGTTGTTACAAAGAGTTGTAAAGTGCTACAAACGAAGTGATCCTAATTCGTACATGTTATGATATGAGGAGTGGGGGCGTCCTATACAAAAGGGTTTGTAAAAGATTGGACCACGAAATAAGTCACTCTTACTTTATAACGTTGTTTACTGTTTAAGACTGACTATTTCAAAGCGGTGACCTAGGTAACTTGACCTTAATCCTGAGCTAACTATGAATTCCTATTTATTTGGGATTATCCTTAGATTTGCATAGGTGAGGGTTGGCTCAATAGCGCCGGCTCAATAAACTCCCATTTCAAGGGTAAGATCGGGTAGATAGCTGGGGCATAGGGTGCAATAAGGAATTCACTCCTACCTGCTTTTAGGGATAGTAGAGAGGTTGTTCACTTAAATGCTGGGTCTTGAACAAGGGGCCCCACCCTCTCATTAAACTGAGAGGGACTCGCTTTCTTGATTGGATCATAAATCAATTGTTCATTAGAGGATCAGTGGGACTTAAGGAACAAGAGGTAATCTCGGGGGTAAAATAGACATTTGACCCAGCCGTTATTCCGAACAACCTATGAAGGGTTAACTTACTAATCATGGTTATATTGAGTGGACATAATATATCTACAGTGAGGGGAGTTCAACTATGGATTTTAATGGAGTGACCCATTAGTTAAACGAATTGGGGTTAATTCGGTCTAATGAGTTTAGCCAATTAATATCGGATCGTTGGAGCTCATGATCTGTAGGTCCACGAGGTCCCCCTACTAGCTCGTAAATGGATTAGCTTTAGAGTAACGTGATAAGTTAATTTAAAACGTTCAAATTAGAATTAAGGGAATTAGTAATTATATGAGATATAATTACACGTATAAATTTAAGAATTAAATGGAATTGGAGAATTAATATTTAAATATGATTTAACTATATAAAGGTGGATTTGTGTAAAATTAATTTAATATTTAATATTAAATTAATTAGAATTATTTAAATTGTTTAAATAATTATTTGTTAATTTTATTAGAAAAATAAATTTATTAAATTAATTTTGTAAAATTAATAATATTTTTAATTTTATAAATCAAATTGATTTTTGAAATCAATTTAGTAAAAAATAGAAAATTACAAAATTACAAAATGGAAATTCGGTTTTTTCCATTTTCTCAAGTTGCTCACACTAAACCCACTCTCTTTGGCATCAATAACTCCAAGCATGAGTTGCATCTCATGCATCCGTCTTCTTTACATGATAGTCTATAATATATTGAGAAGATTGGAGTGAAATTGATACATGCAATCGATAGAATTTTTGTTGAAATATTCATGGTGAAGAAGGTGTTTTTCAAGTGGGTTGTTGTTGTGAGTTCTTCTCCAAGTTCCCTTCATTCAAGCTTATTTTGAGTCTCACAACTTAATCTAGAGCTCTAAAAGAATAGTGGGGAAGATCTTGAGGTGGTCTACAACAAGATTTGGAGAAATCTGCAGCTAGAATCGAGCTTTGAAGAATTTATACAAAGGTATGACTTAAAACCCACTTTTTTCTACAAGAGCATGCTTTAGTTTCTGCCAAAATTAATGAATTAAAGTGCTTATTGATCCTTGTTACTTCTGCTGCTTGTTGATACATTCCAATAATTGGTATCAGAGTATCATATAAGCATTCAATTTGGTTTAATTTTGGTGTGGTGCGTGTTTTTCATGAGATATATAAACATGGTGCACTAATATGGTTTTTTGAGATTTGGCATTTAATTTCTCTTTGATTTCTTGATTAAATTTATAATTGGCTCTTGTTTGATGAGCTTATATGTGTTCTCAAGAGTCTGTAATTTATTTGAAGTCATTAGAGTTGAAATTAAGATGTAATTGAAGAAACAAGTGAAGAAGGCCGAGTTCCAGATTCCAGTTTTTCAGCCTCTACTTAGATATCGTCGTTGACGTTTAAATGCTAGATTATCGTCTAGCTACAGGCGCTAAACGATGTGAAGAAAAGCTAGACAATCGTGTAGCTACTGGCGCTAGTCGTTGAAGTGTTGTGCGCTAGACGATTGTGTACCTACAGGAGCTAAATGCTACGTATAAGCGCTATATGATAGCACTTCACGATCATTTAACTTTGTGCGGTAGCTAAACGATGTGAAGAGGTGATATGCGATAGCACTACACGATCGTGTAGTTTTGTGCGTGTGTTAAACGATCAAGAAGAGGCGGTGTACGATGGTGCTAAGCGATCGTGTAGTTTTTTCCGGCGCTAGACAACGGTACTGCACGATAGTGTTAGACACTAGGCGATTGTGTAGCATTGTCCGGTGCTAAACGATGGCACTATGTGATAGATGGAAGATACTACATGATCGTGTAGCTTGGTTAGGCACTATACAATGGTGCTACACGATTAGGTAAATTCTAAACGATAGTCATCAGTGCTACACGATAAGCATTAGCGAGATTTCGAGCATGGAGCAAGAGCAGTCGGTACGACCGATTTTCTTGAGGTTCTGTCCAGTTTAGCCTTAAAAGGTTTTTGGTTGGTCTGGTTCAGACTTTTCTAGTCCGGTTCAGACTTTTCAGGTCCGGTTCAAGCTGTTTGGGTTTGATTTGGAGCGGTTCAGAAGCAGTTTTTAAGCTGTTTTATAATAATTAGGCTTTTGTTTGCTTGTTTATGCCAAAACTAAAATCATATCAGTTTGTGTTTAATTATTTATACATTTGATGTATGTTGTAATTAAATAAATCGTGTATGTGCATACAGTATGCCATGTAAATTTAAAATCCCACCATAGGAAGCATGTTACATGCATTGAAAGTATGTTATAAAATGTTATAATATATAGTATGCATGTTTAGGGTTTCTTGTATTTAATATAAATGTTATATTAAATATTAAATGTCTTTGATGTATGTTGTGGATGTTGTGGATGTTTAGCATGTCTAAAATTTTGTAAGTTGTTATAAAATTGGGTTAGACGTTTAAAATCCACATCAAAGAATAGTTGCATGCTCACATAGGTTAACCACTCGTTTTAATAGTTAAAATAGGTCGTTAAACTTATAAAACTCGGGTTACAAACTCGACCTGTATATAATCCTATCGAAGGTTGGGGGTATTTAAGTTGACGGTCTACGGAACACCTCCTACCTGGGGATTATGGCCGAATTATTGAGCATTGTTAACCAGTTTTATAAGCATATGTGAGCGATGTAAGGTAATAAAACGATTATCACCTAGACATTGTAGGTTTAAATCCATTTATAAGTGTTATACTTGGATAAACCACTTAGACTTAGGATTGATTTTATTAGTTGAAAAGAACATAAGTATAAATTTACCCAATTAATAGAACACTTTAGTGGGACTTCAATAAATTCTATATGATAAAGTTATTAGAACACTTCAGTGGGAGATTAATAACATATATGATATGTTGTTTTTAGCTTTCATGTTCCTAAGAGTTCATAATCCAGATTAAGCGATACTTCGGGTCACCCTAGAAGTGACCTCCATTCGAAAAGTATTTTTTAGCATAAATCTAGATTCTAGTGAATAAGGGGAAATTGTTCAAATATAAGTCTATTATATGATATATAGATTTCAACTGCCACGTCTCCACATAATTCACACCATGAGATTCATATGATGCTTCGTGTCACCCTGAAAGTGACCTCCATTCGGAAAGTGGATGTATGAGTCAATAACAAGGTGAACAGAAAGTTGTTTGTAGTAAGTAGGTGAAGGATATGTGTCAACATATCCTGCGGTCTCTTCCATCAGTTTGGAACCATGAGATTCCTATGTTGCACCTGCTGGTGTGCTTTAAGTAGCCCTTTGCTAGTCGTTTAACAACGACTATCCCCTTGAAGGGTTGTAACATAGGATTTGGAACAACTCAAGCTGTGGAAATGGATAGGATTTCTTAGGTCCATTCCCAACCTTGACTCTCCACTTCGGTAGTATAGTTGGGGCCGACCTCTAACGTCTGAAAACGGAGGGTTATACTTACATAATTACTAAAGAGTTAGTAATTTCTAACCAAAAATGGTAGCTAAATGATTATCAGAATATGAGTTATTCTGAAGATAGTATTTAGTCAAGAATTTCTTGTTGTAGTATCGTTGCAAAAATAATCTTGAGTATATTATTACTTTGCTAAAACTTGATTGGATTTAAAAGCAATTCACTTATAGAATTTGTTTATAATTTCAAAATGACGAGTTCACTAGTACAATTGTTGGCGTCAGATAAACTGATCGAGGATAATTATGCAACCTGGAAATCAAATTTGAATACTATACTTGTGATAGACGATTAACGGTTTGTCTTAATAAAAGATTGTCCTCCCATTTCGAGCTCTAACACAAACTGAACTGTTCGGGATGCGTATGATAGATGGATCAGGGCGAATTATAAAGTCCATGCTTATATCCTCGCCAGCATATCTAATGTTTTGGCAAAGAAATATAAGGATATAAATATTGCCAAAGAGATTATGGAATCTCTACGAGGGATGTTCGGGCAACCGTTCTTCTCCCTAAGGCATGATGCTATCAAGTACGTTTATAACTACCGCATGAAAGAGGGGACCTCTGTTCGTGAACATGTCCTGGACATGATGGTCCATTTTAATGTGACGAAAGTAAACGACGTTGTTGTTGACGAGAGAAGTCAAATCGGTTTTATTCTAGAATCTCTTCTGAATAGTTTTCTGTAATTCTGCACGAACGCACTCATGTATAAAATTGAATACAATTTAACTACTTTGTTGAATGAGCTACAGACTTACCAGACTATGTTGAGAATTAAAGGTCTGGAATCAGAAGTAAACGTTACTACTGCTGAAAATAGAGGAACATCCTCCAAGCCTGATGTTGATTCCTCTTCACAGAGTAAGAGTATTCCTCTTAAGAAGAACAAAGGGAAAGGGAAGAAGAAACCCACTGGAAAGAAAGGCAAGAAAAACGCTACAGGTAGAGGGAAGTGTTTCCACTGCAACGAAGAAGGGCACTGGAAGAGAAATTGCTCTCAGTACCTTGCTGAGAAGAGAGCATAGAAAGCTAAACAGGCAAACTAGTTCCTGAAGACCGCTCGCTCAGCTTGACCAGTGGGAGATGTTGATG
Source organism: Benincasa hispida (assembly GCF_027475165.1). Lineage (NCBI taxonomy): Eukaryota > Viridiplantae > Streptophyta > Magnoliopsida > Cucurbitales > Cucurbitaceae > Benincasa > Benincasa hispida. The sequence goes on along the minus strand of NC_143484.1, from coordinate 58,822,879 downwards.
ATAATCTGACTTGCTTTTGTTATCTTATAAAGAACAAAATGTATATGTTTTTGTTGAAAATGAAATTTTCATTTTCAAAATTTATGTCTGATCTATATCATAGCAACTTTTGTTAAAAATCAAACTATTAAAAGTCATTTGCAAATATTCAGATATTTAAAAATGGCTAGAAATCAATTAAATCAAAGTGTAAAAAGTTCAAAGATTTCTAGATCTATTTAATAAAGAGTTATTGAATTAATGTTGTTAACAAGAGTTGTTAAGATAGATCAGATGTGTCTTATTCAAAAAGTTGAGAGTACCTCAATATAGTGGGAGTATGACTTTCTGGTCATTATTGAGAATAAGATGCATTCCCCATATAGTTTAATAAAAAGTACACTAACATGTTTACAATAATTCTCTCAGCTAAAGTGTTTGAGAATCACCTAGTAAGACTAGGAATACCAAGTAAATAACCTAGGACAAGTGGGAGAAATATCGGGTATGGGATTCCGAATGGTAAACCATGGGTATGGGATGCCCTTGTTTATTTTATTTCTAACACCCAACACATGGTTCCTTTTGGCTTCACACTTAGCCAAATTGCTCACTAGATAAGGCTTATCTTCAAACTACTCAAGGAAAATCTATTCATCACTTAGAAACTTCCTTCCCTTCATCATAGGATTTAACTTTCACTTAGTTAATTCCCTTAATTACCTACTTAAGTAGAGAAAATGGAAATCCAAGTTTCACAGAAAAGTTTACTGTGGTCTGTCAATCGTCGATCATGGGTGTAGGTCCATTCGTCGTGCAAAGCTGGCCTCCATTCGTCGATTGTGTTCATGAATCCGACTCTATGTGTAGATCTGGCCTTTGTTTGTCGATCTAGCCTCTTTTCATCAATCTAGCCTCCTTTCATCGATCCGGCCTCCGTTTGGCATTTAGGTCTCTTGTTCACCATGGTTGTTCGCGTGTCTATTGTGTTTGGGCCTCCGTTCGTCGCTCATGCAGATCCGGATCTGTCGTTCGTCTTCTTATTCGGTGTGCATTCGTCAGATCTGGTCGTGGTTTTTTCAGATCCATCATCCATTACTTTGATTTTGAGGTATGAAACACCTTCTCTTTTTTAGTAATTGATTCACACCTATACACCTATACATGAATACCCTTCTTCTTCACCAATAATGAGCAGAATGTATTCTCTAATATCTTTACTTTTTGTGAACTAGTTGATTGAGATGGATTTAACAGTTTTTTTTTTTCTTTTTTTTTTTGGTGTTTTGTGCTTAGGAAACCCACTTTGAGATTGTATAATTTGTTAAGGTGAATACTGTGGTTGTAGATGACATGCTTTATTTTATGACCTTCAAGGCAAAGCCTAGTGGAATGCATTGTGACCGTGGGATAACATCTCAAGCTCGAGTGTTTAATGGCACTGAGGAAACAGAGGTGGATTCTTGTACGTTAGTACAATCTGGTCGATAATTCTTTGAACAATCTGGTTGATAAGTTTTTAGGCAAAGTGAAGTATGTACCCTGTGTTGAAGTAGATTTTATATCTTCAAAATCATATTCACTTCTTGTAGAGGATGAAATCTCTAGAAATAGAAAGCATCCCTTCTTCAGATGCCTCTGTGTGGAAAAAACAAACTGCTCAAGAAGCAATTGGCTTATTCTATTGAAGTCTGCATGTCTGTTTCTTTATGAAAACTAGAGTATGATAAGTGTATGACAATAGTTTTTGCTTTGATCTCGAACCCTCATTCATTTAGCCGAGTGTGTGTTACTCTTTTCTTGAACAGGCAGACCATCTTAGGCAACAAACTTTGAAGAGAATGTCTCACATCCTAAACACCAAAGAGGCAGTACAAGGCTTGCTCGCTTTGGACGAGTACTTCCACCGTCTTCACCTTTTTGTAAACGTTCGTTTTGTGTTCATAAGCTATATTTTCTCATCACCTAAAAACTTACATCAACGTTTTGTAGAGTTCATATCTTGCATTGGATGACCATTGTGGAAGCAAAGAAATTGTACTGAATGCATTTCTAGTATCACTTTCTGGTGAAGTTAAGATAATGGATGTGTTGTTGTTTCATCATTCAAGCTGAGTCGATCATATAGTGATTCCCATCATTGTCCTTTTTTTTTATTTTTATGTTTTCTTCTTAATGTAGGAAATCACGATTTCAGTTTGGTTCTTTTTGTTTTTTCTTTGTTGCATCTTAAACGCTCTTTAAAGTGATAAGGATAAAGACAAGCAAGTAACAAAATTTTGGCACATCATTATGAGTTTTCCTTCAAAACTTTTCTTAAGGACTTTGGTATGTTCTTTGAGTTCTTAATCATACTTGTCCAATTAATGCATCTGTCTTTTTGAGTTCTCATTTTAGATTTTGAGGATGTTAGCATATAGGGACTTAATGAATGACTCCTTTTATCTTAGGTTTTCAATCCCTCCAAATTATAGGTAGTGAATCTTAATTTTGAATTACAATTTGGTAAATTTTTTAGGTTGTAATTTAAGTTAAAAATTATTGATAAAATAGAAAATTATTAGGGTATGTTGATTGTTGGTTAATTTTCTAAAAATTCATCTTTAGTTTTAGAAAACCTAATACCAGTTTTCTAATTGTTTAAAAATTCCACTTTTAGATTACTTGAGTTGAGATTCTGTTTTTTTTATTTTTTATTTTACAACTGCATTTTATATTCTTTCATGTTTTTGCAGTTTTTCAATGCAGAGTATATTTGTTTATATGTAGTTCTTATGTTTCTTTCAGATTTATAATACCTGTTGCTGATAGTAAAGTAAACCATGTCCAGTCTCAGTTTAGGTTTGTTGCTATATTTTTTCATGCTCTACCATTAGCTGCTCTTTTCCATTATCTTTCTTCTATGAATTTATTTTTCTTTCTTCTGCCAATGACCTTACCATGTCAAATATTTACTAGCTGATTTTTTAATTTTTGAAAATAGCAAGTCACTCCAATTGGTGAACTTTTTTAGGAGTTTGCTTTTGCACTCTTTATATTATTCATTAAGGGTTTTCTCATCAAAAGGGGAAAAACGTTGGCCACCCTTTTAGGAATGAGAACGAAGTTCTTTGGCCACCCGATTTATCTAATCATTCTTTGTCTTGTGTGGCTTGAAAGGAAGGAATTTTTTTCAATAACAAAAATAATATTTTCAGTAACTTTTTAGAAACCCTCAATTTTATTGTCCAACTTGGTTGAAAATGAGGTAAATAAATGAAAAATTACATAAACCCTAGATTACATTAATGAGCTCTAAATTTATGTATATTTCATTGTGACTTTTCAGAGTTTCTAGATCTTCTTCATTTTATGCAAGGTGTATATATATGTATCGATTTATGAGCAGAAACTGTCTTTATCAATGGTACAACTACTGGGATTATGAGACAGCCACTAATGATGTTGCTTGTGAATTCAAAGACTCAAAATGTATTATGTATTAAGATTATATGCTTTATGTGCTTTTTTCTTTTTTTCTTTTTTTTTTTTTTTTTTTTTACAGATTCACATGGAAGATCCAAGTAATAACAGCAAAGATGACAGAAATATGATCCCACAAGATAAGAGTAGAAGTGTTGGATATAATGTTTTTTATTGTAGTTCTCTAGAAGTGTTACGGTATTGTAGGTAACTTTGTATTTAATTATGTAGTATAATATATTGTTGTGTCTATTGTTATATTTTAGGTTGGAGTTATGTGGATTTATAGGTGGAAGAGAAATATTATTAGCTTGTCATATACAGAACAAACATGCATATATTATAGTAGGCACGCATTATAGCAAATAATTTTTTTTGTATTTTTTAATAAAATATGATGACGGACATTTTCTGACACAAAACGAGACATTTAATGTCAGTTTTTAACTCTGGCCAACATTAAAATGAATTGAACATTTTAGAAAAATTAGGCATTTAAAAACTATCGAACAATTATTGAAAAAATTTGATAAAAAACCGACATAAAAGATGGTGTACAATGTCGATTTTCAATTGGCATTGAAGATAGTGTACAATGTCGATTTTCAACCAACGTTAAAGATAATTGGCATTGAAATTTTTGTCATATATAATGTCGATTTAAAACCGACATTAAAAACCTTTGTAACACAATCTTCAATGTCGGTTTATAACCGATATTGTACCCCTATAATGTCAGTTTTAAACCGATATTAAAGCCCAATTTTGTACTAGTGGATGGAATTAAGTTTCTTGAAGATGAGAATGATAAACTAAGTCTTTATCATGTGAAATGAATGCTGAATTGAATGATTTGAGGAATATAAATGAGAAATTTGAATCTTGTTCTTTGGAATTGAAAGATGAAATTGTTAGTTTGAAAGATAAAATTCTTATTTTGGAAAATAGCAATACATCTTTAGAAAAAGATAAATTTTCTCTTGTTGATAAAATTAAGTTTCTTGAATGTGACAATCATGAGGAAAATAATATTTTGCATATGTTTAAAGAAAAATAATTATTTGCTAATAAAAAGCTTGAAATTGCAAGTGTCTATTAAGAAATTCACTATAGGTGCTAAAAAGTTAGATAAAATTATTGACTTAGGTAAATCTTGTAATGATAATAAAGGATTTAGCTATATCGATAAAACTCCTTCGTCTAGTTCTAAAAGTATTTTTGTTAAAGTCACTCCTTGTATGTCTCAAAGTGTTTTATCTAATGTGCCTAAGTTGAATCTAAATATGTGTCAAAGCATGAAAAATCTAGAAGTATTTATGAAAAATCAAAATTTGTAACTAAAATCATATGTACTTATAATGTAAATTTTATGTCTCGACATGTAAATGCTAGAAATGTGCATGAAAAACCAAAATTTGTGTCTACATGTCATTATTGTGGAATTAGACCAAATTATTTTAAATTGAAAAATGCTCCTAGAAAGAATTTCTTGATTAGAAATAAGGTGCAGAATCAATTAGATAAAAAGAAAATTTTGCCTAATGTTGTATGTTATTCTTGTGGCAAAATTGGTCATAAAATTGATACTTGTTATTTGCCAAGAATGAATCCTAGTGATTTTGGAATTAAATTTAAATGGGTTCCAAAATCTGTGCTCACTAACATTAAAGGACTCAAGAAATTGGTACCAAAATCTTTTAGTTGGGCTTTTATTGTAGATATGATTTAAGAAGCAATTGTTGCTTGGATTTCAAATGAGTAACTAATTTAAATTTGAGTAACTTTTATGGCTTATTTGTATCCAACAAAGGAAATGACATATTTGGTAACTTTATATGTTTTATTGAATTGTTGAGATAAGTATTTCTATTGGTTTCTTTTGTGAAAATTTGATTTATTGAATAAGTTTAGAATGTTTGAAATTGACTTATCAAATTGCATTGATTATGAGATTTAATGTCATGAGTAATCTTTGTTTATATATCTATGTAACATTTGTCTTCATTGCTTATTATTTGGTTTTTTGGTCAATTAGATGTTTGCTTTATCTTTGTGTTTTCATAGAAAATTTTGAGCAAAAGGATATTGAATTTGAAATATGTTGCTTATCCTTGTTGAGAAATTGATATTTGAGCATGTTGTTTGGAAAAGTTGTTAAATTCCTTTTCTTACGGGGAGTAGTAATTGAATTGATTTACTTTCTTAATCCCTTTGGTAATTTACTCAAAGTTGGTGTAATTCTTGTTGATATTGTCACTATGTTTATATTGATTTGCTAATGTGACTTGGATATTAATTGGTATTATTATTTGCTTTTCAACATTTAGTACTTATCCTTATAATATTTTATATTTTGGTATTTTAATTTTACTTAGAATGATTTTATCTCCTTGGAATTTATTCATATTTCTTATTAGAAGGAGTGTTTGGTTTTAGGGGGAATTATACATTTTTATATTATGAAATTTATGTTTGAATGAAATTGATTCTCATATTTCTTTTATTGTTGTGTATCTCATTTATGCATATTGTCTATTCTTTTACGGAGAGTTATTGTATTTGGAGTAAAAATATGTTTTGAAATTTTACTTGATATTTCTAGTAAAAATATGTTTTGAAATTTTACTTGATATTTCTACCCTCAAGTTGAATTATGTGCTAAACGTCTTTTTGTCCCTTATTGAGGGGGAAGTGTTCAATTGATTTCAAAAGGGGGAGAACATGGTGAAATTGATCTTGGATAAATTAACTTGAGCTTGGTTGATTCTTTATGATGTCTCTTGAATGTATAATGTTGCTTGTTATATTTTCTTTTTCTTAGAAGGCATGTTAATATGAGAAGAAATATAAAAATTATGTGTTCATGATTTTAGGAGAAGCTTTCATGTCTTTATGTTATTTTTCTTAATTATCCTTTTTTAATTGATTTCAAAAGGGGGAGAGATAATAAGAAAAATGAAAGCATGATATTAGTGAAATATCTATCGTCTTCAAATGAATTGAAATTATGTATGAGTGTTAATTTTTATTCAAGTACATATTTCATATCATACACCTCTTTGGATTTTATTTTTCTTGTGTTGTTTGCCATCATAAAAAATGAGGAGATTGTTCGCTTTTTTATTTTAATTTATTAATTAATTAATGTTTCAATTATAACAAACCTGAATTTATTCACTAACAATTTTAATGTTTTGAATAGTCTATTGCATAGAGCTCGGAATAAGGATTTCAACGCAATTTCAATCACTCAAATCGGAGCTCAAATGAAGAATATATGATCGAAACAAGCTTATCGGAAAAATTCTAAGTTGATTACGTGGCAAATTTTATTTATCAAAGTAGACCAATTGAAAGGTGTCACTTGGAGCAATGGAAGAGTGACACATGGTGGATTTTTGTTTTTGGATTGGTTTTAAAAAGAAAATGAATTTAATATTATATAAGTTTGTGTGTAACGGTTAGTTTTGGACATATGGTGTGCATTTGTTTTTATTGAGTTTTAAAAAAATGATTTATATATATATGTATGTATGTATGTATATATATATATATATATATATATATTTGTCTAACGACTATTGATTTTTCTTTTTCAAGATTCAAGTCAAATTAATATGGTTTTCAACAATTTTTCCTCTTTATTTAAACTATCTTCTTTTCCAAATCATGACAACAATTTTACATTATGTTTCAATCCTCCATAACTCAAGGCCACCATTGTTAACCTTTCTCTAAGCTTCAATTTTCTTCTTTTTATCTAATTCTTGAGAGAGATGTTTTATGTATTGTGAGGATTTATTTTGTTGTGAGCTAAAATTTGTAAATCCACTGTTGTAGAGAGTTTGTCAAGTACACTCTTTATTTTTTTCAAACTTTTGTAGAGGTTGCTCTTGATCTTGAAAAAAGAATTATTGTAACAGTTTGATCCTTAAACGTGGAAAGGATCGGGTTTTTTCTTGCGTCCGAAAAAAGAACGTTGTATGGTTAAATTTTAAATCGTGGAAAGAGTCAAGTTTGTAGTGACATGCCCAAGAAGAGTTTGGGAAATGGATGTAGGCCATCGTGCTAAACCACTATAAAATCACGATGTCAATTTCTCTATCTCTCTCCTATTTAATTTTGTAATTAATTTATTATTATCATTTTTTTGCATGAAGTTAATTGCTATAATTTATTCTTGAAATTAATTGTTCACATTTGTCTATTTAAGTTGGTTGAATTTATCTTTGCATATTTATATTATCAACTTTATTATGAAAATTAATTTGGATGTTTAAATTTGTTAGTGTCAATTTATTGGTCATTTAAAATGAATGTATATGTATGAAACTATTGTTTAAATTACTTGTTTTTTCAAAAAGTATATTAATTTGTTTAATTGGATCCACATTGGAGAAAAATGTTCATTGGTTTTAATAAACCCTATTCAGATCCTACATATTTTATATCAGTGTCGGATCACATAGTAAAAAGGATTGATTGAGACTCCTTTTTATTTTAGTTTAAAGGTTGTCAATTGCTCTACGTCGTCTCAGACACATGGCGACAACGGTCAAAATTCTTGAGTTTTTTAGATGCACGGCATCAAGTGGAGAGATTTTGAACTAAAATAATGGACCAATTCTCTTAAAGGGGAACAAGGACATACCTCCTACCTAATGAATGTGATAAAAACCAAGGTACTCCTCACGTTCCAGTTGGACCAATTGAAGGAACTCTTATTCAAGAGTACCTACAAGCGGAAGCGGATCTTTCCAATTCATTGTGACAGAATTACCACATATACATTCAAAACATACTAATATGCATTCACAATGCTAAAGAGATCAAGATATCATACCAGATGAAGATTTCTTCTTCACAGCAAGTCTAAAAACCCAACCGTCTACCTCGAACAATCACCACTCGGACAGAAGGAAACGAGAAGACACCACCACTTAGAACCCTCAGTATTCTTGGAGTGAGAATCCAAAGTGTGGGCTTTGTTTGGATTTGGTAGAGGGAAGAAGGAAGAGAGACCATACACAACGATCAAGCAAGTGGGAGACGAGGTCATCTATCACATAGACAAGATGTTTGATCGTTTAGGTGAAGTATACGATCGTGTAGGAAAAAGTAAGCAATCGTCTAAACGATCGTGTAAGAAAAGGTAAACGATCGTATAAATGATCGTGCAGGAAAAGGGTGAGGGATCGTCCAAATGATCGTGTAGGAAATACAAAGCGATCATCTATATGATCTTTTAGTAAATATCGGGAGCTAAATGATCGTTTAGTTAATAGAGCGCGAAGGTGTAATCGGTAAGCAATCGCTTAGCAATATCGTATATGTAAGTGATCGTGCAGGCACTATCGTATAGGTACTGATTTTCTAAACGATAACACTATCTTTTTCACAATATCCACGCATCCATGCTCAACACACTATCAGCTATTTATACATCTCAAAGTGATTTTTCAATGCACTCATCCATTATTTTGAACAGAAGAAACGCCGTCTCATTTCCTTTATAACCATCCAATGAATGTGATCTTATCATATTCATAACATATAAATTAATATCATATATTAATTATAATATTTTTCTCTACTAGATATAAATCATATTTATATCCAATTTCCTCCAAATTAATATATCTCATACATAAAATTAATTATATCATACTTAATTAACTCGTTCAATTATATCATATATAATCGAACTCCCTCTTGTCAATTTGATCATTTCAAATTGACCCAAAAACTGATTCTCAACTTGTATCCAAGGTACCAAGGGGACCTTATGGACCTATGGCTTGAAGCTCCAATGGTGCGTGAATAGCTGACTAAACTCTTTAGTCACGATATCCACCATCCATTAACTGTCAGGCATTCTACTAAAGACCGACTGTTGAACTCTTCTTGCCATAGATATATTTCTATGTCCATTGGATATAACCAATCATCAGTACGATGACCTTTCACAGATGCTCGTAATTACAGCAGGCCAATTTATCGTTTTGCCCCTGTAATCACATCTTCCTCCTTAAGTACCACTGATGTAACGACCCGACCTTTTGAGTACTCTAATAAGAGTCGTTACTCATAATTACACAGGAAAATAAATTTCACTAAAATAATAAAGATAGTTTTCCAAAATAAATAACAAATAAGTAAAACCTTTGTTCAGGGCTCCTAAAATAATGAAGAAAAAAATAATTTAAACAAATAAAACTTTGACCAACATTGAGTTTCAAATCAAAACTTTTAAATAACTTGAAAACTTAAACTGAGCGGAAGCGATTTACATGTCCCATATGGCACGATCACAGGTCTCTCTCATCACCCGCTAGTCTGTTCCTATCATTACTTGAAAAATATAAATTAAGAAAGGTTGAGTATAAAATACTCAGTAAGTGATCCCATTATCGAGATCAGGCTATGTATCCACGAGCAAAGAAAGATAGCCCGTGGCTCATACAGCTACATCGGCTTTTTTATGATGAAAGGAAAACCAAAAGACGTACTATCTTGCCTTGAAACGCATGTCTAGAGGCCCGTAGGCACACCGTCAAACATGATAATAAGATGAACGTGAACCCGTCGACCCACGCATGTTTAGCGGCCCGTAGGCACACCGTCAAACATAATAATAACATGAACGTGAACCAATCAACTCACACATGTCTAGCGGCTCGTAGGCACACCATCAAACATGATAATAACATGAACGTTAACCTGTCAGTTCACACATGTCTAGCGGCCTATAGGCACACCGTTAAAACATGAAATATGAAAATAAAAGTAACATGAACGTAAACTTTTCGGCTCACGCATGTCTAGCAGCCCGTAGGCACAACGTCAAACATGATAATAACATGAACGTTAACCTGTCGGTTCACGCATGTCTAGCGGCCCGTAGGCACATTGTCAAACATAATAATAACATGCGTCAAGGCGAGACAATAAACCGCTCTACTGGTCTATTCATGCATCACATACATAATATCATTACTTATTTGAAATTTTAACATGCTCATAATACTTGTAACTACCATGCAACTAGCAAAACATAATGTCAAACAAAATCATGCTCCAGAAGTAACTTGATAGGTCTAATCTAGGTCGCTTGGCACGAAGGCACCGGTAATAGTATCACTTACCTCAACTTGGTAAAAAAACGCAAAACAAAATCTCCTTAGAACTTCTTTAGCACACTTGAACCAACCTAGAGTTGTGGCTTGGTCCAAGAAAAATTACAATACTCGATTTAATTAGCCAATCGATCTTTACCAATTTTCTGCAAAATAAAATGGTCTCTAGTTTGATGGTCAATGCCTCAAAACTACCAAATCTTGAATCAAGATTTCGGCAAAGATCGGGCAAGTGGCGGCTAATGGCGCACCGGCTCATGGATACTATAGATAGGTAGCGGGTGTTGCCATCGGATGGCATAAATTATTTAGGCTAGCGGTTGGTAGCGAGGGTCTTGCATGAGGAGGGTTTGGGAAAGTGGGAGAGAAGGAGAATTTTTAGTTTTACAGGTTTTATTTAGCAGCAATTACAAACAAACCATAGCTTCAAATAATGATCCAACCGTTCAAAATAAAACTCTATATATTTCAAATAGTCTGACCAAATTTGAGCACGATCCAACGGTTCAAACTCCAGAAATAGACAATGTTATGGAAGCTGTCGCTAAAAAACCGAATTATTTTCTCCCCAGTTTTTGACCTCTTTTCACTCTCATTTGATTTCGAAAAAAAAATCTCCATTCTTTTATTTTTTTTTTTTCAATTTTGAAAAGATAAATAAAATATTTTATCACAATATCTCCAAAATCTCCAAATATTTTATGAAATTTATAAATCAATTAACTTTTCAAATTATCTTAATTTAGGCTTCAAAAACCAAAATTAAAGGGCATAAAATTCATCAATTTGATACAAATTAAATCTTTCCAAATATTTAAATCAATTAAACCACATGAAATTAATTATCTCTTTAAATTTTTTTTTTTTTTAAGTTGGCCCTAAAATCCAAAATCAAAGGGAAGCAAAATTCAGTATTTTCAAAATAATCCGTTCGAATATCTAATAAATTAAATTCAATTTAATCAATAAAATTTTTTCAATTATTTCAATTTAACCTCAATTTTTCCAATGAAAGGGAAATTTGAACTCAATAATTTTAGATAATTAACTTAAATTTTCCTGAAATTTGGGATGTTACACCTGATCCCTCTAATGAACAATACAACATAGTCCTACTATGTGTGAACACCTCTCGGGCCATGAAAAGGTGTGTGGCGCCACATCGTTCAAGCCCCGGGATCAACCCTTAAGAGAGCAATCTATCTACTTACCCCTACTTTGGGGAATGAGTGAACTCCATCTTATGAAGCTGAGTTCTCAGCTCCCAAATCAGACGAATCCCCAAAATGGTAGGTTTGAGTCGGCATTCTGGCCACTCGCGCCCATGCAAATCAAAGGATCGTCCTCAATGGCAGGAGTTTTCAACTCACTCAGGATTGAGGTCATGTTACCTATGGTCATCCTAATGAAGTGAAGTCTCAATCATGAACGGTGTTATATAACGAGACGTTAACACTTCGTGGATAGGTCTTATACAAACTCTTTGTATAGGACACCCCGCTCACATGTCCCCTACACGAATGATCAAGCTCAGATCATCTATGACGAGTCACAACACTTGTGACCATTCCACAAAGCGGGTCGCATCCATAGCATTACCAGGATAAGATTTCCCTCCTATATCCATATACTACAGACTATTTTTGTTGTCACTTAAGACATGATCCACTTGTATGTCACTACATACATGCTTAAGTTACATAAAGATAACCAGGGATATTAAGTTTATTGGTTTGTGGTAAAATAAAAAAACATCTAAATGTGCAAAGTCAAGTAGTGAAGTAAATGTTATTTATATTATACATCACAAGTGTTCGTACAAAGTTGTTTACAAACTACATGACACGAGACTTTAGGGCACAAACCCCAACACCAATTACAAGATCTAAGGTAGCAAAGATTCAACAATCATTTATTCTTCATGTACAAGATTGGATAGGGTCGGTTCATCCTCTATTTTATGTGAAAAATGTTGATCTAATAGACGACGGACCATTTTGGAGTGGAACATGGAGTAGACATTAAGTTTCCATGAGTTCAAGCACTTTGAAGAATTTTTATATTTAAGATCACAAATATTTTATTGTAATTTCAGCTTTGATTTTATTTCTATGACTAGTCAAAGATGGAGGCTATTATTAATAATGGTACATTAAAGATGGTGGTTGGAAGATAGTGGATGGAAGATGAAGAACTCTTAGAGTGTATGTTCAATTCCAAGATTACTTGCATGTTCATTTGTGTATCTTTTCATCTCCCTATCATTAATTGCTAACAACTAGTCAAATCTGAAATTGTTGAACTTCCTTCTTATCTTTCATTTTATTTCTCCATGCAAACGGCAGAATTTGATTTTGTGCCCTTCAATAAAGTTTTAGATCATCATTGTATCTTGAATTGTTAAGAAGAGCATTTTATCAAATTCCTTGTGTAAAACCCTTGTATTTACACTTCCTTTTATGTGTTCAATTTCATTCCCGAAAAAAACAAATTGTATTGTGCTTTCCCTTAGTTTGTTCTTTTCATTGTTTTCTTGTTCTTTTTATGGTTATTTTCATAATTATCTTGTCTTGCTTATATCGAATAGCTCTCTATTTCAAGAATTGTTTGTTGAAGCCTACCTAATATCATAATTCAGCCACCTTCCCAAATAGCTTACCTTTTTGTGTACAAACACGAGTGTTCCCAAGTGAAAAAAAAATAGTGAATTGCTTTTAAATATTACTATGAGTCAAGGAGAGGGAGATCATGTGGAGATTATTGAAGCTCGGTATAAAGAAGCACAAGTTGGTGTTACAACTCGATTGACCCAAGTAGTTGAATCCTTGATGGATCAGGTAACTAGGATGGAAAGAGCTTTGAGGAATCCTCAACAAAGAGAGGGTTACAATGAAGGAGTTGAAAATAAAGAAGATGATGATAATGAAACTCTTTTAGTTGGGCAAAACCCAAGGGTAATGATAGTGTTAGGCCAAGGTAGAGGAAGATGAAGGAGAAGGGAAAGAAAGGGAGTACCTAAATGAGAGAGGAGAGGAAAGAGGAATCGGAGGAGTGAAGCTTACAATTACTACCTTTCATGGGACTACGAATCCAGAGGAGTATTTGTAATATTAGAGTAAAATCGAGCTTGTTTTTTATTGCCACAATTTTAGCGAGAAAAGGAAAATGAAGCTTGTTGTAGCTGAATTTGTTGATTATGCAAGTGTATAGTGGACATCCTTGAAACTCGAATGGAGAAAGAATTACGAAGAGCCAATTGAAACATGAGTTAAAGGCCCTAATGAGAAAAAAAGTACATTCCTAAGCACTACATTAGAGAACTCAAGCAAAAGCTTTATTCTTTGTAGCAAGCATCCAAATGTGTGGATGATTATTATAAGGAAATGAAAACCCTTATGAATAGAGCAAGCATTAATAAAGATGAGAAGGATACAATGACTAGATTTCTTGGAGGAATGAATCGAGAATTAGCCAATCAAGTGACAGGAAAATTTACTTCGACATGAAAGAATTGTTACACCTTGCTGTCAAAATTGAATGGCAATTAGCTTGGGAGAAGTTACACAACAAGATGTATGCTTCTTCTAAATCTACTTCTATTTCTACTAACACTTGGCAAAAGAATGAAAATACTGGAAAAGTTGATTTCAAGCCTGGGAAAAATTTGAGTTTGACAAGAAGGATAAGGCTGAGAGCTCCAAGGGCAAGGAAAAGTTGGAGGGATTCAAGGAGGTTCGAGAAAAAAATAGAGATATCAAATGTTGAAAATGTCAAGGAGTTGGTCATATTAGTCATGGTTGTCCAAACAAGCTAACCATGATCATAAAAAATGGAGAAGTTGTCCTCGATAAAGAAGAAAGTGACCAAGATGAGCTAATTAAAGAAAAAGTTGAAGAGAGTGAGGGCGAACTAGAAGATGGGAGTAGATTGACACTTGTTACAAGGAGACTTCTTAGCACTCAAGTTAAGGAGAATGATATCAAAGACCAAAGAGATAATTTTTTCTACACTAGGTGTTTAGTTAATGGGACTCCTTGTGGTTTTGTTATCCACAATGGAAGTTGCACCAATGTCGTAAGTATATTTATGGTCAAACAATTGTAAATTCCGACTCAACACTATCCTAAGCCTTACAAGCTTCAATGGCTCAATGATAGTAGAACACTGAGGGTAGTTTCTCAAGCTTTAATTTCTTTTACCTTGGGAAAGTATAAAGATGAAGTTCTTTGTGATGTGTTACCTATGCATGCTGGAGATATATTACTTGGTCGGCCTTGGCAATTTGATAAGAAAGTCTTGTATGATGGATACTTGAATAGGTATTCTTTTACAAAAGATGGGAGAAAAACAACTCTTGTATCTTTGTATTCTAAAGATGTATTTTCTGATCAATTGAAGTTAGAGAAAAAAAAGAAAAGAGTTTGAAGAAAAAGAGTTGAGAGAAAAAAAGAGGTGAGTGAAAAATTCGAAAAAAATCGATGAGAAAAAAAGAGTGGAGAGAAGAAAACTGAAAAAAATAATGAAATTGAAAGAAAAGAAAGTGAGTTGTTTGGAAAAAGTGGGAGAAGTGAGAAGGGCAATATTTTTCCAAAAATCAATTTTTGTACTTATGTACAAGGAAGGATATTTAGCCTCTAATGTTAACAAGTTGTCTTTGCCTAGTGTTTTTCAATCTCTTTTGCAGGAATTTGAAGATGTGTTTCAAGATGAAGCTCCTAAAGGACTACCACCTACTAGAGGTATTGAGCATAAAATGGATTTCATTTCTGGGGTTATCATTCAAAATAGGCCAGCCTATAGAGCAAATCCGACTGAGACAAAGGAAATTCAGAGGCAAGTGGAGGAGCTCATGGAGAAAGGCTATGTTCAAGAAAGCTTGAGCCCATGTTCTGTACCGGTCTTATTGGTGCCAAAGAAGGATGGGACTTGGTGCATGTGTGTGGATTGTAAAGCCATCAACAAAATCACTGTAAAGTATCGTCATCCTATTCCTAGGCTAGATGATATGTTTGATGAGTTGCATGGTTCATGTTTATTCATAAAGATTGATTTGAAATATGGATATCATCAAATTAGAATGCATGAAGGAGATGAATGGAAAATAGTTTTCAAACCTAAATTTGGATTGTATGGATGGCTTGTTATGCCTTTTGGTTTAACTAATGCTCCTAGTATATTTATGCGTCTAATGAATCATGTTCGAAGAGAATTTTTGGGAAATTTTTTTGTTATTTATTTTGATGATATTTTGATTTTTTCAAAGGCTTTGTTTGAACATGAGAAGCATGTTAGGACTATCTTGATTACACATAGAAAAGAGAGGCTCTATGCTAATTTAGATAAGTGTAGTTTTTGCTTGGAAAAATTTAACTTTCTTGGCTTCATAGTTGGCAAAAATGGAGTAGAAGTAGATGAAGAGAAAGTTAAGGAAATTAAAGAATGACCAACACCCAAAAATGCAAGTGAGGTTAGAAGTTTTCATGGTCTAGCTAGTTTCTATAGGAGATTCATAAAGGATTTTAGTACCATAGCTGCGCCATTGAATGATTTAGTGAAAAAGCATGTTGTCTTTGAACGGGTGAAACACATGAAAAATATTTTAATGAACTTAAGGATAAGTTAACCAATGCACCATTACTTGCCCTGCCTAATTTTGATAAGACCTTTGAAATTGAGTGTAATGCAAGTGGTTTGGGCATATGTGCTGTATTGATCAAGATGGGGAGCCCTTAATATATTTTAGTGAAAACTAAGTGGGGCAACTTTAAACTATCCTACCTATGATAAAGAATTATTCTCTTTAGTTCGTGCTTTGCAGGTATGGTGACACTACTTATGGCCAAGAGTGTTTGTGATCCATACTGATCATGAAAGCTTGAAGCATCTTAACGGTCAAAGAAAATTGAATCATAGGCATGCAAAGTGGGTTAAATTTATTGAAACATTTCCCTATGTGATCAAATATAAGCAAGGTAAGAAAAATGTGGTGGTTAATGCTTTGTCAAGAAGGTACAATCTCTTTACATCTCTTAATGCAAAAATTCTTGGATTTGAGTATGTTAAGGAATTATATAGAGATGACATTGATTTTGGAATAATTTATTCATCTTGTCTTGATGGAAAAGTTATAGATGATTACTATGCTTTTCATGAATTTTTGTTCAAGAAAAGTAAGTTTTGTGTTCCTAAATGTTTTGTAAGAGACTTGCTTGTGAAAGAAGCCCATGGGGGTGGATTGATGGGGCATTTCGAGATTCATAAAGCCTATGATATGTTGCATGAGCACTTCTTTTGGTCTAAAATGAAGCAGGATATGCATAAGGTCTATACTCAATGTTTTAAATGCAAAGAGGCTAAATCTAGATCACAACCAAATGGATTGTATACTCCTTTGCATGTGTCGATGAACCTTGGACTAACATATCTATGGATTTTGTTCTTGGTTTGCCTAGGACTAAGAAGGGTAAAGATAGTATTTTGTTGTTGTGGATAGATTTAGTAAAATGGCACATTTTATAAAATGTAACAAAACTGATGACGCTAAGCACGTGGCTGACTTGTTCTTTAGAGAAGTGGTAAGGTTATATGGAATTCCTTGAACAATTGTTAGTGATAGAGATATTAAGTTTTTAAGCCACGTTTGGAAAGTGTTGTAGGATAAGTTGGAAACAAAGTTGTTGTTTTTTACTACTTATCATCCTCAATCTGATGGACAAAGTGAGGTAGTAAATAGAACATTAGGTGCTTAATTTAGAGCCATTATTTCAAAGAATATTAAGTCTTGGGAAGACTCTTTGCCATTTGTTGAATTTGCATATAATAGGATAATTCATAGTACAACTCATTGTTCTTCTTTTGAAATTGTTTATGGATTCAATCCACTTACTCCCTCTTAATTTGCTTCCTATTCCTTCTAACGATTTTGTGAGTGATGCGGCCACAAATAAGGCAGAATTGATCAAAATCTTGCACAAGGAAGTGAAAGAGATGATTGAAAAAAATAACTCCAAAGTTGCTTCAAAAATTAACAAAGGAAGAAGGGAACTCATTTTTAAACCGGGTGATTGGGTTTGGGTACATTTTTTAAAGGAGCGATTTCCATCTCAAAGGAAGACAAAGTTACATCCAAGAGGGGATGATCCTTTTCAAGTTCTTGAAAGAATTAACAACAATGCATACAAGATGATCTTCTAGGAGAATTTTTGGTCAGTTCTACATTTAATGTTGCTGACTTGAGTCGTTGCAATGTAGGTGATGAATTTCCTGATTCGAGGACAAATCCTTTTGAAGAGGGGAAGATGATAAGAACCAAGGTACTCCTCATGTTCCGGTTAGACCAATTACAAGATCCAAGGCAGCAAAGATTCAACAATCATTTATTTTTCATGTACAAGATTGGACAGGGTCAGTTCATCCTCTATTTTATGTGAAAAATGTTGATCCCATAGACGACGGACCATTTGGAGTATTGAAGGTCAATGTTTGCTCTGTTGAAGTGGAACATGGAGTAGACATTAAGTTTCTATGACTTCAAGCACTTTGAAGAATTTTTATATTTAAGATCAAGACAATTTATTGTAATTTCAGCTTTAATTTTATTTCTATGACTAGTCAAAAATGGAGGTTGTCACTAATGATGTTACATTAAAAATGATGGATGGAAGATAGTGTTTGGAAGATGAAAAACTCTTTTAATATTTTATTTTGACTTTCTACCTTACATTAAATAGGTTTAGATCTCTACAAGGCTATAAAAATTCTTCTCTCCATCCATTTGTAATCAGAATTTGATAAATGAAATTTGAGATCTCATATTTGAGACTATTCCCTTAGAATTTTTGCAATTTTTGTGATAGAATGCATGTGAGTCATTCAATCTAACCTTGAGCAAGTTGATTGTGGAGTGACTCAATCTAGAACAAGATTTCTGGTTGCTATTTTTGCTATAAGACTTGATACAATTTTATAGCCATTCGTCGTAATAAAAGTATTGGATATTTTACAAGAATACATATTACACTTTTTGTGGCTAGAATATTAGATAACGACCTAAAAAAGTTACATGATATTTATCCACTCTAAACACAAGTCATTCTAATTTTCTTTGTCCCATGGGTTTGAACTATCTATAATTTAAATGTTTGAAATAATTAATGGTATGTATTTGAATTATGTAGGATAAATTAATATTTGGACGTTGGACTATGTATGTATTTGTTTACCAATTTTGTAAATATGAATCATAATTAAAGAATACATATATGAAAATAGTATTAATAATTGTTTAATGTTTTTAATAAATTTGAAAACTCTTATGTTTAATATTGTAATATGGATTTGTTTTACCATCTTTTGTTGGGAAAAAATTATATACTAATTAACTAAATGGTAAGAAAACAAAGGGACGGAATCATAAAATAAATTTATATTATTTAATATATAATTCAATTAACTAATCAACTCAAATAAAATAAATATATTATAAATATAATGATTATAAATTTCTATTAGATGTTCGTGTTTAGTGTCTATGGACCATGTATCATGCTCCCATTTTCCAAAGTGTTATGCATGTGTCTTGCCAAATTCCCTATAAATAGTGGCATTTTGTGGGTTCTGGAAAACACACATTGGGAAAATTCCATGAAAATTGAAGAAAATGAAGAATTTAGAGAAATTTGTTATTTTATATTTTGCTATTTTTTTATATATATTATGTTTAATTTATTTTAATATTTATTTATATTATATTATATTATATTTATTTTAATATTATATTTTATTGGTATCTATGTTCCTGTTGTGCTCCTCAAGTTCACAACATGTTATCAACATGAGCTCCTATAAAACTCGCTAAAGATAGGTCCTAAAGGTATGTCAAATTTTCTCTCTTCGTTATAATTAATAAATTAAATGTTGTTTTATATATTTGATAGATATTAAATTTCTAATATAAATATAATATTTTGTAATAGTGTTACTATGAAAATATTATAAAATTAGAATTTGTAACATTTGATATTAATGGTAATAAATATTTTCCATCAGTGCTATGCCAAAATACACCTAGATGCCATTAAAATGTGATCATCAAAAAATAATTTTTCTCCCTAAAGTTCGTCATAAATGGATGCATTTGAGGCCCCAAAATTTAAATCAATATAATAGGGAAGACATTTTTCTACATTTCAGATATGCTTCTGCAGTAGCAATATCGAGAGAAAGGTTTTAAGCAGTATTCTAAACTAATTTCATGTCTTCTCATGGCCAAACAAAATAACGAATTATTAATGAAAAATCATGAATTCGACCAATCGGAATGACACCATTCCCTGAAGTAAGTTCTAAGAATTTTAATAATAATCATGGTTGAAGTCATGGTTATGATTGAGATTGTAATCGTGGCAGAGGAAGAAATAATTATCATTTTTGTGGTGGTTGTTTTAATCATTAAAATTTCAAAAGAACCACACAAAATGATGATCATAAGGGAAAAGCTCCACAAGATAAAAGTTCAAAAATTGTTGAAAATAAATGCTTCTGATGTGGAATGATTGGACATTGGTCACGTACCTGTCATACGGTAAAACACTTAGTTGATCTCTATCAAGCATCCCTGAAGGAAAAGGAGAAAGCAAATTTTGCATACTAAAGTGGTGACATATTTGCCCCATCCCATATGACAAATTTGGATGTGGTAGATTTCTTTGAATCTCCTAAAGAGAAAATCGGAAGAATCGATGGAACATCAAGTGTTTTTTATTCATCTCCATGTTTTTTTCTTCTCTTAGTAGATGTTAACCTTTGTATATTCTAAATGTTGTTTTTCTTATTGTAATTATTTTCTTTTAATGAAGAAGCCCGAATCATTTCCATATGTTCGGTGACTAAAAAATGAGTAAAGAAGATCTATGTCTGGCAAACAGTGCAACTACACATACAATACTTACAAATAAAAAATATTTTTTTCAAACTGATAATGCTAGAAACAAAAGTCAATACGATATGAGGTTTTGTAAACCTAATTGAAGGCTTTGGAAAAGCAAATATTATTTTGCCTAGAGGAACAAAATTTATAATTGACAATGCATTTTTCTCTATTCAATCAAAGAGAAATCTACTTAGTTTTAAAAATATACGTTGCAATAATTACCATATTGAGACTAATAGAAAGAACAATATGGAGTATCTTTATATCATATCTACTGTCGCATATGAAATGTATACTGGAAAAGTTGTTTGTTTTATCTTCTGGGTTATATTATACTCATATACCAGTAATTGAAACATGTGCAACAATGAACCTGAAGTTCATGGATCAAGACATATTTACAATTTGGCATGACCGATTGGGTCATCTAGGATCTATAACGATGAGAAGAATTATTGAGAATTCAAATGGACATCTATTGAAGAGCCAAAAGATTCTTCAATCTAATGAATTATCATATGATGCTTGCTCTCAAAGAAAATTGATAATTAGACCATCACCAGCTAAAGTGGGCATTGAATCACCTGCATTTTTAGAACAAATTCATGGTAATATATGTGAACCTATTAACCCACCAAGTGGACCATTTAGATATTTTATGGTATTAATAGATGCATTCAGTAGATGGTCACACGTGTGCTTATTATCAAGTCAAAATCTTGCATTTTCAAGATTACTTGCTCAAATAATTAAGTTAAGAGCACAATTTCTTGATTATACATTTAAGATCATTCGTCTTGATAACGCTGGTGAATTTACATCCCAAGCTTTTGATATTGGGATAAGTGTTGAACATCCTGTAGCTCATGTTCATACACAAAATGGTTTAGCATAATCATTCATAAAACGTTTGCAGTTAATTGCTAGACCATTAAGTATGAGAGCTAAGCTTCCTACATCTATATGGGGACATGCTATTTTGCATGTAGTGTCACTTGTACGCATTAGGTCAGTATCCTATCATAAATACTCACCATTATAATTAGCTTATGGCTATGAGCCCGATATTTCCCATCTGAGAATTTTTTTTAATGTGAAGTATATGTTCCAATTGCTTCATCACAACGTACTAAGATGGGTCCTCAAAGAAGGTTAGGAATATATATTATATATGATTCTCCATCAATTATTAAATATCTTGAACCCTTGACGGGTGA
Source organism: Benincasa hispida (assembly GCF_027475165.1). Classification (NCBI taxonomy): domain Eukaryota; kingdom Viridiplantae; phylum Streptophyta; class Magnoliopsida; order Cucurbitales; family Cucurbitaceae; genus Benincasa; species Benincasa hispida. The sequence continues at coordinate 58,801,154 of NC_143484.1, read as the reverse complement.
TATAATTACTGCACTGCTGATGATCATTTTAACGAGACAAATTTTCCAACATTAAGGGAAGGAATTAAGAAGTTGGAAAAAGAAATTACATGGAGTACATCGTTAATGTCTTATTTAGATCCCCGTACAAATAAATGTGAACTTAAAGTTCAGAAGATAATTCATTTGCAAAATATAGTAAATCAGTTACCAAATACATTTATAGATGCAAAAAAAGTAACTAAGTCACATATACCAGCTACAAATGTTCCATCGAAAATTGATATTCCAACACACTAAGTTGTCACTAATGAGTCTAGAACACGCCAGAAGCGTAGTAGACCAGTGGGTTCCAAAGATAAAAATCCTCAAAAAAAAAAGATAAATAAATAGATAAAAAGATTTGATTGAGGATATAAATACCCATGAAGAAATCCTTGACATGACTAGTGACGACGGTGAAATACCTAAAGATAATAATGAGATTTCAATAAACTATGTCATGACAGGAAAAAAATAGAATCGAACTAATGTAGTTGTTGACAACATTTCTACGTATAATGTTGCTCTTGATATTATATCTGAAAGTGAGGATCCTGAACCAAAATCTATTGAAGAATGTCGACATAAAAAAGATTGACTTCAATGGAAAGAAGCAATCGAGGCAGAGTTAAACTTATTTTCAAAACGTCAAGTTTTTTACCAGCAGTCCGAACACCAAAAGGTGTCAAACCTATGGCATACAAATGGGTATTTATGAGAAAAATAAATGAAAATAATGTGGTCACAAGATATAAATCAAAACTAGTTGCACAAGGTTTCTCACAAAGACCTAATATTGGCTATGAGGAGACATATTCTCCAATGGTGGATGCAATTACACTAAGATATTTAATTGGTCTGACTGTATATGAAAATCTGGACATACATCTTATGGATGTAGTCGCAGCATATTTATATGGATCTCTTGATAATGATATTTATATGAGAATCCCAAAAGAATTTAAGGTACCTAAAACATATTAATCAAATTCTCGAGAATTGTATTCAATAAAGTTATAGAGATCATTATATGGATTGAAACAATCAAGACGAATGTGGTACAATTTCATGAGTGGATATTCGTTGAAAGAAGGATATCAAAATAATTCAATATGTCCGTGTATTTTTATAAAGAAATCACAGTCAGAATTTGCTATTATAACTATATATGTTGATGACTTAAATATAATTTGGACTCCTAAAGAGCTTTTAAAGACAATAAAATATCTTAAGAAATAATTTGAGATGAAAGATCTCGAAAGAATAAAATTTTGTCTTGGCTTGCAAATTGAGCATTTAGTATATCGGATATTTGTTTATCAGTCAACTTATACAGGAAAAGTTTTGAAAAGTTTCTATATGAACAAAATACATCCATTGAACATTCCAATGGAAGTTCGTTCAGTAGATGTGAAGAAAGATATATTTCGACCTTGAGATGATAATGAAGAACTTCTTGGTCCTAAAGTACCGTATCTTAGTGCAATTGGTGCACTTATGTATCTTGCTAATAATACAAGACCAGATATTGCATTTTCAGTAAATTTATTAGCAAGATATAGTTATCCAACAAAAAGACATTGGAACAAAATTAAATATATACCCTGTTATCTCTAAGGAATGATTGATATAAACATTATATTCAAATAGATCGAATTTTGATATGGTTGGTTGTGCAGATTATGGATATTTATCTGATCCACACAAAGTTAGATCTCAAACAGGTTATCTATTCACATGTGGATGAACTATCGTATCGTGGCGGTCAGTGAAATAGACCATAGCGGCTACTTCCTCAAATCATGCTAAAATTTTTGCAATTCACAGGGCTAGTCGATAATGTGTATGGCTAAGTTCAATGACTCAACACATTCACGGAACATGTGGTTTGTCTTCTAGTAAAAATCTTCCAACGATATTATATGAAGACAACATAGTATACATATCCCAAATTAAAGGAGGATATATTAAAGGAGATAGAACAAAGTATATTTCATCAAGGATTTTCTACACTCATGATCTTGAAGAAAATGATGATATCATTATACAACAAATTTGTTCGAAAGATAACCTGGCAGACTTATTTACAAAAGAATTACCTATCACAATCTTTGAAAAATTTGTTCACAACATTGGAATACGGCGACTCAGAAATCTCAAGTGATGTTTTCATGAGGGGAAGTAAATATATTTTTTATGAGTATAAATTATATGATACCTGTACTCTTTTCCCTTCACTAGGATTTTTTTCCCATTGGATTTTTTCCTAGTAATATATATAACGGGCATCTAAGAGGGAGTATTATAAATATTATGATAATAGATGCCCATTAAATGCTCATGCTTAGTGTCCATCGACCATGTGTCATGCCCCATTTTCCAAAGTGTTATCCATGTGTCTCAATATTACATTTTATTAGTGTCCATGTAATTCACCTCCTACTTGCCAAATTGCCTATAAATAGTGGTATTTTGTGGGTTTTGGAAGACACGCATTGGGCAAATTCCATGAAAATTGGAGAAAGTCGAGAATTTATATAAATTTCTTATTTTATATTTTGTTAATTTATTTTATTTTGTTTATTTATATATCATGTTTAATTTATTTTAATATTTATTTATTTTATTATTATATTATATTATATTTATTTTAATATTATATTTTACTAGTATCTGTGTTCTTGTTGTACTCCTCAAATTCACAATAAAACAAATACGTCTACATTAAATATTAATTAAACGTAATAGTGATAATTAAATATTTTAATTTAATTACTAAAAATAATTAAATTAATTAGAATAATAAAATTGTATATTTAAGAATTTGTGTTACTTAAGATAATATAAAATATTAATTTTAAATGTATAAGTTAAATTTTAATAAGGTATAATATATTCATATTTAGTACTAATTAAAATAATTAATAAAGATTAATTAATGTTAACGTATTAATTAATTAGATTAAATTTTTACTATTCATCTCCTAGATATAAAACTTTTACATATATGGAGACTAGAGAGCATTAGAAAAAAAATCCGCACGATAGATTCTTAAGTCTTCTAAATAATAATATCATAGATAATTAAAAGGCCTAATTAAACACAGTTTTAGAAGTGTAAAAACTTATTTAACATTTTTTAAAATCCATTATTTAAAAAAGACTAGAATTTAGACACCAATTTTGTAATATAACCTATAAAAATTTAATAAAAAAACATTAATATTTTAAAAAAATAAATAAAAGAGAAACCATGTAGGCCCATTTTGTGCGACTAAAAAAATAAGCTCAAACATTCAACATATTCAACAGTTGTTCATATTTCTTTATCTTTTACAGTTTGCTATTGTAACTATTTGTATCAAAAAATTTGTATAAATACTCATCATTTATAAATTCGTACTAACAATATACAAAGCTTCAAGAAAGCTTGAAATCTGTAAAAAGAAAAGCTATGACTTAACTCTTGAATAAAATCTCCTCTCCTTCCCGTGGATGTAGACATCATTTGTCGAACCACGTATATCTTCATGTGGATCTCTTCTTTCTCTTTTCTTCTATAAGATTGCATGTTCTTCATCGCCATCGTTTACACAGCAATCGCTCGAAACAAATAGAAAGAAAGATTAGGGTTAGAGAAGTTCTGCAAAAATCGATAGAGAGAACGAGAGAGAGAAAGAAATTAATTTTGCTAAAATCCCATCAGAATAAAGATAGTCATTCACTTCCATCACGCAAAAGTCATGGGGTTTTCCACGTGGAGCACATCAACTAGTGGACAAAGGAGGTCCAAATTTTCTATCAAACCAATTTAATTGAGATAAAACAACTTGGGTTCACAATTTTGGATCAACAAACAGGTCCTACAATTCATCATTTAGGCTTAATAGATCACAATCACAAAAAAGTAGGCCCAACACATCGGGATTTTTGGCCTTATTCATTCTATAAATACAACAACTTCATAAATAAAATCACTAAAATTGATCAAATACCAAAAAATTGTCCAAAAAAACACTTAGCCCTGTTCACATGATGATGAGTAACACCATTTTACTCATATGGATTCCATCTCTAATCTTGCTCTTATCTTCTCTGTTGTTTTTCAAAACGAAGACAGATCAAAAGAACAAGAAGATTGTCGTTCCTCCTCCAAGCCCTCCAAAGCTTCCTTTCTTGGGTCATTTACATCTGATTATTGCCTCTCTTCCCCATCGCTCTTTTCATAACCTTTCAAAGAAATACGGTCCTGTAATGCTCCTTAAACTCGGCTCTGTACCAACCATCATAATATCCTCTGCCTGGGCTGCAAGACAATTATTCAAACTTCACGATTTGCTTCTTGTAGCCGGCCGCCTTTATCCGGTACCAGACGATCGTCGTACAACTATCTCGACATAGGTTTCTCTCCATATGGTGATCATTGGAGGGAAGTTCGAAAAATTTGTGTTCTTGAGCTGTTCAGTGTTAAAAGAGTACAATCTTTTCAGCTAATAAGAGAACAAGAGGTGGGTTTGTTTTTAAATTCTATTTCTCATTTTGCAGCTAGTGGCACTCCTGTTGATTTGAGCCAGAAATCGTATTCGCTTACTGCAAATATTATAACTCGGATTGCTTTTGGGAAGAGCTTTCGAGGGGGGCGAATTAGGTAATGAGAATTTTCATGCTGTTGTTCGTAGAGCAATAGCGGTGTTGGGGAGTTTCTCTGCCACTGATTTCTTTCCTAATGTTGGTTGGATTGTTGATTGGCTAATTGGTGTTCGTGGAAGATTCGAGAAGAGCTTTGTTGAGATGGATACTTTTTTTCAACGTGTTATTGATGATCGAATCAATAACTTTGGGACAACTTGTTCGCAAAATGAAGAAAATGTTATTGATGTTTTGTTGAAGATTGAGAGAGAACAATCTCAATTTGATGCTCTGCAACTCACTAGAGATTGCATCAAGGCACTTATCATGGTGAACTCAACTACTCATCAACTCCTACTTGTTAACTTAGGCATATATATATAGATTCAATTTGATCCCTATTTTGAGTTTACTTTTTCATTTGGTCTCATCTTCTGAAGATTTTCCATTTTTTTCTTTCTTAAAGAAAGATTGAAATCTAGGAGACGGATTGAATTGAAAATAAATACCCCATTAATAGGGACTAAAAATATATTCTCCTTTCTTCTCCTAATTATTAAATGAACATGTTTTTTTTCCATAAAAAATCTTTTAATGTCCATTTAAATTTTAGACTCTCATATCATATAAAATAAAACATGGGTTATATGCCAAACTCAATTGACAATTAAAAGAGTAATCCCATTTTTCTTAGTAAAATTGTGAATTTCTTTTTATGTGGGATCCTCACACTAATCGTGTGTTTCAGGACATATTCATAGCTGGAGTTGACACAGGAGCAGGTGTCATTGTTTGGGCAATGGCAGATCTAGCTAGGAATCCAAGGGTAATGAAAAAGGTACAAGATGAAATTAGAAACTACATACAAGATCAAGATCAAGTGAAAGAAAATGAACTCGAAAAGCTTGAATATCTTAAAATGGTGGTGAAAGAAGTTCTAAGATTACACATTCCAGTCCCACTTCTCCTTCCTAGAGAAACCATGTCACATTTCAAACTCGATGGTTACGATATTGACCCCAAATCTCATCTCTATGTCAATGCATGGCAATTGGGCGAGATCCAAATTACTGGATTAACCTAAAAGAATTCTTGCCTGAGAGATTTATGGGAAACGATGTAGATTACAGAGGACAAAATTTTGAGTTATTACCATTTGGAGCTGGTCGGAGAAGTTGTCCAGGGATGAACATGGCGGTCGTTGCGGTGGAGTTAACATTGGCTAATCTATTGCTTCGTTTTGATTGGAAATTACCAGATGGAATGAAAGAAGAAGATGTAGACATGGAAGAGGATGTTGGTCTGACTGTTACTAAGAAATCACCTCTTAAACTTGTTCCACTCAACTTCTCAAGAGTTTAGGTCATAGTTTTTAGTACATTCATGTTATCAAGTGGATGGAAAATTATTCTATTATAATAAAAGAAAATACTTTAAGTTACAGGCTACATTTATTTCTTTTGTAGATCACACCAAATTATGTAATCATAATTTGTCACGTGTCAAATTTTTCTTACTTCTTTTTTAAATATTTTATTTCATTGTTAATGTATGTGATGAGAGTAATGCATAAGAATAGGTGCATCTTGGAGTGTACTTAAGTATTGTCCCTATAATAATATTATTATTTAAATGTTTATTTGACTGATTATGCTAGAGGAATAATAAAATTATACATTAACATGTAGCTTAAGCTAATAAAAAGGTATCCGGATTACTTGATAAAAGAAAAGGCCTACCAAGAAAATTCAAATGGAGAGTGCATAATTGACATGTATTAAACTGAATTATTTGGTCTTCTTTTTGTCTAGGTAATTTACTCAATCATGTCAGAACATTCGTGTCAGAATCAAATTTATTTCTTCAATCAATTGTCGTTTCATAACATAGAAATATTAATTAGACAAACTTACTTATTGACCCGTACATTATGCTGATAATTATTATGGGACAATTATAAGATCGAAGAACACAAAAGGAGATGGACACAAACAAATAAACGTGTCGATGTCCTTAGATTTTTTCGTTTGATGCAATTACACATCTTAGCTCTCAATAAGTTAGTTCACGCAACTTGTGGCCGTGGGAGGAAGATAATAACTATATTGGCTTATTTCTCATTTTGTAACATCACATTACCATCTTCCCTAACGAATTATGATTCAAATCGCACTAATAAAAAATTTAATTTGAAAGAGATAGATGGTGTTTTTGAAACTCTAGGCTTATCAATTCAACATCATAAATCTAATCTTTTTAGTAAGTCAAAATTAAGAAATATATATCTGAGTAATTATGTTAAATGATAAAATTATTGAAAATATTTTTAAATATAGTAAAATGTTACGGTCTATCTGTCTATCAACATCTATCAATTAACATCAATCTGTCTATCGATGTTTATTACAATCCGTCACTGATAGACAACAACATGTTATTGTATTTGTAAATAAGTTGGCTTCTTTTGCTATATTTGAAAACAACCTAGTAAGAAGTTATTGTTAAGTAAAAACATAAAGAATCTGCTCTCAACAATCCGTTGTCGTCCAGCGGTTAGGATATCTGGCTTTCACCCAGGAGACCCGGGTTCGATTCCCGGCAACGGAAGTTTTTTTTTAATCTAATTATTGTTACCTCAGTTCCCATTGAGAACTGGTTCGACTCAGGAATCAGTAGAGATGGCTGGAAATTTTGGCTTTGATCCTCACCTACTGCTTGTCGGGAAGGTACATCTTGACATTGATCGCCTTCCAAGAGTTTGCAATCTTCAAAACTCTTAGGTATTTCGTTTATATGATTCAGCAAAAGTTTTAGTAATCTTGCCTTTTATTTATATCATTTACGAATTAGAGTTTGCAAATTATGTTCTGTTGCTATTCCCTAATTTTTGCAGACATACAATTTCCAATTTAATCTGATTCAAGTTCCTGTACTTTCTAAATTTGACATGAATCTCAAGCTTTCATGTGAAGAATATCCCAAAATTTGCTCTGGTGTATGAGCTTTTCTTCCATTGTCACTTGCCATTTTCCTGTCAAAGTGGTTCGAAAGATTTGCAAGTATGAGCACGACCAAACTTTTCCTTTTACTCGTCCCAGGACATTTTTCTACCATCCCAGGACAACTTCCAATCGAAGTGTTATCTTTAGTCAATACTGATATGTATAGTTCTTGATTAAGATGTAAATACTACAATAAAGAAGATTGATCAAGATTTGAAATCTCCAATTTCTGTTGCTGAAAATGATTATTTTGTGAATTTTGTCGCAAGAAATTTTCTACTGATTTTGCAATTTTATTTGTGGACATATGTAGGTGTTTTCTCTGTGTATAGACCTCGGAAATTGCAGCCTTGATCATCAACCAAATCATTAAAATTCAATACCAACAAAACCAAAATGTTTAACCTTGATCAGATGATGCATAACCTTTCCATTGGGGTGGTTTCTCTGTTCTTGCTGTTGGTTTTGTTTTTCCTACTGCTTCTTAAAACAAAGACACACAACAAGAAACTTCCTCCAGGCCCTCCAAAGCTTCCTCTGTTGGGTCACTTGCACCTTATTGGGTCCCTCCCCCATCGCTCATTGTGGAAACTTTCAAGAAAATATGGCCCCATTATGCTCCTAAAACTCGTTTCTGTTCCAACCCTCGTAATCTCCTCTGCGGAAGCTGCCAGAGAGGTGTTACAAGTGCATGATCTTGCTTGTTGCAGTCGACCTCTCTTAGCCGCTAGTGCGAGATTTTCATACAACTTCTTAGACATAGGTTTATCTCCATATAGTGATCATTGGAAGGAAGTTCGGAAGATTTGCGTTCTTGAGCTCTTCAACGCTCGGCGAGTGCAGTCGTTTCACTTAATCAGAGAAGAAGAAGTGGCTCTGCTGTTAAAGTCAATCGCTCAATCTTCATCTCTTGCAATGCCAGTTGATCTGAGTGAGGAATCATATACTCTCACTGCAAATATAATAACACGGATAGCTTTTGGGAAGAGGTTTAGAGGGGGTGGACTAGATAATGGAAATTTCCAGCGGCTTATCCGTAGAGCAATAGCAGCATTAGGAAGTTTCTCCATGACTGACTTCTTTCCTTGTGTGGGTTGGATTATTGATCGACTCAGTGGCGTTAATGGGAGGCTGGAGAAGAGCTTTGCTGAGCTGGATGCTTTTTTCCAACAAGTAGTCGAAGGGGCTTCTCAGAATGAACAAAATATTGTTGATGTTTTATTGGAAATGGAGAGAGATCACTCTGAACTCGATGATGCCTTAAAACTAACTACAGATTGCATCAAGGCAATTATCATGGTAAGCTCAACTTTTCTTTTCTTTTTTTTATTATCACTGCAAGTCAAGTAAGGTTAATTGAATGAAGCATACATATCATATAGCTAATAAGCTCATTTTGGTAATCATTTCATTTTTTGTTTTAATTTTTGAAAATGAAGTTTTTAAACATCCCTTCCATTTCTACCTATGTTTGCAAAAACCGAGCTAAGTTATAAAACTAAAAGAAATAGCTTTTAAAATTTGTTATTGTTTTTGGAATTTGACTACTTTTCTTAAGAAAGATGCGAACCATGGTAAAAAAATTGAAAGAAAATAGGCTTACTTTTCTAAAACCAAATAGTTACCAACACACCACCTCTTGAAAAGCTAAGCTTTTATTTTTCTCATAGGGTATTTGTGCTTTAATTAGGATATATTTATAGCGGGAGTGAACCCTGGAGCAGTCACCATTATTTGGGTAATGGCAGAGCTAGTTAAGCATCCACGGGTAATGAAGAAGCTACAAGATGAGATCAGAAGCTGCATAAAAGAAGATCTAGTGAAGGAGAGCCACCTTGAGAAACTTCAATATCTAAAAATGGTGGTGAAAGAGGTTCTAAGGTTACATCCGCCTGCCTCACTTCTACTCCCAAGAGAAACCATTTCTCATTTTAAGCTCAAGGGTTACGATATTGATCCCAAAACTCATCTTCATGTCAATGTATGGGCAATCGGGCGAGATCCAAATTATTGGACTCGTCCAGAAGAATTCTTACCTGAAAGATTTGTAGGAAATAATATTGATTACAAAGGACAGAATTTCGAGTTAGTACCATTTGGAGCTGGTCGAAGAATTTGTCCTGGTATGAACATGGGGATTGTTACGATGGAGCTGGCATTGGCTAATCTATTGCTAAAATTTAATTGGAAATTGCCAGATGGGATTAAAGAAGAAGATTTGGACATGGAAGAAGATGCTGGTCTAACCGTTGCAAAGAAATCACCTCTAAAACTTATTCCAATTTCCTATTGACCTTAGCTTCGCTCATGAATAAACTTTTGTTGCTGTACAAATTGAAGTATTGTAAATTACAAATTTAGTCAACAGAGCTTTTATAGTTTAAAAAACAAAAACAAAAACAAAACTATGAATTTATTAAGTTTTTAAACATTATAAAGTTTCGATGATGTCTCTATTTTTCTAAAAACAAAAATTAGTAAATACCTACATTGATGATATACTACTTATTGGAGTAACAAGTTATTTGAATTTTGTCTTAATCGATGTTTTCTTCCTTTCCTCTATAGGTTGTGAAGTGTAGAGTACTTGATTAATTATCATGAATTGGACTCGGGATAAATAAAAAGTTCGGATTTGATAAAAGACTAAAAGAGAATTGGTTCAATCCAGGGTAGTTATCTACTTAGGATTTAATTTCCTCGACACCTAAATGTTGGAGAGGGTCAGGCGGATTGCTCAATGAGATTAGACGAGGTATGTGTAAGTTGATTTGAATACACGAATATTATAAAAATCGTAGAGCACTTGATTCAATTTCAATCATGTTATTAGATGTGCCTTATTTGTATTGAAGGCACTGTCAAAAAAAAAAATCTCAGAATGCCAAGTCTTTGTTACATTTTATCCCTTGGAGACCGAATACAAAAGAGTTTGTTTAGTCGGAATTCAGCTATTTTATGCAAATCCTTCAAATGACCAGAAGATTCAAGAAAGGGAAAAAAGAAATGAACAACCAAATTCCACCAGATGATCAGAAGCAAAAGCATGACACAGCGTTTAGAAGTTGAGGTCTCAATGTTTTGTTCTACAGTTACTTCTGATTAGAACCCCACCAGGAGGGCCACCAAAAATCAATTTGCAATCACCACGCAACCAATAAGAGTATCGTAGCAGAGTACCAAAATTAGACCTGGCCCTGAAAATCCCTTTTAAATCAAGCTGGATCCCATTCGTCTCCAATTGCTTCTGCAGCCTTTGCCTTTCCAAAATGGGTAGCCTTACTTGACTGGTTACCATATGAATATTAATCAACATTGATTCTTCTTTGTATGCTGAGAAAGGTGCTATGAATTGTGTGGCAATAAGTGTGTTCCCAGAGTAAAGATACAAGATCATTGAGCTGAAATCCACACTAACTTTCTTGTTTGGATTTGTGAAATTTGCTAGCAAATTCACATCTGCATTTAGCAGATACCCCATGTCGAGATACGCTGCGTTTAGATTGGCTGTAGATATGTCGAACCGTGGGCTTTTTGGGCGGAAAATGAGGTATACAATAAGGACTACTAATCCTCCAACAATTACAAGCACCCAGAAGATTGCACAAAAGACTGCTCCAAACCACATAAATGGATTAGTTTGACGGGGTAGAGGCATATGCAGCATGTTGTTTGGTTGATTTCTTCTGTTGTTATCATCAACAACATCATTCCGTCGATCCCGAAAATCAGATGGGTCTTGAATTTGCACTCTAGGACGTGATTGTTGCACATTTTGGTCAGGTGATTTTAAGCCTGGCTCTACATATGGAACTTGATGCTGCTGCTTTTTCTTCAAACGTGGTGCTTTCCCAGATAAGTCTTGAGGTTGTCGCTGCGGTGGTTCGCGATGGTCGGAGCGTGGTGGCGATTGAGTAGGCGGCGGTGGATATGGGTTTTGGCGATTTTTCTTCAAACGTGGTGCCTTACCAGTGGTAGGTCGTTGCTCTGCCGCTGGCCATGGAGTGGTTGGCTCGGAATATGGGTCTGGATCGGGCTGTGGCGGATCAGCAGGGTCTTGAGGCTGTAATGGGGCTTGTTGAGGACGGCGGTCGGGCTGCAGTGGCCGCCGGAAATGAGGGTTGGTTTCAGGACGATTCATGTTGGGAAGGAGTAAGTGTGCAGCAGAAATGGAAGGGGACAGAATGGAGATGAGTGGAAAATTGATGTTAAGCCCATAAGAAGCTTGCTTTGGTAAAGAGAATGACTTGAGTAAAACTTCAAGAATGATTTGTGGAAAGGCAAAGTATCAAACACAAGCCAAGCATGAGAGGCAACTTATCTTTAGGCCCCAATGCCTTTACGCTTATGGCCTAGCTCGTCCTGTACATATGCCTAAATTTTCTAGGATCAAATCTAAGAAGATGAAGCTGGTTGACGGCCATGGCGATCAGTTTCAGATATCAAAATCAAGAGTATATATCTAAATTAATTCAATTCTGCTCAAATTGGCATCTATTTCGCATGGATAAATGATAATGTTTTTATTATTAGACAATAGACAGATTGCATGTGGTGCTTTTAGAAAAATCCAATACTCTTAATACTTTCAATATGATTAAATTTCGTCTTTTAAAGTAATCACTGACCTAATATAGAAGTGCATTTTTTTTAGTTCGTTTTGCAAATTGAAGCGAAGGCAAGGTATCTTTCATATTGAATCCATCTTTCTCAATTGGATTTCTATATTTTCTGTCTTGCCCACTCTGTATAGAATTATACCAATGGAACTTGATGAGGAATTTTAATGAATTCAATTCATGGATTTTCATTGCAATTACATAATACCTAGATACTTTATGAACTATGTATTACATACACAAATACAAATATAGATTTTTTTCGTGCAAAATTTTAACTATACAGAGATATACCTCAACACAAGTTCCCTTGAACAAGATGGGAAAGAAAAATGGTAACAATGTGCAACCCAGATTTAACGTGTTTAGAGCAAGAAAGGGCCTCAACTTTGATCTCATTTCACAACTGCATTGCCGTTCATAAATTTTATCATCAATGTAATGATGAAATACAATCCTCGATCCCCGATCCCTTTGTTTTCGATGCCAGGTAATGCTTTCCCACCTACTTTGGAGGAAAAAATACGTAAGAGCAAATATATTACAAGTACAATTTTTGCTTTCACAGAAAGAAAGTGAATGAAGAATAACCCATGGAAAAATGATACAACACCATCATGTCATGCAACGTCCTAAAAATAGAATGCTCCTTCCATTATATAACTCTATTTCCGTCATATAACTAGGTCTCATAAGGTAATCATTTGGTTTTTGGATTTTAAAATTAGTGTTTTACACAATTTTTTTTATCATTGTTTTCATATTGTCTATGTAAACTTTTTACCCAAGTTCTTGCCAAATTCCGAAAACAAATATTATTCCATAAACAAATATAAGTTTTTCAAAAACTACTTTTTTTAGTTAGTAAAATTTGCCTTTGATTTTGAAAACACTCCTAAAATTTAAACAACACATACTCCATAGAAACCAATAGATGAAAGTGGTGTTTGTAAGCTTAATTTTCAAAAACATAAAATCCAAAATTCAAATGGTTACCAAATGGACCCTAAAATAATCGACATTCTATAGAGAAAAATATACATTACATAGTTAATAATGCTTTGTGTCAACAAGCTTCTATCTAATAAATAACAATGAAATTACCTGACTTCTGTAATGATCACGAGCCCCGAGATGCGGCGATGATAGAAGGAATTTGGACACTGTCAGGGTAATTTCTGCAAGACAGGTGCAATGCAGTAAAGCTATGCACCTCCATGTCTGTGGTATAAATATAACTCAACCCCTCCAGGAAACTCCAATGGATTAAATGGAAGTATATGCAAGCATGGAATGGAGCACCAGAAGTCAAAGAGCTGGTCCAAGTCTTCAAGAAAGGAAGATCGAATCTGTTATGATTACATATAAACTTTAGATTCCATATTAGCTGTTCTTCAATGAACGTGAAATATAAACCTTCATAGCAGAAAAATACCCCAGCGATTTTACAAGTTCAAAAACATGGCGTTAAATAGGCTCAAGTGCATATGAAGAAAATGAAGTAGCTAACCTTGCAATTGCCGAAGGATCTCCCGTTGATACCACAGATGAACAGTCGCATCAAAATATGATTTATATCTTTAAGAGGCCCATTTGGTTCCTGCGCAAATAATTTTGTTTAACTGAATCAAATCTTGTATCATTCTTCTACCCAGAAGTTCTTTTCAGTAGCATTAAGAAATATAGGAATGTGAATAAAGCTTGCAAGAATGGGTTTTGACTTATGATGCTAGCCCACTTGACTCTTAATAATAATTTGATATACAGAGACAACATGAAACGTTCAGGTTTTGACAAGTTCACTGAACATCCCTCTTCAAGTCTTCATTCTAAATACCACCAATTAACTAGCAAAAATCCAGTTACCATGTCATGAAAAGCTAAAGTACTTTTCTTTAACCTGGTTATACCTAAAGGTACTTTTCTGTAATCAAAGAACATTGAAATGTGATGAGTCTGAGGAAAAGGTAGAATTACATACAAAGAGATAGAAGAACGTTAAAATTAAGAAGACAAACAAATGTTAAAAATAAGATTAAGAAGAAGAAGATAGATTTCACATAGATAAAGGAGTTCAAGAAAAAGCTCAAGGCTTCGGCAAATTTTTGAACCACCCCCCCCCCCCCCCCCCCCCCGGCAATGTCTCAACAAGCCACTAGGCATCTATTATGCAATAAAAAGTTGAATGAAACAACATTCAGGCAAAGAAAGGTGACCATAGCTCCATACATTTGATGATGATGATCCAAACTTCTTAAACCGTACAAAATTTGTCAGCTCAAATTTTTATCAACATACACATAGAATCAAGCAACATAATATTTAAGAATTGGGAGCAACTTTGAAAACATGGCGACTAAGACAAAGAAAATAGGAAGGATAGAGTACAAACTAGTTCCATAGTTAACCAGCATCCCTTGACTGAATGGCATTAATGAGAGTCTCAGATGCAAATCTGTCAAGTGTATAGCCCTTCTCCATCATCTGATCCCAGACCTGACAAGCTAAAGAAAGTTTCTTTTCTCGTAAAAGTCCTCTAATTATCAGTTTGAAAGTTACCTCATCAGGATAGCATCCTCTAATTTGCATTTCCTCATACAGTAACATGGCCTTACTAACTTTGAAGGCCTTGCAAAGTCCACTTATAAGTGCATTATAAGAAACCACATCGGGGGAGATTCCTATCTCTATCATGTCATGAAAGACACCTTGGGCCATCTCAATTTTCCCTGTCTTACAAAGGTAATTTACAACCGTTGTATAAAATATGTGATCAGGTAACAGAACTGTCTCCGTCATTTTTTGAAGAAGTTTCTTCGCTATATGGGAGCTACCTTCTCTAAGAAATGCTTTTATAAGAGTAGCAAACGTTCCCACATCTGGAGTAACATCTTTCCGGCCCATTTCCTCAAACAGCTTGTATGCTTTTCTAGTTGCCAATGCTTTGCATAATGCACCTATCACAGTATTGTATGAAACGGTATCACACAACCCTTTTTCCCACATTTTATTCATCAATTTATATGCCTTATCCAATCTATTAGCTTTGCAAAGACCCTTAAGAAATTGATTGTAACTATACACATCAGGCTCCATTCCTATCCTCTCCATCTTTTTCATAGACTTTCCTGCCACTTCTAACATCAGCCCATCACAAAAGAAATTCAGCAAAATATTGTAAGTAACTAAATCCGGCTCGCAGCCATTTTTACTCATGAATGACTTGATGGCCAGTGCCTTGGAAATCCGGCCAGCCTTACAAAACCCGCTCATCAAAGAATTAAAAATCAAGTTGTTGAACTTCATCTGACCCTTCATTTCACCAACCGTAAGCTCATAGGCTAAATCAACCTTCCCACCATCGCAGAGCCCAACAACGAGGGCTGTACAGGCTTTCATGTCCGGACTAATCCCCTTATTAACCATACAACGCCAAAACTCGACAGCTTTGTCATATTGTTTGGCTTTGCACAATCTATCAATTATTATAGTGTATGTTACAACATCAGGTTCCCTTCCTTTCGCAACCATTTCGTCAAAAAACTCTAGAGCCAATTCTAAAAAGTTCTCTCGGAATAAGAGATTCAAATATATATTAAATGCCCAAATGTCAGGAAGATAGCCAAGTTTATACATATCTTCTAAGAGCCTTCCTATGAGCCCGAAATTCTTAATTTCACATAAAGCAGAAATGAACCTGGAATAAGTAAATGGGGTAAGAGAAAAACCTTTTGGTATCATTATCGAGTAATAGCTTTCGGCCAAATCGAAACGTGAGCGGCTAATCAAAACACCAATGAAGCGATTGTAGTCTCTGCTAGTTACAGGGCAACTGGATTGAGTCATCTCATCGAATATCCGCACGGCTTCATCAACTAGACCAACCTTGACGCACTTGGTGATACTAGCTCGAAAGACGAGGTGGTTTGCGCCAAGTCTGTGATACATATCAGACAGAATGCATGTCAAGAGGTCGGAATGCTAAAGCGAAACAATGCTGAAGCACTCCCATGAATCCATTCGAGGGGAATTTGCAGATGCTCCAAACTGTTTGACTGTTCAGTGAAAGAGAAGTGAACGATGAGTTGCAGAATGATGGAGGAACCTGGCGATGGCGGAGAGGGAGCTTAAGGAGTGCCTGAGCAATTGACATTCACAAAGAATGGGTCTTTGTTTCGGGCCTCAACGCATTTTGGTGGACTATATGGATCCAACTTTTGGGCCCATTACATTTAGGTGGCCTGTAGTCATTAATGGGCTCCAAAATTTTAGACATTTTGGTGCATTGTAGTCTACTAATGGAGTCCAATTAACTTTGGTTTATTTTGGTCTTTTATCTTTTTAAAATATTTATTGGACTGACTAGATAAATAGAAAAATTTAAGTTTTTATTTGGATAAATAGCAAAAACCTTTTAAAATTGTAAAAACAACGGATTATAAAACTAGAAAATAATGATTAACAATTATCAAAACTATCCCCACGTGGAATTCTAAACGTGTGAGAGTTTCAAAACTGTTTGAAAACAACAAAAAACACTTGACACTTAACAAACGTCAAGAAACACAGACAATTGACATGTTTGAAATTTCAAGAATATGAGCATTCTTGACAAGGAAAAAACGTCATGAAATTATGTGAACTTGACATTTAAAAAAGTCAAGAAACACAAATATTCTACCTAGACAACTATCACACACTAAACAATGCATTCTAACAAAGTGTCTAATCCATGTGTACAAGAAATAAGCTGCTTTCTTCAATACAACCTTGCTCCTAAAAAGTAAACTTACTGTAGTAGGAATACAAGATTGAAAGGAATCGAAATCTTGGAAATCAACAATTTCAGTGTTGCCCTCATAAGATTGGGAAGAATGGTCAATGTCTGCTAATTCGTTATTCAAATATAGTGTATTTCCAGTATTTAAGACAACAGATGAGGCGTGGTCAACCACTACACATAAATCAATTTGGGGAACTCTGATAATTTGACATCAACCACAAAAGATATTTATCTTCCACAATCCTAATAAGATTCAAATTGGCATAACTAATCTGGTACATTGTCAAATGACATATAGTTAATTCACCGGAGGGAAGAAGTTTACATTGGATATATTCCAAAAAAATTGTTGGAACCATGGATTTGATGGAATATGCGTCACAAAATTTCGAAAATCAAGTAGTGAGAATTCTCTTCCCATCGACCATCAAAGAGGAGTCTAATCCGTTGTAAAGTCATAGCAAAAAAAAAAGTAGCTTGTTAAAGAAACCACAACAAAACCTAAATCAATGAGCACTTTGTGTGAGTAACAAAAGTTATAATCATTTTTTTATGAAGTGATATTTCTTTTTCCAAATCGTTAAAATAATAGCAAAAACATTACATAAAACTAATTTATTAAGAATTTGAGAAATATACATCTAATTTATTAAGAATGTATATAAAGAATTATGAAAAACAATTCAAAAAGTTGGATAAAATTAAATACGTATAAAGTAATGAAAAACAATTCAAAGATTTGAATAAAATATATGGATAAAATAAAAGTTCAACAATATATGGATATTTAAAATATAATTTGGTAGAAAAATCTGGATATTTAATTAATGTGAGATTAATTCGAAAAATTGTCAAACATAATCTAAAATAATAATAAAATGTGAAGATTATATTAGCTACATGAGCAAAATTAGGAGAGGAGTTGTTATTAAGAAATATTAGCAATTAGCTTGTATACATAACTCGACCCTGTGTTTATTATACAATTGTCTAGTATTCGTAGTTTCATCAACCAAACTAGACAAGAGCAAATAAGAGACTTAAGAATTTGTGGCATGTGCATGTTACGTGAATTGTCATAAATCTTATTCAGTTTTGTCATTTTTCAGAACGAAACCTTAAATTTTGTCGGGCGTTCCAATTCCCCATATTTATTTTGTTTCTATAAGATTATGAACAAATTATTTTGGTATCTTAAAAATAAAATAAAAATGAAAATAAATTTATGAAAAAATTCACTTTTTAAAATTACATGGATCAAAACTGACATTTTAAAAGAATAGGATCAAGATGAACATAATTTGAAAGTAATGGATATGGAATATATTAAGGTGAACCAACCTAATAAAACTCTCAGCATCACAATATGTTTCAATTATAGAGTTGTTAGTTAAATTATCATATCTAATCTCTTTGATATTCAGTGGTAATTATTTTTTCTTCTCTTGCATATTTTACTTGCGCACTACTTAGAATATGTGTTGGGAGTAATTCGGTAAAATCACTTTGGTAATTTTTAAAATCACTTTGAAACATGCTCTTAATTACTAAAATCAATTTTGATGATGTGCAAATTGCATTCAAAAGTAAAAAAAAAATAAATATTAAATTGATTTTTGTGATTCAAGGCATGTTCGAAGGATCTTAACAATTTCAAAATCACCCCAAAACATAAACTTAAGATGTGCTTGGGAGTGATAGTTGGAGTAATGATATTGGAAAAAGTGATTAATTGATTTTATAAAATTGATTTTTAAATAATTAAATTATATGTTTGTTTCCAAACTTTTTAAAATGATTTTCAAATATTTAAAAGTGATTTTGAATTATTGTGTTTGTTTCTAGAAGTGAATTTAGAGTTACCCAATTACTCAAAATTTTATTTTCTATTTGAGAAATAATTATGGTAAATATATATTTCTATATATTTCTATTTATTTTATTAGTTACATTCTTATATGCATGGTTGATATTCTGAGTAAGATGAATTTTTATAATATATATTGGAAGAAAATTCAAATATATATATATATATATATTGTTTTATTAACAATTTAATTACAAACAATACCTGTCATCTTTTGTTCCAATATTTAAGATTTTAAAAAAATGATTTCACAAATAGCTAGCCAACAATATTTTAACAAAAACTGAATTAGATGGCCGTTTTGAGTTTGATTCTCGATTAATCACTTAACAAAAATCACCTATCAATTAATTCGTCCAAAATCAATTTGAAATGATTTTAGATTTTTCTAAAATCAACTTTAGCTCAAGCTTACCATCATTTTAGAAAAAAAATAATTTTGGCAAGAGAAAAAGTGATTTTGACCATCTCAAAATCACTCTCATACATATTTTTAAGACTCCATTTTGATTGATGTTACAAATGTCAAAAGTGATTATGAGATAGCTTTTTACTGTTTTTAGTGTTTAATAAAATTGATAAATACATAAATTTAATTAAAACAAAATTTTCTCCTACATTGATTAGTAAACAAAAAAAATGTAAATATTTTCTTTTAATAATTAGATTATTATGGCTTGCCAATAAACTATTCTAAAAGTATAAGGTTTTTCCTTACCAACAAATAAAGGTATGAAAAATTTGAATCTCTGACTTAAAAAAGAATACACGTTTTAACAATTCAAGTTACAACTGACATCTATCATTATCTCATACTAAATTTCATTGACTTTCTTTTTCTAAAATATGGACAAGTAGCCAAAGAACTAGATGGAAGTGAATGGACTAAAGATGAAGGAAGTTGAATGAGAAGGAATGAAGAAGGGCTGAGAGTCAAATTTGCACTTGTTATTGTGTGGAGCAGTGGGTTTCCTCTGTCACTTTACATTTGAACAATGGCTACCACTGTGTCTGTACCATTCAAATTGCCACCATATTTCCCACTTGTTATTGCTTTGATTTCTCTTTTGGGCCGTCTGTCTTACCCACATGGCCCAATACTACCTTTGGGCCCAATGTCTCCACAAACTGCCCATTTCAGGGCCCATCTCTTTCCCATTAAATGCATCATATGTAACTTCCAACTCCCTTCTCATAAACTATCATAAACAACTCACTTGTTTTCTGAGTTTGAGTGCCATCAAGATTTAAAATATGGATGCCCATAAAAATGTCGAAGTTCCAATTTTATAGAAATATCGATATCGATAAAAATTTTAAAGATTATGAAAATTGATGGAATTTATTGTAGTTAGTCAATGAAACTTTGATTGTAGTTTATTTAGACTACAATTAACCATTTTTAATCATTGTTTCTATAAAGTAAGACAATATTTAGACGTATGTTGTAAATGTTTATATAAATGTCTATTTGAGAGCATAAATTTAAAAAAGAAATATAAATAATATAAAATCATATAAATTTGAAGTTGAAGGTCCAATTTTTACAACTACGATAAGTTTATGGGTGTCCAATTTTAATACTTATATAAATTTAAGTGCTCAATTTTTACCATTGAAAATTTAAGGATTGTAATTATAATTATCATTATATTTTATATGAGTGGTTTTTGTAATTTTTTCATAAGAAAATTTTTGGATCAAAAGAATATTTAAATAGATTTATCTTCTTCTTTTTTTTTCTGAAAACATTTAAATATTTTTTTAGAACGATTTAAATAGATTTCTTAAGAGCATAGTCAAAGTTCCTTGAATGTACAAAAATGGCCCTAACCCTCAATCATCAAACAAGCTGTTGATTAATATGCATTTAATCTATTTGGGTATCTATTATTATAAAGGTTTTCCAAAAATGGCAAGATAATGAAGTTAGATAAATGGATATCAATTATATTTTAAGATGGGAGATTTAGTCAAACAAAATTTCTTTGTTTATTTGATATTTGGCATCTTCTTCATACCCTATTAGAAGACCTACAATTACTTTTCATCATTTTCAATTCAACATTTCACATCAACCTTTAACAAGAAGGTTAATAAATATATACACACAATTCATTTTATAAAGGTAACATCTTTGTAATTCTAACCCTTTAGTCGAGTATGTATGTTATGTGTCAGTTGAGTTATGCCTCCTTTTATTTTATATCATTTCAAAATTATTTTATTTCTTAAAGAATATAATAAAATAACACTTGAGTTTTTACAAAAACAATATTTTAACCCTTAAACTTTAATTTATAACAATTTAGTCTTTAATACTTTAGAATTAATAAAATTTAGTTCATATCATGAAAAAATATTGTTAAATTTTAATTAGATAACTTATCTAGTAAATAGATAAATTAACACAGATACATGTATTTATAAACTAAATTCCACGGATTAAATTGTCACAAAAGAGTGCTAAATCAAACAAAAAAAAATTTGAATATTCTGGGTATAAAATTTTTTAACTTTTTGTTTAGTGTAAAGTTGCATTCAGCATCTAGTTTCATTACAAACACTTGGTCTTTAAATTCAATTAACTAGTCACATCCCCTTTGAATGTCATTTAGGTCCCACTTAATATATATTTTGTTTTTAAAAATTAAGTCTATAGACATTTTTTTACCTCTAAATTTATTCTCTTGTTATCTATTTTTATCACTACTTTAAAAAATCAAACCAAAATTTGAAAACTAAAAAAAGTAGCTTTTATTTATTTATTTATTTTAATTTAGAATTTGACTAAGAATTTAACGATTGTACTTAAGATATATACAAATCATGGTAAAAAATAGAAAGAAATAGACTTAATTTTAAAAAACTAAAGATAAAAAATAAAATGATTATCGAACAGAGTCTAAATGTAAGTATTAGATTTGAAATATTTCTAGAAGTTTTATGAACGTTGTCTAAAAACAATTAGGATTTTGTTAACATTTTCATTTGTGACATTAAAAAATGACCAAACACAAAAGAGACAAGGGAAATCCAATGGTATGGTCTACAGTGTGTGAAACTTATTATTGTTTTTTTTTTTTGGGTATTTCAATTTCAAAAGTAATGCTATTCAAAGAAGTAGCTCTCGTCCATGGAAAAGTATGCATGGAAAAATATATATATATATATATTGGATGGTCAAAAAACAACGGGAAAAAATAAGTGCCCCTAATATCATATTATTTATTAAGCGTTGGGACATCTGTATTTTGACTATGGTCTATGGACTCATTATTCAAATTATTCCTATTGTTTTATTTTATTTATTCGATATAATTTAATTTATTATTCAATCTACGTCTTGAAAAGTATATGTGAAAGTAATTAGATAAAAACGATGCCTTCGTAAATATGTAATCGAATGTCAAGTTTTTGACAAAATAAAATATTGTGTGCTTTTTGAACATGACGTGAACTTGTGAAGTGTTATAACTGATTTTGTGGGAATTTTTTTTTACTCCAATTTTGTTTCTACGTTGCTTTCAAATAAAGGAAAATAAGTTAACTTATTTATAAATATAGCAGAATTTCAATGATAAACAGTAATATTTTGCTATATTTGAAAATATCTTCAACAATTTTACTATTTAAAACAATTATCTTGATTTTTAAGGGTTTAAAATGTCATACTTTTACTTGTAAATTTTAAGATTAATTTTCATTTGATTCCTAAATTTCAAAATGTTGCATTATTATTATTTTTTTTAATTTAGTTTTCACTTAGTTCTGATGCTCACTTTAGTTTTTGGTATGAGCTTTTGGTTAATTAAGTCAAAACAATTATGCTGTGAGATTTTTAATTAATTTCGACGGAGATGGAAAATTAGTAAAAATCAAATTAATTAGAATTGTAACGACCTAAATTTCTAATATGTTTCTAGGACGCTACTTTATGCATGCATAGGCTTGGCAATATATTTTCTTAAAGAATAATAAAATAAAAGAGATAAAAAAAAATTATTTAATTAAATAACGCTCAAATAAGCAAAGATGAGAAAACCTAAAAAAAAAGACCGTTCAGGGTACCCCTAACCCAACTTTAAAATAAATAACAATTAAATAAATTAATAAATAAAATCAATGAATATTTCATAAGATTCTAAAATGCCTAACTCCTAAACTAGACTCTAGTACATGAAGCCTAAGTGCGGAAGCAGTAAATTGTCCAAATGGCTAGGTCACGGATCTCTTGTCATGCGCCGGTCTATCGTTACCCTTACCTGAAAAACATGAAAAGAAAAGAATGAGTATAAAAGTATACTCAGTAAGCGGCCAACTACTGAGCCCACTCAGTCATCTGATAGTCTTTCCATTGGACCAAAGTGCACAAGGGCATCATAGGCATAGACATAGGCATAAGGGGCGAACTCGAAGGCACGCTTTCATAAGTAGTGACCCCAAAGGTCACAAACATAAACATAAGTGGTGGTCCCAAAAGGACACCGTACATAAGCATAGGGTGTGGGCTCGAAGGCTTATAACATGCAATGTGCATAGCCCAATGGCAACACTAACAGTCACTAAAATCTCAAATCTCATACAGACGTAAGCATACAAACAAGGTCATAAATCATGCTAGGATCACCCAACAGTGCACAATTTATCCATCCGTCAAACTTTGTGACAACATACAACATCGACATATAATAACATATACGTAAGCTTCCAAAATTTTCATCTGACCGGTAGTCATATCAAAATATTTTATTCCAACTTAGAAACCAATACGTAACCCATGTTTAGGTTTGAGGGCAAACCGGTAGTAAACCACTTACCTAGGGATATCAAATTGTCCTAAAACGAACCTTCACTTCGCTTGGAAACTTCCTTAACCACCACAAGTTACTGAATCTAACCACAAAATACCATGGGTAAATTAGCTTTGGCCCAAGAATACCAAATGACTATGGGCTGCCAAAAGGAACTAAAACTTACCCCCGAACAGAATGATCGGGCGAAACAACTGCGATCCAACGACAACCAGAATCGGTCGCGCCAAGACTGACGGACGGCGCTTGGGTTTAGGCCGGCAACTGGCGGACAGGAAAGATAGTGTGGCCCGAGGAGAAGAACGCGGCTTCGGGTCAACAGACAGGTTTGGAAACAGTTTCGGTTTGTGATCGACGGCGGCTTCGGGTCGAAGGACAGGTCTGGGTTTAGCTTCGGTTCGCGATCAACGGAGGCTTTGGATCGACGAACAGGTCTCCTCGCGTGGCCAAGCTTCACCACAGAACGAACGAAAGCAGACAGAGAAGAACGGAAGCTGGCGAACGCGGACTCGGTCGATGGTGAAAATGGCAGTGGCGCGGCTGGGAGAAGAAGAAGAAGGAAAAGGGTTTCCTTTTTTTTCTCTATTGCACGCTTCCCGAGGGCCCTATTTTTTTAAAAAAAAATACCAAACCCTTAACCCTACCTCTTTTTAGGAAAAGATAAAACAACCAAAAAAGTAAATAGATATAAATAAATAAATAGATAAATATGACCCCCAACTCCTTTTCCCAAAAAAAAAAAAAACTCCAACCACTAATAAAATATTTAAAAATCCTAAACTTTGGCCTTTAAATAAAAGAAACGATCAACTGCACGAATTAATTTAAATCTTACCTAGATTTTAGGGCATTACAACCTTCCCTCCTTAAGAAACTTTCGTCCTCAAAATTTCTAGTTCTAGAAGAGCTCTGGATGTAGTGTTCTAATCTCGTCATCTCGCTCCCAAGTTAAAATTAGTTGAAATGCAAAAATCAAATAATTCTTTGTGGTGGAACAAAATATCTCTCATTTCCCCTTCAAAAATTTTTTTTTGGGGGGTTTCTAAAGGAATATTGTTATGTTGCCTCGAACGGTACGCTAATTCTCTGAATCCGATACCAACGGATATCACTCAAACTGATGATTCTGCCACAGAACCTTCACCAATGGCACCTCCCTGTTGCGCAAAACTTTCACCTCCTTGGCCATAATTTGCGCAAGCTTCTCTTCGTAACTTAAGTTTTCATTCAGCTACAAGGGCTTAAAGTCCACCACATGAGACGGGTCCGTTAAATACTTCCTCAGCATGGAGACAAGAAAAACATTATGGACTGTGGAGAGAGACGGTGGCAAAGCCAAACAGTAAGCCACAGGGCCGACTCGATCCAAAATCTCGAATGGCCCTATAAAACGCAAACTTAGCTTACCCTTCTTTCCGAATCTCAGGACACCCTTCATTGGCGCCACTTTCAGTCACTTGCCTCAAACTCAAGATCTTTACGCCTAACATCAGCGTAACTTTTTTGTCTACTTTGCGCTCTTAGCATTCGAGCCCTGATCTTCTATATGGCTTCATTTGTCAACTC